>NC_082641.1:130403420-130750920 GCF_028023285.1 Balaenoptera ricei
TAATCCGTTTTTACAAGACCTATAGTATCAAGTTTCAGAAAACGGTTAAAAAATAAGCAGAATATGTACCAAAAAGAGTGAGATGACATATATGAAAAGCGGATTTGGTGCAGGAGTATAAAAGTGAGGGTTTCATGTTTTATTTTACGTATTATGACGTTTAAAACTTTTTAAGAATAGAAATGCCTTGTGTAAATAAAAACCTTAAAACTTGAAGGGGGAAAAATGAAGAGGATTAAAGGGGATCCGGATCATCTTCCTAATTTTGATTCAGTTAGACTTCCGCCTATGTAGATAGTTGGAAGTGTTGGAAACCCAAGAGAAGTCTTGATAAGAAATCTAGTGCTTATAAAATACTGCCACATACAGGGGGAAACTGCTGATTTCAGCAGTTAGGATACCAGGAGAATAGCCGAATGGCAGACCAGAGCTAGCTTGTGGTGTGCAAGTTGGCAGAAAATGTCGGCACACAGGTATATAGAAATCTTGCTAGATCTTTCATACCTAAGGATGGCAGCATTGCAGTCCATAAGTACTGTTCAGGGTAAACCAAGTTTTCCACCTTTCTGAGCAAGGGCTTTGCTTCTCCCGCACTCACTTGCCTGTTCTCTCAAATTCAGACTACGTAACTACAGACCACCTGCATTCATTTTCTATTGCTGCTGTAATGAATGACCACACATTTGGTGGCTTAAAACAATAACACAAATTTAGGATGTGACAGTTCTGGAGGTCAGAAGTCTGAAACAGGTCTTACAGGGCTAAAATCAAGATGTTGGCAAAGCTATGTTCCTTCTAGAGGCCCTAGAGGAGAATCTGTTCCTTGCCTTTTCCAGTTGCTGGAGGTTGCCCGCATCACTTGGTGTAAAGTTGCATAACTCTGAACTCTACGCACATTGTCACATCTCCTTCTGTCATGCTGACCCTCCAGTCTCCCTCTTAAAATGATTCTCATGATTACATTGGGCCCACCTGAATAACCCAGGATAATTTTTCCATCTCAGTAGTCTTAACGTAATCATATCCGCAAAGTCCATTCTGCAATTTGCAGTCACTGGGAACCAGGAAATGCCACCTTGATTTTCTCTCTCAGCAAATGTGAAATTGAGAACCTTTAACTAAAGCTACTTTCCCTACACCACCCTATGGGAGAGGCCAGGATAATTTGGGGGATGTCAGACTTGAAGATCTTTGTGCTATGTTCGAGAAAGAGCATCAGAAAAATCACTGGTGATGGCATGAATTATACTACCAGTGATGTTACCAATTTTGATTCCTCTCCATTTCTAAGGCGGTATGGATTTAGTTCTGCTGTCATCAGCTCTTCAGGGAAGGGACTGCTGCTTTAGCCTCTAGCCCAAGGTCAGCACTCTTAGATGCTCATTACCTTGATTCTTGCCCCATTATTTTTTATGGGGCAAAGTTATACATGGGATATTTTAGAAGGCGTTAAGTCATCAGATGTACAGTAACATAAAACATCCCCCCATGAAATTTCCCTCCACACACAAAATCAATGATGCTGAGCGCCCTCTCCAGTTACCAGTGTAGTTTCAAATATCCCAGAAAATAGTGTGAAGAGGATCTAGGAATACCATGACATAAATATATAGTTAAAAAAAAAAAAAAAAAAAAGCTTGGCAAACTACAAGTCATGAAGAAGATACAGTGCTGCAAATATTCACAGAGTGATGTTGCTATATGGTGTTTTTGCTGCATCTGACAGGAACCTGTGACTCTATGCCCTGAATACCCCACACAATAACCCCTTATAGGTGTATTGTAATTTTTTTCAGTATGCAGAAGATATACATTATCCTATGTGATCTTATGCCGACCCTAAATACTGCCTGGGACCCTTACCTTCAACATACAGAGCAGAGCAATGAGGCTCAAGGTTTCACCCTCTCCAAGAGGTGAATTACAACTTGAACTGGTGACTCCTTCACCTCTGTTTCCTCATCTAAGAAACAGAGATTTTAAAAAACAGGAATTTTTTTGAGAAGTAAATATTAATACTTGTGAAGTACTTAGAATACCTCTCGGCACATAATAAGGGCTCAATGACTGATATATTATCTAAATGCAAAATCAGAGTTCTTTTCCATATATCATCTTGTAACTGGAAGATTCTTATATAATAAAATCAGAATCAGGAATGAGGTAGAGGTTGTAAGGGGTTAATAACCACTTAAGGCCATCTTTCCCCCATCTTAACACGGGGGTCCTCCACATACAGAATTCCCAATGGAAATTTGGCCTCCGTTCTTCCTTTTTTTTTCCGTTTGCCATGGCACATTTTGAGTCTCTGATTATTATTTGTAATAATTGAATCAGTACCTGTGCCCGCCATTCAATTCCATTCAACTCTAAGCTCCATCAGAGCAAAATCTTAGTCCCTTTTACTCACCACTGTATGTCCTAGCACCTACATGCTTCCTGGTAGATGCTCAGATATAGAGTGAATGGACCAGAAAGTGAATCTAATTGAGTTGTCACGTGCCCTGCTCTCAGATGCTACATTTTCATGCCCTGATGAAACTGTGGGATGGAAACAACCTCAAATGTTGGGAAAATATTTCAATTCATAGCTCTCTTTAATGTGTAATTTGAGTCATTGGGTTAACTGTCAATTCATACTTGAGGTCATAAGATGCTTTTGCAGTCATTCACCCTTTTTCTTGGAGTCTCACTACAGCTCCTGAAGGTTGCTATGGCAGGTTTTGTTCCCCTTTTTAGAGATGAAACAACAACAGCCCCAAGAAAGAAAACGTCTTCCCAAGGTCATAAAGCTAGCTCATTTACAAACAAACCTAGACAATAGGTTATTTGCATCGTCTATAATAATAATACATTTATTTTGATGATTTCAATACTCCAGTGACTTAGGTGGCATTATCACCATCTCACAAATCAAGAAAATAGGACAGTTGGTTCAAAAATCGGGGATTTAAACCACCATACTGTATTGCCTTCCTTTCAATGCGATTTTATTTCTACGACAGGATGTTGACTCCCCTGTGCCTTTCCTTGATGGTTAATGAGTTTATTGACTTATTCCCCATTGTATAAAGTCCTACCTGTTTTCACTTTTCCTATTTTTACTACCTTGTAACCTTGGGGAATAAGATTTAGCAAAGCTGGGACACCCTACCTTCCCCAGTTGATGGAAAAAACAAAAGAGAGAGAGAGAGAGAGAAGATGCCTTTCAATTATTACCACCTTAACTGGTGGAAGCCATGCTCTTTGAAAGAGTCCATAACAAGTTTTCACAGGACAGAGGAAATTATCCAAAGCATAACATGTTTCGACAGTGAAACCCGCTTACGAATATTTTGCCCCTAGCAGTTGTCAGTACATAGCATTTAATAATCCCCACAGTATATATGTTCAGTGGAAGGCTCTTAGCTCTTGCTCCTGGGAGAGTGTGACACTATTTCCATTTTCATATTTGCTTAGGGCTTGAGGTTGAGCGGCATGGCAGGATATCATACCATCAAAGAAGGTTAGAACTAAAAGGGAACTTGGAGCAGACCCAGAAGATAACTTCATGTCACTGCTGTATTCCTCACACTCAACCCAATATCCATTATACAGAAGGTACTCAGTAAATATTTAAACTTTGTTGAATAAATGAATGGGGCCCATATTGCAGATGAAGAGTTAGAGGCTTGGTCAGGGAAAGTAGCTTGCCTAAAAGTCACTCAGAAAATCAGAGGTAAAAATCAAGTTTGATGAGTGTTATTTTTATGACATTTTTTTTAGTTCATTTACTTAGTCATACTTTCAGGGGTTGTATACTTGATTACATACTGGTGGGAGTACACAAAGGATTAAGATGTGGTTCCTGATCTCTACATCCATTGAGGGAAATGAGACAGCATGACAAGTGTCAGGACAGAAAGTAACCAGTGATCATCCTCAAGAATCCTCACACATGCATAATTCATGTATAAGAAATCTGCTGAAACCCCTTACGATATTGAAAAAGTATCAACACCTGTATGCTTACCAATAGGATGACTGAAAGGTAAATTATAATACATCCATGTCAGGGAATATTATATAACCACTAAAATGTATGACATGATCTATGGGAGCTGACACAGAAAGATCACTATCAACAGTATGGAGTTGGGAAGAACAAGTCGATCATAGAGCAACACATAAAATATACCCCATTTATGTACATCTGCTAATAAATCAGAGGTTGTAAACCTATGGGCCACATCTCGCTTACAAGTGTCTTCTCCGGCCTCTGCAGCATTTCAAAACACTTAGAATTCACTGCCAACATCTTAAAGTCAGGAGTTTCCACCCAAAAAGTCTGGATTTGGGGTTAGTCTTAAATTGAAGCATCTGACAATGCTGGAGGCTTGCAATGCCACACATGAGCAATAGCTGGTACAGGGTTATGGCTGCCCCCCAAAGGCGGGACATGCGCTCTCCACTACAGCCTCCTTAACTCACAGTCATCCCTCAGTGTCCCTCAGTATTAGTTTCAGGACCAAACCCGCCCCCATACCAAAATCCATGGGATGCTTAAGTCCCTCATATAAAATGGTGTAGTATTTGCATATAACCTACGCACATTCTCCCGTACACTTTAAATCATCTCTAGATTACTTATAATACTTAACACACTGTAAATGCTACGTAAATAATTATAAATATAATATAATATAAATGCTATGTATATAGTTGCCTATGAGAGGCAAATTCAAGTTTTGTTTTTTGGAACTTTCTGGAATTTTTTTTTTATCTGTAGTTGGTTAAATCCGTGGATGCGGAACCCAGAGATACAGGGGCTGAATATATTTTTATTAATGCCTGGCCCTTCCAGGCATTTTGGTCACACACCTCCATCCCTTGCTAATGAAGAGGCACATAGAAAGCCTGGAAATATGGAAGGGAAGGTGAGCTGGGAGGGTTGTAAGGGGGGGCATTGGGGTGCTGGTGAGCAGGCTTTCATGGATCGTTCCAAAAATGTACATACTGCTTACCTCTGGTGGAGGGCAGTATTGCTTTTATAAAGTAAGAAGACAAATTTGTAAATACTGGGGAGGAAATACAGAACCTTCAGATGATATTTAGTCCACACCTGGATGGCTATGTCTTGAGCATTTGGGCATGGAGGTGGGGCATTCCAGGTGGGGGAGATGCTGTTAGCCAAGGCTCTCACTCTTGTTATTTTCTTTTCACTCTGAGACCTCGCTTTACAACCCAGCCCCCAGGCTCACAGGCGCCCTTGGGAACACCCATCAGATGCTTTACTCAGAGAATGTGCAGAAAGTATGGCTACGTCTGCCAGCCCCATCTGGAGCCTTCTTTCTTCCCACTGCAAACGTCTCTTAGGCTGCCAGGGGCCTCTTACCTGTCAAAGGAGACCATTAGTCTTGGTTTTAGGAATTTAGAGATTATATGGAATGGATGAAAACCTCTGGAAAGCAGCCTAGGTCAGGAGTCATGGGGAGAGAAAGAGAGAAATGGAATTGTGACTTGCCTTATGGTTTTGACCTTGACTGAGGTTGCTATAGGCCTCAGTCTCCCCATCCATAAAATGAGAGAGATGAGCTATGTGCTATTCAACAGCTTTAAAGCTCTAAAATTGGGCTTTGGCTTCTGGATTGATGTATCTGAGAAATGAGAAACGCAGTTCAAATGGCTTAATGTTGCCTGCCTTTCGTGAATTTTGTAAGAGTTCTTATTCAAGGAAATGGACAGAGCTCTCAGTACCTTCTTTCCAAAGATGGTCCAAAGCTGTTATCACAGAGATTATTCTAATTGAGAGGCACTTTCCTGGCCTGTCTGAATCTTGCAGCCTAGTAGAGCAATAGGACCTTGCATCTGTATAGCAATTTGTACATTCCTAAAGTGCTATCCATCTCTGTCCTGAATTTTATACTTATATCAATACTATATAATGTAGGCAAGGTAGGATTTTTTAAAATCACATTTGAACAATAGAGAAACTTGGACTTGAGTTGCTCTCAGAGAAGCAGCAATAATGTACTCAAAGGGTGCTTTAGAGCTGGGCCTGTCTTTCAGCTTAACTCTGAGTAGGCTGGCTGTGTGACTTTGGCCAAGTTCCTTAAGCTCCCCAGGCCTCAATATCCTTATCTAGTCACTGGGGAGAAATAACCACCCCGGGGATTAAATGAGATCACGTATGTGCTAGAACATAAGAACCAGAATTGCCTGCCAGCATTTACCTCGTATGACATGGAGACAATGATCAGTTTTAGAGAGGCACAGAGGACTAAGAGAGAATGCGGAGCTGAGGACAAGGGAGAAGTGTCCCAGATGGCTGGGATGGTGCCACTCACTGAGAGAGAGAACACGGGAAGAGATGTGGGATGGATGTGATGCAGAAGGGGAGGATTTTGAGTTTGGCTTTGGACAGGTTGATTTTAAGTGCTTTTAAGACATTCACAAGGAGATGTCTAAAGGGCAGAATTCTGGCTTTGTGTGCTGGATTTGCTTGTCTGTTTTTAACACTTGATCTAATAAGTGTAAAAATGTTATCTCGAAACTTCCCTGATGGTCCAGTGATTAAGAATCCGCCTTCCAATGCAGGGGACACGGGTTCGATCCCTGGTCGGGGAATTAAATCTCACATGCCAGGGGACAATTAAGCTTGAGCACTGCAACTACTGAGCCCGTGGGCTCTAGAGCCTGAGAGCCACAACTAGAGAGCCCGCGCACTGCAGCTACTGAGCCCACACACTCTGGAGCCCGTGCACCACAACAAGAGAGAAGCCCTCATGCCACAATGAAGAGCCCACGAGACACAATGAAAGATCCCACATGCTGCAACGAAGATCCTGCATGCCACAACTAAGACCTGATGCAGCCAAATAATAAAAATTCTTTTTAAATGTTACCTGAAACTATAATTGAAATTATAGTATTGTCTTGGGAGGTTGCCCTGAGTGACTCTTACAGTTGGAGAGTCACCTAAGACACCATTTTTAGGTCTGACATTTCCCAAAGTAGTCAAAGAACTCTACTTGTCAAGATGTTAAAAGCAAAAAAAAAAAAAAAAATTTCAATCCATAATAAAATAATTTTAAAAAACACAACACATCTGCCTTTCATCACCTCTTCCCGCACAAGACTGACAGGAACTTATTAAAAGCTTTCAGAAGTATGGTCCTAAGGCACTTGTTTAATCTTTTTTTTTTTTAATTAATTAATTTATTTATTTTTGGCTGTGTTGGGTCTTTGTTGCTGCACGCGGGCTTTCTCTAGTTGCAGCAAGCGGGGGCTACTCTTCATTGCGGTGCGCAGGCTTCTCATTGCGGTGGCTTCTCTTGTTGCGGAGCACAGGCTCTAGGCGCGTGGGCTTCAGTAGTTGTGGCTCGCGGGCTCTAGAGCTTAGTTGCTCCACAGCATGTGGGATCTTCCCGGACCAGGGAAGATCAAACCCGTGTCCCCTGCATTGGCAGGTGGATTCTTAACCATTGCGCCACCAGGGAAGTCTCACTTGTTTAACCTTAAACCCAAACTCTATCTACCTTATTGGACCAAAGAACCGCCTTCATTTTTCCCATGTGATTCTAATTGACAGCCTGAAGATCTATTGTGGAATAGATGTGAAAGTGTTTCTATCGTCCCAGGAGGAAGTGGAGACCTCAGGAAGGTGCGTGCTCTGACAAAGGTTCCTCAGCTAGTAGCTTATGACGTCGGGACCCTGTTGCCCCACTAGCAGCACTGTTTTCTACCTATCTCCCTGTACAGCCTGCATTCTCCTGCAGAAAGAAGCAGATGGACAGTAGCCAAATTCCACATTCACTCTTCACCAGCCATTGCAAAGCACCTTTTGAAATTGCCTTCACCCCATTCCCTGCTTAAGTCATCCAGAAAACAACCCAATTCATGTTTTAATAATATAAGTTTACACTCCTGTCACATCTATTCTCTGAGGTTATCAAAGCACGCCACCAACCTTAATGAATTCTTACGACACTCCTGCAAAAGAGATTAAGGCAACATCTCGCCAGTGTGGCTCTCTGGGGCCATGGCAATGCGTACTATATGTTGATCACCTCACGCTGCGCACACCTACAAGTCAGTTCTTGCACAAAGGAGGATTTTGCATGGCTCTGCAATTACTCTACAAACCCACGCATGCAAAAGGCGCCATCCATTCCAACCAAAGGGCTTTAATTTCTACAAAGTCCTTTTATTTTTACCATTAAAAAAACCTCCTACATGTCTATTACTAATGTTTCCATGCCACAACCCCAGAGGTATGCAGAGGAAGCCGGTCACCCCTAGTTTACAAAAGGGAATTTGTGTCTAGCAAGAATAAAGTGGTCTTCCCAAAACCCCAGCAGGAGTCGGGATTCAGATTCAGATGCAATCATTCCATTAACAAGTATTTAGTGCATGCCTACTACCACCAAACTCTAGGCTGGGTACCATACGGGAAGTACAGCAGTCAACTAATAAATATGGTCTCTGCCACCATGGATTTAGAGCTCAGTGAAGGGGACAGAATATAGAAAATAAAACAAATGAGGACACTTTCTGAAAACTACCCCGAAGGAAATCAACAGGAGACATTTTTCCCCCAGATGTTCACATGTCTTGCTCCCGGACTTCATTCAGATGTCTGCTCAAATTGCTAATGGGCCAGGAGGAACATGCTATCGAAAGGGCACTGCCAAGAACCGAAGGAGATTTCCTTGGTAGGAGCAAGAGATATCCGAAATGAGAGGACAGGGCCTAAGGCAATAATAGATAAATTATAAGGCCTTGACATTTTTCCTAGATTATTCTTTCCAGATCCCAATTCATGTCACAGGACAGCAAATGATTTGAGACAGAGGAGAGAGAAAGAAAGAAAGAGAGAGAGAGAGAGAGAGAGAAACCGACTAAAATCCCTGCCTGTGGCTAATTCTTTCTCCAAGAAGACGTATTTTCACATGTCAGTATGGAGAGCCCAAGCATCGCGTGGAAACACAGCATTTCTAGGAGGCTCTAAAGAAAAATCAATTGCATCGTCCTCCCAACCTGTAACCTTTCTGGTTTTCAGTACTTGGAAATTCACTGGGCTCCATCCCAGGTCCCAACACCATTCTCATTAGTCGCGTCACCATAGCAACTTTTAGGGTCTGTATCCTCAGCCACATGGCAAACTAATTGAACTGTACAACTTATTTTGCAGCTGGGGAATGTAAAAGTGAATCTTACATTTAATCATACTCACAGCATTGACATTCAAATCAAAAGGCTTTGTCAGGGCTCCTGGAAAATGGAGTGTCATTTTGCCAGCACAATGTTTCACTCAGAGGCACATTCTTCCCACTTTGAAGTGCTAAGCGAATGGTGGGAAAAAAAAAAAAAAAGCTTTTGGGCTTAGGGGTGGGAGAGGGTGGGGAGGGGGGAAGGAAGGAACAAAATCTGGATGAATAACAGGAAAATGAATAAATGTTTCCAAATCCAATTCGAGTTCAATGCAAATGCTGTTGAAAATCTTTGGCTTGTGATTTTTCTTTCTTCTTTTTTTTTCTTTCTTTTAAAGAGGCAGCAACATTGATGGAAAGAGCTTTGGAATCACAGATCTACTCTGTACTCCTTAGTTCTGAGATCTTCAGGCAAGTCACTTAACTCCTGGTAACTTGAGCTTCCTAGCATATAAAGTGGGACTGAATAATACCACCCGACAGGCCTGTTCTGAGGGTAAACAGAATATATATATAAGCATATATAAAGCACACAGCGTTGTGTCTGACACACAGTAGATACTCAATCGTCATTTTCCTTCCAAAGCTTGGACCTTAATCTATGGCTAGTCCTGGGCCAACACTTAACACAGCAGGCAGGGTGCTGGGTGCCTTATGTACCTTGTCTCACTAATCACCAAACTAACCCTGGGGCATAAATATCGTTACCCCCTTTTGACAAACTGAGAGGCTGAGGCTTAGAGAGGTTAATAATGATTAAAAAGTATTCAAAACTTGGAAATGAGGAAAAAAGACAACCTCATGTCCTTTCTGTATTAGAGCATTGTCTAACGGGCCTAGCCGAGGTCTTTCTGATTCTTAAGGGGAATGTACTTTGTATGACTTACCATTAAATTGGCCCAGACTCTTTCATGTTAGATGCTAATTTGTAGAGGGTGAACAACTTATTGATGACTTTTGGCTGGCAGGAAGCAAATGATTTTTGTCCAATAGGAAAGAAAACCCTGAAAGTTATGGTTTATTGCCCTGTAGGGCATGAACTACCTTTGTAGGCAACTTAGCCATCTTATTTCAGTGTTTTTGTGTTTTAGCGACTAGATGCCAGTTGTCAGATCCTTCTTTGACTGAGCTGTATCTTTCTGCTGATCCTTTCTTTAATAAGATATGAAATCTCTAATGTGTGCTCATTGTATATCTGTACACAGGTCATATTTTTTTTTTCTCTCTGAAAATGACACTCTGACAATAATTTACACAAGACCCATCAAGGTGGGAAGGAGTACAGCCTGGCTGGTCTGCCAGTGTCTACAGACCTAGTTCTCTCTGGCTCACAGAAACCAGGACTAGGATTTAAAGAGTATACCCTGCCCTCAAGGAGCACCAAAAAGGACAGCCAGCTGTACATGATTTCACATAGTAGTGGTACGTGCTGGAGCTGTGGTAGTAAAGTGTTAAGGAAGTTCAAAGGAGAGATACTTGTGTTTCTCATTTGCAGGAGTGAGAACGATAGCAGAAGACCTCACTAGAGAAGCATTGTAGTGAGCATTGAAGAGTGAGCAGATTTCCTCCTGATTTCCATCACAGGTGGAAGAATGATCCCCAAGAATCATCCCCCCAAGAATCATCCCCACCTATTGCTATTATAATAACAATAATAACAATAGTGGCGGTCACTGTGTGGCTAATAGTTTATAATCATCACCCAACCAAGGCTCACAAAAGCCTTATGAGGTAGGTACTACATTATCTCCATTTTCAGCCGATGAGGCAGAGGCACAAAAGCATGCCTGGCTTGCCCAAGAACGCTGGACTGGTGAGCACAGAGAGCTGTATTCTGAGCCACTAGTTCTTCCTGCTCCTCTACTGCCTCTATTTTCATGTGCTCGCCCTAACCCTAGCTCTCTTCCTGGGGGCACATACAGTTTCTGGCTTAGCCCCTAGCTTCAGGCAGGCTGGGCATTTTTATTCCTGCTTGACCTATGAGGAGCCCTTGGAAGCTTGAAATGTGTAAATGACTTGTCAGCTGGGAAGGGCTGGAAGGGGGAGCCTCTGAGATAAAAGCCCCGCCTTTTCAGACACTCGACTCTTCTTCTTCTGGCTGGGCTGTTGCCAACTTGCCTTCCAGCCCTTGTTAGTGATCCATCTGCATCTGGTCCTGGTACTAAGTGGAGAGAAGGATAAACGACCTTCTTCATGCCATCCCTCACGGGGAGAAATGAGGCACCGTGGGGCTATGTGTCACCAGTGCAAAATGACGGAGGGTAACTGGAAGAGGAGGTTGTGGGGCTTACCCTCACTTGAGACAGCTAGTAATTTCATCTTTCAGGCTTTATGAAGATGATTTCTCTCCTGCTTTATCCATGCGCTGCCCTCACTCCATCACTCCCTGAAGCCTTCCTTATATCTGAACCGTTCCATCTTTGCAGAAGACGAAAAGAGGGCTGAGTCATCCATCTTGCAGCAGAATGGGGTAAGGCATGAGCACTGGGTTAGGAATAAAGAGACCTGAGGTCTAGTCCTAGCTCTGCCCCCAGTTTACCGTGTGACCTTGGTTGGGTCCCTGGCCTCTGTGCCTCCATTTCTCATCTGTGCACTGAGCAGACTAGACGAGCACGCTATGATTTGAGGAAGTGTATCCGGGCAATCAGTGACAGAAGAAAGCGTTACCAGTGAGGGAACTCAGTGATGAGGAGCCCACCCACCCCCTCACACACACACAGCCTGGGAAGAGGCAACCACATGGCGTGGGAGGGGCCGTCAAACCTCTCCTTCTAGCTCGGGACAGAGGTGGTAGCCTGGTATAAGCATAAAGAGCGTACAGAAAACAGATGGCTGGGAAGACCCACGTGAGAAGCTCCTGAGCAAATGGTGTCCATGCTGATGTCTCATCTTCAGGTGTCACCAGTGAAAGGCATGGGGAATGAGCGGTTGCTTTGTGCTATACCCATTCTTGCCTAATTTCCCACATTCCACCCTCAGAGAGGAGGGCTGGGGGAAAAGGGCCTGATTCAAGTTTGAATGCCTCTCCAAGCCATCCCTAACCCTCCTTGGCCTCATAGTCCTCTCCATCTTTTCCATCATGACACAGGGCTGCTCAGGAATGCGAAGATAGGCATCTGGTCCAGGGCTTGCCAGTAACAACCTGGATGGTTGAGCAAAGCCTGCTCTTCTCTGGGCCTCAGTGTGCTTCTCTGTAAATTCAGAGGTGAAATAAACGACGGCTCACAGCTATGGAACATTGATGTGCCAGACAGCACGGTATTTCTTGTGATACTTAAAAGTCCCTGAGAGATGCTTTCATCCACTGGACAGATGAAGCAGTTGACACCCAAGTTAAGTGATTTGCACATGGTCAAACGTTTAGGAAGTGGTAGTGTAATGGCCGAACCTGAACCTTCTCCCAAGGTAGAAACACTGGCATAGGTGCTACCTACCTTCCTGCATCCACCCCCACTACCCACCCATGGCAGACACCACCTGTGCATCTCAACACCCTTATTCAACCTGACTTCAGGAAGACTGTAGTTTACTGACCTCTCACTTTAAATCTGCTACAGTCTATTCCCACCACAGAAGCTAAAGTGAGCCTTTAGAAGTAAACCAGATCATGCCATTCTGCAGATCAAGCCCTCTACTGGCTTCCCAGTTCACTCATATATAGTTCTTACCATGATCTTCAAAGCCCTACAAGGTCTGGCCTCTGACCATCCTTCCAACTTCATTTTCTACCTCTCTTCCCTCTGTTCGTTCTATCCCAGGCACTCTGCCCTTTTTACTTTGCCAGAACACTAATCCCAACTTGCCCCAGCCTCAGGGCCTTTGTACTTGTTGTTTCCTCTGCCTGGAAAGCTTTCCTCCCAGGTATTTACCTCATGCCTGGTTTCATTCAGATACTGTTCAAATGATCTTTCCTTAAAGAGGCTGTTGCTGATCACATATCTAAAATGACAACTTTCTTCCTTATTATTGGTCTATTTTTACTCGATTTTTCATTATTAACATTTATCACTCACTGGCTTAAGCCAAAGTATGTAATTGTTTATCTGTTTGTCTCCCTTCCCTATAATATAGGTTCCATGAGGTCAAGGACTTTTTTGTTCAGTACTGTATCCCCAGTCCCTCCAATAGGACTCTTCACCTAAGAGGAATCCAAACATGTGTTGAATCAATGACTATTAGTCATTATACCTTCTCCTTGTCGAATATAGTAATTTAGACTGGGCTTTCACTGCTATAGTTTGATGTACTCAACAATAAAGTTGATGGTAACAGGGAATTGAACTCAAGCAGCCATTCTGGGGAGGAAAGCATATCTGGATGCCATGCTCTGGGCAAACGGTAGCAGTGTTCCAGGTCCTGAGTCTGTGTCACTGGTTGAAGAGACAGTATTAAGCTCTAACCTGATGCCCTCAGGTTGACTCATATGACCCTTCAGGGTAATGCTTCATTTCCCCAGACCTGCTATTACCCAGGGTCATGGCATAGTTCGTACACATCATCAGTATTCAACCGTCACATCGCTGGAGGAATGAGAACTTGATTAAATTGCCTATTTTCGTTTATAAAGCATAAACCTTTCAAACCCTTTTGCTTGTTAACAATTCTGTCTAAGAGATCAGATGCAACACCCTGTGTAATGAGTATAATGCATCTTTCTCACCTGACCCTGGGCATGTCCAAGTGGGCCCCAGGTCCTTACGTGTAAGACTAGGAATGTCTGACCTATGGGATCCTCCAAAGTTGGTCCATTGTGAATGACTAACAAGGCTATGACCATTTCCCGGAAACAGATGTGAAACTGGGGAACGTGAGAGAGGGTGGGCTGCCCTCCAGTCCTTTTGTAAAAAGTGTTAAGACTAAACTAAATTCACGGTGTTATCTCTATTTCTTTGCTTTTCTGCCTCTTGGCCAAAGAACAGGGAAATGGGTTCTAATTAAGAGTACCAGCTCATCCAAGATCCAGATACAATCATGAAATCAATTGAAAAAAAAAAAAAAAAAAGAGTACTAGCTCATTTCCTGTATAGCACAAATGATGACTAGATGAATTCAGGAGAATCAGGTTTATCGGTACCAATCCAGCTGTCGGAATGCTGTTCTCTTCTCATAGCACTTTATAACATGACTGTGGAGGGTGTGTGTCACACTCTGTGTGCATATCTATCTCTGGAACGAAACTCCTGAGCATGGGGACTTTATCTTGCTCATGTCACCACTGTCCTTAACACTAGGCTTGCCACAAAGTGAGTACTGAAACCGAGCGGGACCCTGTGGGCTTCCTGGGCACAAGAGCCTTTCTGTTCAGCCTCCATGACCTTCCCTGAGTTCCAAAGGGCAGGTTCAAACAGTTGTTAATCAGGGAAGTGAAGGGATACAGAGACAAGGGAGGAGCAGTCAAGAAACAATAGTGCAGCCTCGGCACAGGATCCTGGTTCAGCCTCAAAGGATACACATTACAATATTTCTGAGCTCTTCTGCAGAACTAAAATCCCCAATAAATGGGAGACTTTAACTACTTGTTGAAGCACTCTTCATTCCAGAAAGAAGGTCACAGTTTGATAACCACAAAAGCTCATCAGGAGACCACCTGCAGCCAGTTTAATCAAAGGAATGAAGGCCCTGCTCACACTCTGATCCTTATCAGGAACAATTGCTCTTGAACCATTGCCATGAAACTCCTCACCAAATCTCCCTGGGTTGGGACACACAGTTCTGAGGGCGTGAACTCGCTGTGGCCCCCTTTGCCTGGCAAAGCAATAAAGCTATTCTTTTCTCCTTCACCCAAAACTCTGTCTTCGAGATTCGATTCGGCACCAGTGCATAGTAGCCAAACTTTCAGCATCAGTACTGGGTCAATATTTAGTTAATGAATGAATAAATGTATAAAGGAGTTGAGTAATTAAACTTAACTGTCCTTCTCCTTCTACTCAGATGAATGTTGTGCTTTCCTAATGTAATACTTCCCCACCTCCATAGTGGCACTGGACATTCAAAACCTCACTGGACGTCATCAGGATGGCGACACAGGTAGTTCCTGACTCTACTCCCCATCACAAGAAGACCAGCTAACAACTATTCATGGACAAGACACCATTGAGAAAATCCTAGAACATGGGGGTGCGGCTAAAGCAGCCCCTGCATCACAGAGACCAAGACAGACCACATCAGAAAGGTAAGGGGAGCAGCTACATGCTGACCACAGGGCCCATCCCCCAGGCCAGCACAGCACCACACTGAGAGGTCTCCCTTGTGGTTCCTCCAGTGGAAAAAGAGATACCAGCGTGGACATCCAGCTTCCCCAGCATTGTGGGTTGCTTCTCGGGAGCCTTACACTGGTCTCGTCCCACAGACATTGTCGGGGAGTCTGGGAGGCTTGACCACTGGGCAATCTGATTGTAACAAAGAAGGCGGGAGGGGCTTGAAACAACCAGCACTTGGATCTTGGCAGATCAAGTTCCTACCTGCATCACCCACATAGTTGTCCCAACTGGCAGCTTTGCTCATCTGTGGAGCGAAGACAGTGGTGCAGTCTGACCAGGGAACTCGGCAAGGAGTAGCTCTGCCTGATTCGGATCCTCAGACAAGAAGATGTGCTGGCCCTGGAGCTTGGTCTGCCCTTGCCCAGGCAGGGGAGCTGAGTCATAGCCCAGCCTATTGCTGAGTGTAGCTGACCAAGAACACCTGGGAGGCTGAAAAAGAGATGAGATTTGAAGTTATCAGAAGCAGGGATTTGGGGGAAGGAAATGTGGATGAAGGTGGTCAAAAGGTACCAATTTCCAGTTGTAAGAGAAATAAGCAGTAGGGATGTAATGCACATGAGGACTAGAGTTAACATCGCTGTATCAGAAAATTGAAAGTTGTTAGGAGACTAAATCCCAAGAGTTCTCATCCCAAGGAAAAAAACCATTTTTTTCTTTTTGTTTTTCTTTGTATTTACTATATGAGGTGGTGTATGTTAATTAAACCTGTGGTAATCATTTCACGATATATGTAAATCCAATCACGATGCTTACACCTTGAACTTATACAGAGCTCTGTGTCAATTACATCTCAGTAAAACTGCAATGAATAAGTGAATGAATAAATAAACAAAAACAAAACCTTTCTATGAGGGAAAGCAGGGAGGATTATAGTATCCCCTTTTCATAGAACAGTGGAGGCTCACAGTGGTTTGATGACTTTCCCAAGCCAAAGCGCATCAGAGTAGAACCTGGCCTGAAGCCTACTGGCTACCCCGTCCAGCCTGTGCCTTCTGGGTCTTGAGCCCAACCCCATGGATGGGGTGTGAGTCTTGGCTGGCCCAGCAGGCGGGGGTGCTGTGCACACCCAGCTGGGAGCATTCACGACCACACAGGACTGGCCCAGCCCAATTCCAGTTAAGCAGCAGACCCTTCCTGCACATGCCCCCTTGCCTCTCTTCTTTCTCCCTTTCTCTTCTTAGGCCCCCAGGGTTTTTCAGGGTCTGGGAGCCTTTTGACACAAAGAAAAGGGATCTTATAAAATTGTACACACTGACAGTATCCAACCCCTTATTTGTTGAGCCCTAATGGTGCACTGTGGTGTACAGCATGGGGCTCAGGCTCTGAAGTCAAACTGCGTGGGTTCAAATCTCAACCCTGCCATGTATCTGGGTACTGAGTGTCCTCACTTTTAAAATAGGAATGCTGATCGTCCCTGCCTCTAGGGCAGTAGTGAGGGTTAGATATGGCGATACGTGCAAAGACACATAGAATATGGCTGGCATGTACCCACGCCTCTCACTTCATCCTCACAACGATCCCAGGAGAAAGATTATACTTACCCCAGTTTACAGATGAAGAAACTGAGGTTCAGGAACCCTAAGCAGGGCTTCCCTGGTGGCGCAGTGGTTAAGAGTCTGCCTGCCAATGCAGGGGACACGGGTTCGAGCCCTGGTCTGGGAAGATCCCACATGCCGCGGAGCGACTAAGTCCATGCGCCACAACTACTGAGCCTGCACTCTAGAGCCCGTGCGCCACAACTAGTGAGCCTGCGCTCTAGAGCCCACAAGCCACAACTACTGAAGCCGGCGCGCCTAGAGTCCGTGCTCCGCAACAAGAGAAGCCACCGCAGTGAGAAGCCCGCGCACCGCAACGAAGAGTAGCCCCTGCTCACTGCAACTAGAGAAAGCCAGTGCACAGCAACGAAGACCCAAAGCAGCCAAAAATAAAATAAATAAAATTAAAAAAAAAAAAGAAACCCTAAGCAGCTATTTCAACAAGGCTTGCTCTACTGAACACAGGCTCACCTCCATATGCTGTTTCTCAAAGGGCGCTGGCATCTTGAGGAGGATGCTAGAGGAGACCACGCAGAGACCAAATCATTGAAATTCTCAAGGTGAGTTCACAGGTCAAGGTCACCCCGGTAGGACAGACATTTTCAGGAGCAGGGAAAGCGTGTCCTTCCCGGTCTCTGGGAAGCACAGGGCAGCCCGCTGACTCCTACCCCCAGGCTCACCTGGGGTGCACGAGCATTTGGTAACACCTGCTCTCCCCAGGGTTTCGTCCTACTCCACCCACAGTTGTTTCCAATGAGATGGCTAAAGGGCTTGCTCTGTTACTGAGAATGGAAGCTTCCCTGCCAAAATCTCTAAGGGGAGGTTGTTAGCACGATTTCCTCAGTACCCAGCTCCCTGTTAGCCTGAAAAGTGGCCCCTCTGATTATCCCTGAGGGAACACCCTACCCCCCACCCCAAGTCCTCTGCTCTTTACTACCTTTGGAAAATTCTGTCCTGGAAGAAGATTGGTCACTCCCTTTGGAAACTCTGCGTAGCCTCCTGTTCACCTGCCTGCTTGGTTGAGATGGTTAAGGAAGGGCTATCTTAGGAAAGCGATGAGAAAGCATACAAAGTGTGCACCAGGAGCCTGATAAAGTCAATGAACTCGATTTCGTTCGCTTTAAAGTGAAATAAACTCGCCATAATACACTGAAGCGGACAACTCCATCCTTCTTAGTGGGGAAGGGAACATGAGGGAAACTGCAACTAGGATGCAGCAATCGTGGATTTGTGGCAGGGAGTTTCTTCCTGGTTTGCACTCAAGAAAGCAGAGATTTGGGGCCACAGCTCGGGCAGCAGGTAAAGTGCCAGGTGAGCATACTCAGCCCTCGGGGCTCCTCCCTGCCCTGCTCTGGCTGAATCACCCACTGCCTCCTGAAGGCCCTCCTCTGATCCATCCGTGACCCCCCTCCCAGCTCTATCTCCATTACCCCTCCCCTTCCAGCATTCCATCTCCATGCCCCTCCCCTGAACCCTAAATCAATGTCACCCTCTTGCCACTTGAGGCCCCTTCTCCAACCTCTCAATTACCACCACTCCCTGAAGTCTTATTTCACATGCTCTCGCTCTAAAAATCCTCTTCTCTCCTCCAAACTAGAAAGGATCATCTTTTTCATCCTCTGGACTCAGAAAAGCAATTTATCTTTATTGTTCTTAGGTACACTTGTCTATCCAGTAAGGAAGGGGACTGCCCCAAGGTCATGAAGCAATGTGAGGCCAGGTCTCTTGAACTTCTGTCTGTGATCTTTGTAACACGCAACACATTTCCTCTCAAACTCTGGAAGGCAAATTCCAAAGCCAGAATAGAAGCCAGAGGAATCAAATAAAAGTCGTTGTTTCTTACATTACTTGCCACAGAGGCAAGTGACCTAAGTCCCAGAAGCTTTGTTTCAGCAGTGACACCCACAAGGAGTGACTCAAAATGGCTTATTTGTCTGCACGTCTAACTCTGACAGGAAAGGTACCCTTGACTCCCAGACCCCTGGGAGCATCTGTTAGGATGCTCATGCATCATTGGAAATATAATGAGATGGAGAAAATTTTTATTTATGAGAATTCCTCCAGGGCGGTAGCGGGATTAGAAAGAATATTTTGATAAAGTGCTTGGGGTTAAGGTTTCACACCCAAGGGTCATGCTTGGCCAATAAGAGATGTTTCCTAAACTGTCTCCAAGGCACAGCTGTTTGCCTTCCTGCTGTCCATGTCTCTTTTCTTCCTCCCTAACGGACTCCTGACTTTTTCAAATGTGAAATTTTCCCCTATTTGACTCTGGAAAGAACACTCCTTTCCTACCTCTGAAAGGGCATCTTGATTGGTCTAAGCCAGGGTTGGCAAATTAAGGCCCAGGGCCAAATTTGGCTGGCCACAGCTGCCTGTAAGCTAAGAATGGTTTCTGCAACTTAAATAATTAGAAAAAAAGCAAAAGAAGAATAGTATTTCTTGACTTGTGAAAATTACATGAAATTCAAATTTCAGTGTCCCTAAAGTTTTTTTTAACAGCTTTGTTGATGTATAATTCACATACTGTATAATTCACCCATTTTAAGTGTACAATTCAAGGGCTTTTAGTATATCCACAGGGTTGTGCAATCATCACCACAATCAATTTTAGAACATTTTCTTTACCCCCAAAGAAACCCCATGCATGCCCCACCCCTTCAAACCCTAGGCAGCCACCAATCTACTTTCTGTGACTATAGATTTGCCTATTCTCAACTTTTCATATACATAAAGTTTTATTGGAATATATCCATGCTCATTTACCTACCACTATGATGGCAGGGTTGAATTTTTATGGCAAAGACTGTACATCCCACAAAGCCTAAATTATTTACTACCTAGTCCTTTCCAGAAATAGTTTGCAAATCCCTGGTTTAAGCAGAGTTTGGTATTCCTTTGGAGTCTGTTCTTGAAACAGGTGTGAGCACATGACCTATACTGACCTGATCAGACAGAAGGAAAGAACTTATTCTCTTTTTGTATGGTATAGGTTTTTCTTTATGGCCTTTTCTGGGGTTACTCAGTTGCTATTGGAAGCCATCTAGCGACCAAGAAGGGACAGCCTGAGGACAACAATGAAGAGGGAAAAAAATAAAGAACTTGGGTGCTGGATTACACTGAATCAACCAGTTCTGAACCCTGCCTATAAATTTCTTGTCGTATAAAGTAAAAAATGTCTTCATTATTAAGCCAATGTGAAATGGAGTTTCCATTACCTGTAGCCACAACTATCCTACCAGATACAACTTCTTCCTAAACAGGGAGATTCAGTAACATATGCTGCTTTGGACCAGAGTTGAATTTCTCCAGACAAGAGAGGGAGGCTTGAAACGGAGCAGGACCCTGTGGGGCTCCTCAGCATGGAAGCCTTTTTGTGTCCCCTGGTTCTTTGTAGGAAATAGGCTTCAGCCTCCATGACCTTCCCTGCGTTCCAAAGGGCAGGTTCAAACAATTGTTAATCAGGGAAGGGAGGGGTTGCAGAGACAAGGGAGGAACAGCCAAGAAACAATAGTGCAGCCTTGGGACAGGATCCTGTTCGGCCTCAAGGGATACACATAACAATATCTTTGAGCTCTTCTACAGAACTAAAACCCCACAACAAATGGAAGATCTTAACTACTTGATAAAGCATTCTTCATTTCAGAGAGAAGGTCACAGTTTGATAACCTCAAGAACCACAGAAGCTCATCAGGAGACCCCCTGAGGCCTGATTAAAGGAATGCAGGCCCCGGAACACACCCTGATACTTATCAGCAACCCTGCCCTTGAACCATTGCTATAAAACTCCTCACCAAATCCCCAGGAGCTGGGACACACAGTTCTGAGGGCATGAACCCGCTGTGGTCCCCTTTTCCTGGCAAAACAATAAAGCTATTCTTTTCTACTTCACCCAAAACTCTGTCTCCGAGATTTAATTCAGTGTCGGGGTACAGAAGCCAGATTCAGCTTCAGGCTGCCACCACCAGCCCTCCTCTTACTCTGCCCTCCTCATGTGGTGCTCTGCCTCCTTACGCAGCCCTTAGATGTTTGAAGGGTATCATTTTCAGGGAATATTAATGCACTGGCTCTCCTACTTGTCTGCCTGTCCCTGCCTTTTCATCTAGGCTGCCCAGTTTTAAGATATAGCCCTTGATCTCATATGTAAACAAATAAAATAGATAAAAGCTGAATTGTTTTGCTCGGAGTCTGATTACTATGCTGAGGGGGTGGTGGGTGGAGTCAGATCTCTCTGCTTGAACTTTCTCACGATGCTTGAGCGTTATTTCATGGAGCATGTTTCGTAAAGCAAGTAACAGAACATGTAAGAATATACTCTTCTTCCGTCTCTTCCTTCCTTCCTTTCATGGGTACACATTAAAGTAGTAAGTTAAGAGACATTGTTATTTTAAACCAGGCCTGCTCTGATGATGGGAATTCAGGTCTTGCTTCTGCATGCGTTTCTGAATTATTGCCCTTTTTTATAATGAACATGTGCATTTTTAAAATCAAAATGTAGCTAATTTTATATTTTTAGAAAGCTGTCTCATTAATATTTTCCCCAAGTTGTCCTTAAGTCTCACCAGTGTGGTTATTCACTATAGAGGTGAGGATCATCTCCTGGTTCCGTAGAATAGATAAAAGTCAAGACGGGGATAAAAGAACATTTTCAGTAATCGATATAGTAGCAAGAACAAAGCAGTAGGATTTAAGACCCTGGTGATGAGGCTTTGACCTTGTTATGAGCTTGTTATAGGACATTGGCCAGTTGGTTTCCTTCTATTTAACTTTCTACTCCTGCCTGGAGCCTTGGCCCCTGGGCTCATTTCTTTTCAAAGAATATCCTGCCGTCACCTAGCCCTTCCAAAGTTGAATTAGATACTCTACTTCTATATTCCTAAAATACCCTAGTATATTCTTCCATTATAGCTCTTATCTGGCTGAATTTTAAGTTTTATTTTTACTGAACCCCTCAGCTATGTGGTAAGTTCTTTGTAGGAAAGAACCATCTCTCTTTATTTCAGTTTCCCTGAACTTGATATATCCTACCTACTTGATAATTTTTTAAATGAATGAATAACTAGCATTTATTATTCTAGTCTAAAGAATAAAACAGTTGGATCAAACTAGGGTCTCTTCCACCTCTAAAATTGAATTCTTCTTCTATGTTTGCTCAACGATCCATAGTAGAAGTGTTTATGAAAACTGTAGTATAAGATTTAGGAATTCTTTTTGACTGATAGTGACAGATCCCCAAAATAACATTGCCCTAAATAAGACTTGAGTGGATTTCTCTCTCATGTAAAGGACATACATAGATAGACACCCACTCATCAGGGACTCAGGATCTCCCTTCTCCCTGTTTTACCACCTTTACTGAATGGCTGCTCCCCTCTAGTTTGCCTCATGGTCCTCAGTGGCTGTTGAAGCTCCAGACATTAAGTGAATATTCCAGGCAGCTAGAAGGAGGAAGCAAAAAAAGAGCAAAAGGGCATAGCTCCCAGGAAAGTCCAATTCCTTTCAAGTCCTAACCAATGACTTCCACGTATAAGTCATATCTGTGAAGGAAGCTGGGAAACATACACTTATAGCTGGGCAAGTTGCCATCCCCTACAATATAAGGATGTCTTGCTAAGGAATAAAGGGGAATGGGTATGGGTTAGACAGAGGGAAACCTCTACGACCCTTGGTGAGTGTCCCCTCAATATCAGCATGTTACAGAAGATTGGGATTGGCTCTTAGAGGCAGGCCCTCTTTGAAATTGGTTCTTCGTGTCATCAGCTGTGTGGCATCATACAAGTAACAATTCAGGACATCAGGTTATATGTAAACCAATGATGGCTGATTCAATAGAGTCAGATCATACATGGGGCTAAGCATCTAATCACTGTGTTAAAAGAAAATCTTGAACTGTTAAAATTACCCTTAAAAATCTTTTAATTTAGTTCTCAAGAATGGCATTTTCTCACCTGCTTTTTCCCGTGCTGAACAAAAATATATGTGCTTTTACCCATGAGTGTCTTAGTGTATCAAGCTATTCCCAGCATGAAAGCACTGGGGGGCCCAAGCCCCACCCCTGCCGCACCACGTGGACTTCTTCGAGCTCACACCGACTCCTGGACATGCCGAGGGTGAAGTGAAAGAGTCACATTTCAAAGGCAAGCATTTAAATCCCCTGTTGCATTTCATTCCATCTTTCTAGTTCAGCACATAAACATAATAATTCAATTCAGTAAGGGAAATCCCTGTATGTGATTCTATCAAACATGTCATTCTGATTGTCCATTTTTTAGTGTGATAGAATACTCCAGTGTATGTAGAATGCTTAGCACGTGGTGGGCATGGAGGTGATATTGAGCAAATTTCTAGACACACCAGCCTCTACTCTGTTTCTTTACATCTGCGTTATCCCTTGACTGTTAAACTGTCCCCACTAAGTTGTTTGCTCATATTTGTCATTCTAACAGGGACCTCATGCCTCCCTCATGGTGGAACTTTGGAAACCTTATCAGGCAGTGGAAGAGAGATTATTTTTAAGGGACAAGCATGCACATTGCCCTACACAAAATCAATCTGCTTCCTTATATAGAAAGCTTGGACTTGAAGAGAGCTTGAGATTCTGGGTAGTTTTTCATTTCAGTTGCTTTTATATTTTTAAGAGAATATTGAACTGTATCCACAGTGACATTTCATAGTCACAGCGTCTGGAGCAAAAAAATGCCATGGTAGCCAAGGTGGAGAAACAATGGGTTTGTACATAAATCACCAAGGATTTTGATGGTTCACCTTCCATGCTCAGCCCACTCTGATACCCAAGGACAGTAACCAGGACCTAAAAGAGAGGAGGCAAAAGCCCCAGGAAGCCTTTATGTCCTGGAAAACTCAGGCAATACTAGCAAATTATGTATGTGTTTGAATAATCTTAAAATCAGAACTCTTTCTTCCCTTTCTATTTTTTAAGCCTAGGAGAACTCTTATTTATGGAGCTTTCCCATTTTCATTTCTGACCCTAGAATAAAGAGAAAAAAGAAGTGAGGATGAAAAGAAAACCTGAATTTAAACATGATACATTTTTGTTCCCTAAACACGCTCAAAAATATGATTTGTCAGTCCAAGTAAGGACATGTAAAAGGGTCAGAGCAATGCTTTAAATTTCTCCTGAGTTCTCAGATTCTGGTCCTAGTTGTGCAATAATAATAATAATTATTGCCAAGATTATTGGCAATAATCTTGGGTAAAAGAAGAGCTAGTCTCTCTGCCTGTCTACCTTTGCATGAAACAAGTAGCTTTGAGTAACCCCTGTTACAAAACTTGTGTTCCAGGAAGGGATAGTGTGTTCCATCCCATAGCTAAATATAATTTTAGGAAAACCTGTGTATTCTTTCTCCCCTGTTGTAAGGTCACATTCTCCTTATTCCATTAGAGGCTCTAAGAAGAGCCACGATGGTTTAAAATAAAATGAGATGGACCTAGAAAGTATCATACTAAGTGAAGTAAGTCAGACAGAGAAAGAAATATCATAGGATATCACATATGTGGAATCTAAAAAGATGACACAAGTGAACTTATTTACAAAACAGAAACAGACTCACAGACTTCGAAAACAAATTTATGGTTACCAAAGGGGAAAGGGGGGGGTGGGGAGGGATAAATTAGGAGGTTGGGATGAACATACACACACTACTATATATAAAATAGATAATCAACAGGACCTACTGTACACCACAGGGAACTCTGCTCAATATTCTGTAATAACCTACTATGGGAAAAGAATCTGAAAAAGAATGGATACATGTATATGTACAACTGAACCACTTTGCTGCACACCTGAAGCTAACACAACATTTTAAATCAACTATTCCCCAATATAAAATAAAAATTAAGTTAAAAAAATAAAATAAAATGTTTCTCAAGTTTATTTGACCACATATAATTTTTCCCTCTGATTCCAAATCTTGACTTTTTGTAGAACTCAGTTTCTTATGGAATACAGTTTGACAAGCCCTTAAATTCATTAAAATGATAATTAGAGACCTTGAGGGGTTTAAAATATTGGCATTTTTATGACTTGGTAACACTCCATTTTGTGTTTGTTAAGTAGCAAATCAAGCCATATTGTGATAACTGATGTTTATTATGATGACCTGCACATTTTTGAGATCCTAAAGGGCAGTCAGAGCCAACAAAGTAAGATTAAAATTATGTTCCTCATGGTTTAGGACTGGATGCCTTTTTATATCTGGATCATTTAAAGATGATCCCTGTGTGTGTGTGTGTGTGTGTGTATGCGCGCGTGCCTGCGCACACATTACTTTTAGTGAAAATTTTAAACTGCGCGTATTTATGGTTGCACACACACAATCCATAGTTGACCCCCAGTTCAAGTCTAAATAGAACTCTTGTTGAAGGGAGAAAAGTAGGCTGACACCCAAAATCCTCCCGGGTAAGTTCTCACACAGGGGTCTAATTAGAGGCACTGTGTTATATGAAAAGTTCGTGGCTTGGCAATCAATAGAGATGTAACTAGCAGGTTTGGGCCTGTGACCCTGCAAGTTATCTGTCTCAACCTCAGTTTCCCCATCTGTAAAATGGGAATAACAGTAGCAACCTCTTAGTGTTAAATAGCAAAGGGAAAGCATCTGGCACGGAGGAGGAATTTAATAAAAACCTTTGGTGGGCTTGGACCTCTTTCGATAGATCTTCTTCGGGACAGGGTCTGTAACTTCTAAACTGGGATTCTGCCCAGCATCTAGCACATAGTGGGCTGCTTTATGAATGAATTAGTTAAGCATAAAACTTAATTTTGAAATAAACTAGGCATTTATTCTTAAGTTGCTCCCTCTTGCTAAAGTCCATTAGCAGAAGAACTGGAATGTTCTCCTTCACCGCCAAACCCTAGTGTTTTGTTTTTTGGTTTTTTTTAATACAAACTTGAGGTTGTTACCTCCCCAGGAATCCTTCTCTGACCACCCTGACCAGTTTATATCCCTCTGACAGCACTGGCTACTTCTCCTTCAGAGCACACACCACAGTGGTGTCTCTCTGGCGCTCTGCTCTCTCTCTCAATTTATAAATCTTTGATTAATGTCTATTCTCCCCAACAAGTCTGTAAACCTATATGAGGGCACACACCATGGCTGCTCTTGTTTGTCAATTTTATCTACAGTACTTAGCACAGAGTTTGGCACATAGAAAGCGCTGAATAAATATTTGAATGAATGAACAAATGCTCCCTTTCCACTTCTTACTAAGAGCTCTCCTCTTGCAGATTTTTTCATTGAGGTTGAGTATCATAAATACGCAGGAGGGCTTCCCTTCCCTGGTGGCGCAGTGGTTGAGAATCTGCCTGCCAATGCAGGGGACACGGGTTCGAGCCCTGGTCCGGGAAGATCCCACGTGCCGCGGAGCAGCTGGGCCCGTGAGCCACAACTACTGAGCCTGCGCATCTGGAGCCTGTGCTCCGCAACAAGAGAGGCCGCGACAGTGCGAGGCCCGCGCACCGCGATGAGGAGTGGCCCCCGCTTGCCGCAGCTAGAGGAAGCCCTCGCACAGCAACGAAGACCCAACACAGCCAAATAAATAAATAAATAAATAAATAAATAAATAATAATTAAAGGTGCTAATAATAAAAAAAAAATGCCGGAGCCAGAGCTCTGTATGTTCCCTACTCCTGCAGGGGAACGGAAACAAGCAATGGCTGAAAGGTAACATCCCGGGGCTATGGGTTAGGCTGGCTCTCAATTGGCTCTGACTGGGATGAAAAGAAATGCAAGGCAGAGGAGGCTGGGTCAGAAACAGTCTCCGGGCCGTGGTCCTCTTCTTGCTGCTGGCAACGTGCCGCTTGTGCCTGGTTTGTCTCAGTTTCCAGGCTCTTTAGCTGATGGTTGAGCCACCAAACTCTGCAGACTTCATTTCCTGTGGGTCGCTATTCACACCAGCTCTGGCCCTCCTACATTGCTTCACCCTGTAACAATTGTGACTTGATCGCCTGGCTTCTGACCCCATCACTCCCCTGACACCCCGCGCCTCCTCTGTGCTGTACTGCCTAGTCCTGGCTCTGGTCCCGGTCCCCTCAACCTGCTTCCACCCACGGCACAGCAGGACGGAATGACTCGCTCAACAATATTTGCCTTTGGAAACATAACCCGCAGGCAAGATATGCCTGGATTTAAACATCCAAACCGTATTTCTCTGCTGCGGTGATTGAGGAATTCTGTTCTCCAAGGTTTCTCCAGACCCCAGCCCAGGGTGTAATCAGCAACTTCTGTGGCTTTGTCAGAGACTGTGGATGGCCTCGGTTTTATTCTTTAGCTAGTCCCCCACTTGAGGTTGGCCGACTGCCCTGTGTCCTGTATCCTCTTCCTCTAAACTCAAGCATGGAGATCTTGGGAAGAGAGATTGCTAAATAAAGACCAGCAGTGGTATTTACTTAGAACAGATGGTGACAGAACCCCAAGCTTTCTCTCCCTGAGCGTTACTCCAGCAGAATTTTCTAGGTCTCATACAGCTGAGAAAGGATGAATTCAGCCACATTTGTTCTCTGGGCCTGTCTACAAAGAGCGTGTTAAAAACTCATTATTCATTTTTAAAAATAGAGACCTTTGCCATGAATTCCCCTGCGCTACTCGTAGTGTGTGCAACAGCATTGTGTTGGAGAGAAACCAGACTAGGTGTCTGGCGATTTGCATTCTGCTCCCAGTTGGAAAAATTCCTTCATCTCTCTGGTCTCACTTTCCTCATAGGTGTAGCTGCCTCTAGGTTTCTATTCCTCGTTTTACTATGTGCCTAATACTATGCCTGTAGCTAAAAATAACACAGACAACAGTTTATCTAGGGCTTATGTGTGCCAGATACTCTTCTAAGCATTTTGAGGTATTCAACTATTTACCGTACAAATGAGTAACTATGAAACAGAAAGATGAATTCAAGTCCTTTCGAGAAACTTTATTTTTTAAAGACGTTTCCCCTCATATTGCCAAGTTAGTAACCCTCTTTTGGATGTGTCTTTCCTACTGCTTCCGCCATTTAATAATACAGTGATCTGCTTGAGTCCTTGGTATCATTACATGGTGGGGTCCATGTTCTTATTCACTTTAGTTTTCCCAGCACCTGGCATAAATCCTAACAGATAAAACATATTCAGTAAATGTAAGACAGTTACATAGTCCAAGCCCACTAAAACATAAGCTCCATGAGGGTAGCAAGGCAATGACTTTGCCTCTTGTGTTATTCTATACCACCTGTGCTTAGAATTGAGCCTGGCAGAGGTAGATACTCAACAGCTCTATGAATGAATGAATGAATGAATGAGTAAACAAACTAATGTACAAACATTAAAGAACCTACTGACAAAGCCAAGTTTACTCTGTTTAAGGGCGCAAAACTCCTTGAGGATCTATGGAACAACAGCAAAACCTGAGGCAAGGTAGGTCGTGGTTTTTCACACCCAGTAGCATGGGGAGCAGGGAGGCGCCCTGACATTGTGCAGTGTGTCAGTTTGTGTTTAGTGAGATGGCTTGTTCATCCTCCTTAAGTAGAGCGATGATAAAGGAGAACTGGATCTCAAGCTGCTGCAAGGAATAAAAATTGATATTTCTTCTTGAATAAATGAGTCTCATTCAGAGCTTGGATTCCTTTGACTATTAGAACGGCCGTGATCAGTCACTTCAGATGAGGCCCACAGGCGCGTTTATCTGTTGGGTTTGAGAGGGAATCTGGGAAAGGTCAGCCACTGCCACCACGCAGATGGTATCTCTGCCAGGCGTTTTGAATTGTGGCAATTGCTACCGCTCCAAGCTCCTCCCATCCTGGCCCCCTCTTTTTAATTTACATCCTTTTATCTTTCTCATTTCACGTTTGTTTGCTTGGTTTGGATGCTAGGGATTGAAAGCAAAGCATCAAATGGTATTTGAGATCTGCACAGCCCAGTCTTCTCCACCTGGCACTGACTTTCCTGATAGGATTCCTGGGGGGAAATTCAAGGGAGAGGGACTTCCGGGTTCAGGAGACCGATGGAACCACAGATACCAGGACTTGCTGGTTATGGTCCAAGCCACTGGAGCCTTTGGTTTTGTAACAGAAAGAAAAACGTATCAAAAACAGAAATTCCTAAAGCCTCGTTGCATATATGGAGTCTAGATTGTTGTGTCTTGGGCTACTTTGTCAACTTTGGGAAATTTGTTTTTGACTGAGATATCACCTTGAAATGAAGACATTGAAAGAGTTCGAGATGGGGGCGGTTAACACACAGGTCTCGCTCTCAGCCATGACCTTCCCAGTGATCTTGAAAAACTCACCTCGCTTGGCTCTTCAGAATGAACAGTAATGTATCCTACTTTGTATAGTACTGAGATTTAGCCATGCGAGGACCAACTGGCTATGGCAGGAGAGGGAAAGTGAGACAGGTTAGAAATGAGAGATCCCTGACGAATGTCTCCACCTCCTTCAGGTCTCAGTACAGATGCCTGTTCCATAGAAGGTGAGAATAATATGAATAATGATCATAATGGCAGCCATCACTAATTTTTAAATTTTCATTATTCTTTGGGCCACGCCCTGTGCTTAGTGCTGTATCCTATCACTTAATCCTTGTATAATAACACCAGCATGAGGTGAGTACTCATCTCATCTCCAGAATGTCAGTAAAGAGATAGGGTTTAAGAGAGGTTCAAAACTTGACTCCCCAAACTAGGTCCAGTTCCACTGTTATACTCTGTACTTCTCGTCTCCTTCATATCAATTGTCACAGCTCATAACTACAGGGGTCCCTCCCTATCCATGGGGGATACATTCCAAGACCCCCAGTGGCTGCCTGAAGCTGTAGAAAGCGCCGAACCCCGAGGCAAGGTAGCTCTGATAAAGTTTAATTTACAAATTAGACACAGTAAGAGATTAACAACAATAATAAAATGGAACAATTATTACAATGTACTGTACAAAAAACTTAGGTCAATGTGGTCTCTCTCTCGAAATATCTTATTGTACAAATTTAATGCCTTTTCCATCTTAACTAAATATATATCACACACCGTGGCTGGAATTTTGTAATTTGAGGTGCAACAGCAAAACTAGCATGAAGTTCCTTTTCCTTCTTTAAAATTTCATCGATAGGAGAATCTCTCTTACTGTAGATCTTAACATCTTCAGCATATCATTTTTTTTCCATTTCTTAAATCAGGAACTTCTATCTTTTCACTTAGAAGAAGCACTTACGCCTTCTCTTCAGCATATCCAAATTGCCAGCATCACTACTCTTGCGCTTTGGAGCCACTATTAAGGAAAAAATGGGTGACTTCGACACAAGCAGTGTGATACCAGGACAGTCGATCTGAGAACGGAATCAGCTACTAAGTGACTAAAGGGCAGGTTGCACTGGACAAAGCGATGATTCACATCCAGGGCAGGACGGAGCGGGATGACTCGAGATTTCATCACGATACTTAGAATGCCACGAGATTTAAAACTTACAACTTGTTTATTTCTGGAATTCTATTTAATATTTTTGGACCATAGTTGACCACGAGTAACTGAAACCAGAGAAAGTGAAACCACAGATAAGGGGGGACAACTACATATTTGTGTGACTTTTTCTAATGCCTGCCTTCCTGTTAGATTATAAGCTCCACTAGGGTACAGGCTATAACTCTTTGTTCACTGTTGTTTGCAAAGTAGAATGCCCAGCACATAGTTAGGACTCCTTAAATAATGACTGAAGGAGTGGACTAGATTTACTCCCTGGCACTGCCACAGAGAGGACAGGTCCATTGCAGAAGGTGGGTATCTGAGGTCATGAGGACATACTACGGTTCCCAGTCCAGGCCATCAGTCAACGCTGGGCGCTTCCTCATGGGGTGCAAGGGTGTCAACATTAAAAGCAGCTCCAGAAACAGGTGAGCCTCTGAAGTACAGACACACATCATCCACAAAATGACAGGCAAGAGATGGGGTCCCAGTTCCAAGACTAATCCAAAGAATAAGATTTCAATCCCTAGAGTAGTCTAGTAGAAAAAACATAGGCTTTGGAGTCAGAAAAGATCTACATTTGAACCTTAGCTTGGCAATTTACAGCCATGTGGTGCTGTGTGTCTCAGGTGGAATCCTTTTTTAACATCTTAAAATGACCTGAAATATGAGAATAAATCTCATCTGGGAAAGCTGCTGAGATACTTGATAATCACCATTGACTCAGCACTAATACAAGTTAGATGTAGGTCAACACTATACCCACATTACCTCACTTACATCTTACAATTACTCTATGGCATGAGTGCTACTATCTTCATTTTACAGAGAAGGACACAGGATGTCAAATGATCCTTGCTGTGGGGAGAGACAGGCTAAAGGGGTGTAAGCAGCTCTTTGCAGGTAACCGCCCTCAGCAGGGAGCCCCTTTTCTTGTCACTTCGGCAAAGCTATATTGTAACTAACTTTTAAACCTGGCACCCCCGTGCTCTACTCATCTCCGGCCCAAGCACACCTTTCAAATCTTTTAATCACACAATATCTTGCCGAACTTGTCAGTTCTTTCCATAGATCAAAGAAGTAGAAATGAAGAATAAGTAATTGACAGGTGACCAGATCTCTTCCTTAGCTTCCCCTTCAGTAACCTCCCAAACAAACTGTGTGACCAAACTGTGTGAACAAGATAACATCTAGAGGACAATCACGAGGAGTTGATGAACCTGCACACAGCTGGGGGATGGAGACGGCTCTGACCCCCTATTTCAACGATTTACTGAGATTACTTCCCTTCTTCCCCTTAAAATTTTAATGGCGGAGCAGAATTTTCAGAGGTGGTTTTTGGAGGACGCTGAGTCCACCATCTCCCTAGATTGCCAACGTTTCAGCAATTGCCCAGCAAACCCAGGCAATTTCCCCTCCAACTCCCTACCTCCCTCCTGGCCTCCCTCTCAGCCCAGCCTCCACACTGAGCATGGCTGGAACCCAGATTCTTCCATTTGCAATGAATCATTATCAGCGGGTCAAGTTAATGAGTACAGTGAACTGGACTGGGCTGGGGCAAGAGATAGGAAAGAACTTGAGCCCCTTAAACATGATGGAGCCCACAGAATTTCCCTTTATGTTCCAAACATGGTAGACCCTTCTGGGCCTCAGACTTCTCCACATGAATGCCCCCAAAGAAGAATATTCCCTTATTTATTTATTTAAATGTATTTATTTTATTTATTTATTTTTGGTTGCTTTGGGTCTTCATTGCTGCACGCAGGCTTTCTCTAGTTGTGGCGAGCAGGGGCTACTCTTCCTTGCAGTGCGTGGGCTTCTCATTGTCGTGGCTTCTCTTGTTGCAGAGCACGGGCTCTAGGTGTGCAGGCTTCAGTAGTTGTGCCGCATGGGCTCAGTAGTTGTGGCACATGGGCTTAGTTGCTCCACGGCATGTGGGATCTTCCCGGACCAGGGATCGAACCCGTGTCCCCTGCATTGGCAGGTGGATTCTTAACCACTGCGCCACCAGGGAAGTCCTGAATTTTTGCTTATTTATTGAACACTTAGGGTCTGCCAAGCAACTCACAGGCACTATGGCCAATCTTTACAATAACCCTGGAGCAGCATTTGTTTTATTATCCCTAATTTCTAGGTAAGAAAACGGACATAAAGAGGGAAAATGACTTGCTTATGCTCACGCAGGTGGCAACTGAGTCACAATTTTAACCCATTTCATTCTGACTTCAAAGGCTGTTGCCTTCCTCATGAACTGTCTTCCTTAAGAACTCCTATTCACCCATCAAAACCCAATGTTACAGTGTTATTTCCTACAAGAAGCCCTCCCTCATTATCTCTGTTCACCTCACCCAGGCAGGGTTAATCATATAAAAAAAAAAAAAAGGCAACTTTCTGATTCTGATTCTGATTCAAGGCAACTTTCCTTTCTATTGACGTTTGTGAGTATTGATTTTATAAGTGGCGAGCAGCGGGACCCAATTTGGTAACAGGGGAAGACTCTGGGTGGGTGCAGATCGTGGAGATCAGGCTGGGAACGAGATGTAGCGTGTGCCCCCCTTGCCTCCTTTCACCTATAGACCTCATCATGATTTCCTCAGTAAGAACAGGGCCTTACAATCCTCCTCCACCCTGTGGGCCAGGCTGTCAGGACCACTTTGGGAATTAACATGAGAGATGAAGTGTGATTGCCTTCCTAATTCTAGGTGATCTTTAGGTTTGCTTCTGATATGTTGATGCTATGATACAAGTTCAACTTCTCTATGATGGCTTAAAGAAAATCAAAGAATAGTAGAGGGAATGATAGCAAGCTTCTGGGGGCAGAGCTTATCTGAGTCAGGTGGAAGGTTGCCCGAGCAACCTTCTTGTAGACCTTGTATATTACCTTCTTTATGGGTGCTCCTTGACTTCCCTCATACACACAGGGACCATCTACCTCTCCTTCTCTTCCATCAAAGCCTGAAATCAGAAATGCTTTGTGCCCATCTAGCCTGGGGCATAAGTGACTGAGAATGGCAAAGCGTGACTCACCCATAGGAAAGTTAATTGACTCAGAGACCCAAGGTTTGAAACAAAAGGAATAGTTCTTAGCTCAAATGAAATATTAAGGATATATACTTTTAAGCAGAGGGTAGGAGATATGATGGAACCCTCCAATCCCTCTAAAATTATATAATTTGGGGCGTTAACTACTTAACCTGTATACAAGTTCTATCCCAGAGTAACCCTGAGTTCACAACTTAATTCTGAGTCCTTGACATCTTGGTAGCAGCCTTATGATTTACACAGCTTAAGGGCTGAAATTGATTTTCTTTCCATTCTTCTTCAGATTAAAACAACAACAATAAATTTTTCTATCCCTTGGGACAAAAGGAGGTCTGACTTTCATAACATGTAGTTCAGCACCTGGTAACCATTCATTTGAAAATCATAGTCTGAGAGCTGTTATCACCAAGCAACTATATTTTTGTTTCATTCTGTCCCATTAAATGGGGGGACCAGCTCCTCATGACCACAGTGGTCTCATACTTTTCCCAGGTAATATGCACAGTCTCCATCCAGAGAGTGAAATATCTAGTCCCATGTAAGAGTCAAAATTACAAATTTCAAAGCAAAATTTCTCCCCGTACCCAATTTAAACACTTGATAAGCAGGAGGTTACAGATGGTGGACAGGGCCACAGATCATGGATTGTTCCTAATCTCTTTCCCCACCTTGTGCTTCAGCCCTGACTTCATTGTGCTAACTGAGATTTCTGACTCTTCAGGCGTGAGCGGGGGAAGGGGGGAGTGAGCAGGGCAGTTCTGGCTGGACTGACTCTGTGTGAGCTGGTGTTGCAGTCTGTGGGTCTGGGAGATGTTCACGGCTGACTGTTTTCTTTGTGTGTGGCGAGGGGAGGGGCGTTCAGAGAACTTTTATTAACGCACACCTGGCATCTACAGTTCCCATGAAGAGGGTTAATCTACTCTGTTTGCCCTTGTTATTTACAGCTCCTTGTTAATCCCTGGGAACCAGACAGTATACCTCTACCCTCTTTTGGGTGAGTTCTTTTCACTTCTTCAGGAGGTCCCCTTGGAAACGCCTAAGGTGACCCCATTCCAGTGTCTATCACGCATGGCCCACCTTCGGTCCCCTGGGACCCTTCAGGGGTCTTTCACCCTGAGAACCTCCTTTTGGGGCCACTGATCTCCACCTCTGTCTCCTCTCCTTTGCGCTACCATTTATGGAGCCGGCCAGTGAGTTTCTCAGGAATAACCAGTCTGCTGCCATGATTCCCCACCCACCACTCCTCCATCTGTCACACCCCAAGAAAAACAGACTAGTCTTATCTGAAAGCCCCTCTGCCCGGGCTTCAGGTGAGGGACCGGCTGCTGCTCACTCCTCCCCCTTGCCAGACAGGTTCACGAAACACTAACATTCTTCCCCCAAATCCTCGCTCAGTCTCTCTGTGCCCTGTTCCTCAGCCTCTCTAACTTTACAGGCTGAGGTGGGTAAATGATTTACCTGCCATCTCATTTTTGCAAATCTTGTACAAGTCTTACTTCAAAACACAGTACCTATTTTCTTCTTGCTTCAACCACAACTGCGAAAGGAAATTTGAATGTCCTGTTAAATCTGTTATCTTCTCCATTTAACCCTCAGGATCATTTTTCAATACTGTCGCTTCATTTAGGTTTGTTTTTGGCAGGCGTATCTAAACTTGATATTTGTAATGATGTGCTATTTTCTCAGAGCGTTTTAATATCCACGTTTCATTTGATCTCTCCCCTCACGTGATTGGCAGAATTCTCTGAGGTGGGCCTCTTCATTTGCTTAGGACTCGCATTTAGGGAGTGGTACATTCAAGGTAAAATCCAGGCCTCCTCAAGCTTTCTACCAATGTTGATAATAATAATACTTAAAAAAAAAAAACAGTAATAATGATGAATGCTTATTGCACATAGACACTGCTTTGAAGTGTAATAGATATAGTAACCCAACCAGCCATTTATTCATACATAGATAATATTATGATGCCCATTTTACAGATGAGGAAAGCACGGCACAGAAAGCTTAAGTAACTTACTCATGATCACATAGTTAGTAAGTGGCAGAACAGTTGGTTTCAGAGCCTACATCCTTAACCCGTAGGAAAAGAGTGTTTTTGTCTTTGCATTGTCCACTTGACATTCAGAGCACTTTGATATATAGTATCTAATTTGATATCTCTATGTGATAATAGGGGACAAGGATGGCTTTCTTTCTTGACAGATAGGAAATGCAAGACAAGCAGGTGGAGGAGGAGACAGATGTGAGGTCACAATGCTAACAGGGGACAGAGCCCAAGTGAACTCAGTCTCTCAACTCTCCATCCAGTTTCCCCACCATATTACATGGCCTGATGTGACCTTCTGTAGCTGATATTCCTGAAAGGAAGTGAAAAGTACTGCAACGGACTTTTCCAATGATCTAGCCCAGTACTTTTCAAGTTAATGGAGAGTTCCTTGAGGGGCACAGAGGAGCATGGAATAAGAAAGCATTGCACGGGAGGGAAGGCCCTGCTTCAAACTTAACTAGAGAGTCTACTTCTATGTCTTCCATATCAGTTTCCACTTAGATTTTATTTGAATAAAGAGATATGCTGCCTTTGTTGTACATAAACAACCAATGCAGTCCAACTCCCAACCTGACAGGTGGGGGAACTGAGGCCCAGAGGAAAGTAACTGAAGTCATACAATGAGTTACTACAGAGTGTGGAAACCAGCCAGCACCCCAGTTCTCTGGCCCAGCACTCTGTCCCCCGCCCCCAGTCCCTGATGGTCCTCTGTTGGATCAACGTAATATAACCTGGAATCAGGCTGGGAACTGACATATAGATAGCACGGCTTGTGCCAATGCCCTGGCAGTAAAACAAAGTGATTATGTTTCAATTAATGACATGTGCATATGTATGCCAGAAACACCCTGCCATGCATATGCATATATTATTAATTATGCAACATGCTTTCTTACACTGATATTTTCATAGCTTTTTATAGCATTAATTACTTCATTAAATGGGAGAAAAATGTAAGGGCTGGCATAAACAGGCTTTACTGTAGGTAATCAAGTGCTAAGTGGTGTGGGGCTGTCTATGTGTCAATGAAACAACTTCTTTCAACCCTGTGTCTCTGACAGTTGTCACATCCTTGATTTCTACTATGATTCCGGAGTCTGCTATGGTGTCAGGTGCTCAGAAGCCCTGGGTAACTGGTGTTCTGTCCTACCATCTAGATGTGCAGAATTATTAAAAGTGGAGTTCGGAGAACTGAGTTATAACCACACCCTGGTTCCAGCTAGCTGTGTGACTCTCGGTAATTTAATTCCTTCTCTAGTTTTAATTTTTCTTTGCCTCAACCATTATGGAGCAAACGTCCTGGAAAAGAAATGAAAGAAGACAAAGAACTGTTGGAAAGGTTGGATGAGGGTCAGAAGTCAGGAGGAAACAGAATCTTAAGACTAAGGGCAATAGTGATCTGCCCACCTCTTCACACACCTCCTTTATTGCTCACCTCACCCCCCCACCCCCTATGACTGAACTTCTCTCACTCTGTGGCCTCTGCCTGGACCCCACTCCCACCCCTGTACCTTTAATTGGTCTTATTCCTAATAGACCTTCAGATCTCTCATAAGCCCCGAGGTTAGATCCCCCTGGTATATACCTCCATCACTGCTTCTCCTCTTATGAAAACACACAACAGACTTTACTGTGATTATTTATTTAATATGTGCCTCTCTTGGTAGACTAAACCAAGTCTTGCCTCTCTGTGATGGCAAGGACCGTGTCTGTCCAGTTCTTGGCTGTATCCCCAGGGCTGAAGTGCTTGAATATTTATCAAAGGATGGGTTTCTAAAAAGAGCACATGCTATATGATTCTGTTTATATGAAATTCTAAAAAATGCAAATTAACCTATAGTGACAGAAAGCAGATCTGTGGTTGTTAGGGAACCTGGGACGAGGGGAAGAGAGAGGAATTGCAAAGGGGCACCAGGAACCTTTAAGGAGTAATGGATGTATTCATTGTCTTGATTGTGTGATGGTTGCACAGCCGTATACAGGTACCAAAATCATCAAATTATACATTTTAAACATGTACCTTTTATTCTCTATCAATTATAACTCAATAAGGTATAAAAATGCATAAACAAAAGAAAAATGCCATTACAGGAAAAGAAAAGAAAGGTTTGGTTAAGACATTGAATGTTGCAGAAAGCTAAAAAAGGTCAAAGGGAAAAATGGTCATTAGACTGGCAGGTTTTGAGATCGTTTAGGGACCTCAGTTAATCAGTGGATGGAAACCCAGTGGTGGTGAACAGGCTTTCCAGTTGGCTGTTCTTCTACCTAATCACTTCCACAGGACACGGCATCCTTCCTCCAGCCCTGGTGGCCCCCTACATCAGTGTATTAATCTGATAAGGACATTTTGCTTGCAAGGAAGAGAAATCAGCCTGTGCTAGCTTAGGCAAAAAGAGGGAAATCATTACAACGGTACAAGAATGCCTGAGAAAACCTGAGGCCAGGAATGTCACCCCTAGACCTCAGAAAAAGCCTAGAACAAAGATCTGAAATGCTTCCAGGAACCCAGGCACAGCTTGGTCTCTAGTCCTTGTTCCTCTTGGCACCTCTACTTCATCCTCTGTCTCTGCAAATTTGATCTGGGGACTCCTTAGTTGACTCAAAAAGCATAAGGATGCCCCATGAGTGCCAGCTGGCTGCAGCCCACCAGCACGGGTGAACTGTCATCTATAAATCACAATTCTAACGTTCTGGAAGAGACAATGTGATTGGTCCAGCTGAAATTTAGGGTCCACCCTGCCTGCCCAACTTTGGCTGGTGAGGAAAGTCATTTAGATGACACACAGTTGCTTGAGACTAGCTTCTTGGCTAGGGGAAATTGGGAGGACATTTCTTAGAGAAAAGGAGAAGTAGTGATTTCAACAGGCGTTCTAAAACTCTCCATTAAATGTTGTTGTTGGGATCAATTAGATACGCAGAGTGGGGATTACAATCTCCCATTCACAGCTAACAAACTAGAGCCCAGAAGAGTTAATTTATCTTCCCAAAGCCACACAGTGCAAGGCAGAGTGCAAGGCCCCCAGACGTTTGACTCTGAGCCCCACCACCCTTACTAGAACACCAGATGGTTTTCCTAAAGCAATCCTGTGCTCAAGGAAGATTCAAAATCTCATTTGAACTCAAGTGTAAATGAATGCAAATAGCTTGAGGCATTATCCTAGCATTTTTGAGAGGAGAAAGTGGAGAGGAGGGGAGATGGATTTATCTTTTAGCAGGAACCAAAGACTTAAGCTGAAGAATGCTGTACTAATGGTGATATTTAAGTCATCCTTTGGTGCATATGTCTTTTCAAAGGGATACTAGTCCATTCTGAAACCCATGAACTAAAGTGCACTTATAATGATAAATGCACTCATTTTGAACTACCGGTTTCTTCTCTTTACCTCCAAGGTCTTAAAGGAGGCAAAGGGTGTATTTGGTAAAGCTGCTGTCAGACAGAGTTCTCACTCCAGACACTTCCAGCTTGATGAAATGGAATATATCAGAAATCTACCAAGAAGACAATTTTTAAAAAATTTTAGTACTGGTTTCAGGTGAAGCCTTCAGATCAAAGAAGTACAAATAGTTCAGATGGTTGAGAAATAACCAACCACTTCTCATGTGCTCACCTCAGGTGAACCAAACCTGGATACAACTTACACTGATGCCACAGTGATACAGGGGCCAGGAAACCAAGAATGTATCCTGGAGTGGAGGCAAGGTGAACAGCTTCTCCCAATCTGGACACCAAGAACCAGATGTGCCCATTTTGCCCATTGGGTCAGCATATCCTTGTGCTTACTTGTTGCATAGCTCAGTCCCACAAGCCTGTTGGTAGGCAACTGCATGTGAGATCAATCAGATATGGTTTTTGCTCTCAGAACTTTAATAACCAAATGGAAGAAACAGGCATGGGTGCAAATACAAAGTGCAGAGAAATGTATTCTCCTAAGAGGGATGGGTGCACTTGAAGACTTCAGATCTTTCATGCCTCAAATTGAATTCCCTCTTCTATACCCACCTAGAATCGCCTTCCTTTATCAGCAATGGTACTACTGTCCCTTTAGTTGTTCAGATAACTGGAATTATCCTTGAATCTTCCCTCTCCTTTACCTCTTGTATCAACTGAAATCACATATGTTAAATTGAATTTTGCTTTCAAAATATACTTTGTAGCTGTCCACTTCTATTCAACCCCTTCCAAGCCATCCTTTCAAGCTGTCATCTTCTCTTATCTGCCAATTACGGAGGTTTCCTTATATTTCTAACCATATTTACATCTACTCCTTTCAAATCCATTCTGAACTCTACTGCCCAAGTGATCTTAAAAATGAAAATGAAGGAATATTACTCTCTAAGAATATGACTTTAGGTTGTTTCCTATTGTCTTTATAATCAAGATCCAAACTCTTTAGACTGTAAAGTCTCCAGAGACTGGCCCTGGCCCACACTTACCTCTACAGCCTCACCTCCTGCCACTCACTTCCTGTGTCTCCCTACTCAGCCATCAGATCACTTTCAGTGTCCTGAGCAGGACACAGTCTCTCTCACATAAGGACACTTGAACAAGCTGTTTCCAACGACTACAATATGGCACCTCGACATCTGCTGCTCATTTCGTGGGTGAATCCAGGTTGGGTTTCCTGATGTATATGGTTCCTTCAGGACACTCACTCCAGTTGTAAATTAATTATTTAACATCCTTTTCCACTAAACTGTTAATCCCAGGAGGACAGAGGGTGTCTGTTTCATTTACTGCTGCATTTAACTTTTAGTATGGTACCTGACACTCAATACAGATTTGTGGAACGGAGCCCAGGAACTCAAATGGAGAGTCAGAAAAGTGAGAATAAGGCCTAATTGTGGAGGGCTCCAAAAGTCCAGCCAGAGCAAGAAAACATGTGCCCCCAAAGCCTGTTTCCAAAGCCTCCTCTGCACCCCTGCTGCAGCTGCTCTCTGTTTCATTGCCCCTGGTGTGACACCTCTTCTCTTCCACCCTATCCCTCACCCCCTACCATCTTGAGGGCAAGGAAGGGGTTTTATTCATCTGTGTCCTCAGCCATTGGCACAGGGACAGCTACAGAGTGATGCAAATATCATCCAGCCTCAGCTAGTCTGTGCGACGTTGGAAAACAACACCCCCATCTCAACAATTTCTTGCTCACCCAAAGTCCACTGCAAGTGTAGCTGGGTCTCCAAGGCAGCGGCTCTCCACGTCATGGTCAGGTACCTGAGACAACTATTCCTGTGTCAACTCATGTCACCAAGCTCAACGTGGCAGGGGACAAGTAAGACTGACAGATCAAACTCTGGCAAATAAATGCTCTCTTCTAGTGACCTGTGTGACACCTGCCCACTCCTCATCAGCCAAAGCAATTCACATGGCCATGCCTAACAACAAGAAGATGAATTGCATATATATACATATACATATGTATACACACACGCACGTATATGTATACGTATATACAATTTTCTCCGTTTTTCTAAAAATAGAGGTGAAATAGGTATCAGTAAGCAGTAGGAACATCTGCCGCAGTTCTGAATAAATAAGCACTTCAATTTAAAAACTAGGGAGCAGCGAGTAGTCCTTGCAGTGTCTTAACCTCCTCTCCTCTAAGGATCCAATTCCTTCCTCACCTATCCACTCTCATGGTCATAACCTAGACCATCATCAGTTCCCATAATTTCAAATCCACCAAAATCTCAGTTCCAACTCTGTTTGCCACCTCCTAAATTCCAAGCTCATTTGCTGGACTTCCTGTCTCCAGCAATCTTTGACTCCCCCTGTTTTTGCAATCCATTGGTCCCATCAGCTTTATTTTTTATTTTTAAATGTATTTATTTATTTATTTTTGGCTGTGTTTGGTCTTCGTTGTGGTGCGCGGGCTTCTCATTGTGGTGGCTTCTCTTGTTGCGGAGCACAGGGTCTAGGCGCACAGGCTTCAGTAGTTGTGGCACGTGGACTCAGCGGTTGTGGCTCACGGACTCTAGAGCGCAGGCTCAGTAGTTGTGGCGCACGGGCTTAGCTGCTCCGCGGCATGTGGGATCTTCCTGGACCAGGGCTCGAACCCGTGTCCCCTGCATTGGCAGGCGGATTCTTAACCACTGCGCCACCAGGGAAGCCCAATCCCATCAGCTTTATACTGTCCTTAGGCCCTTGACCTATGGCCTCACTCACTTCCTTATCTTGCTTAAATTATATGATCATTCATTATATTCATTCTCTTTTGACAACCCTGAATTCCCTTCCCCAGGTTCTGAACTCCCAAATGCATACCCTTTCAACACATTTGCTTTCCTGAACTACAGTCACGGTTAAATTTAACTCTTCAGCTACTCAGGGGTAGAATGTGTACAAGAAAGGCCCCAAAATAAACCCCAGCCACTATTACTGATTTCTCTTTAAACTTGCGATCACTGAGTAAGTTCTTAAAGCTGCCATCATACTACATTCCCCCTGTCCGTTCTCCTTCTCACTTTCCCCAATAATTATTTCACACTCTCTCATTTCTTCTCAAACCCCCAGCACCCTCTCCCTCTTATCTCACAGCTTCTGACCTGCTTCCCACTTGACAAAAATGAAGTGTTCAGAAAAGAACATCATGATCCTTTCACCCACGTAAGGACTAATTCCAGCAAGTCTGCCCTCTCTCTCCTGCATCACTTTTCCCCCTTCTCTGTCGGATCCATTAGCATACAGACATGCTGTTATTACTCCCATCTTTCCCTTTGTCAACAGCACCCTTTTCCCTAGTTCTCCTTATAGCAGCATTTCCTGGAAGGTGTGCCTAAATTCAGTCTTCAATTTCTCTCCTTTTGTTCTCTGTTCAGCCCACACCAGGTTTCTTTCTTCTCAACCATTTTGCAAAACCCTTTCTCATTAAGGTGAAGAAAGACCTTTGCATTGGCCCACTAGACATGTCTCAGTCCTAATCTTACTTTTCCCCATCAGCAGCTTTTGGCACAGGGGTTCGTTCTGTTCTCCTTTGAAGCACTTTCTCTACTTGGTTTCCAGGATGCCACACTCGCCTGGTTTTCTCCCACACTTTTGGATGCTTCCTTTGCCTCTTTTGCTAGATCATCTGCATCTCCCTGACATCGGGATGTTGAAATGCTCCAGGGCTCTGTCCCTGAACTGCTTCTCTTTTACCACTCCCCAGTTGATCTCATCCCATCTCCTTGCTTTAAATACCACCCCTACACAGACAAGTGCATATCCCCAGCCCGGATTTCTCCCACAAACTCCAGATTCGCATAGTTAACTTCCTGCTTGACATCTCTACCTGCATGTTTAATAGGCATTTTAAATTAAACATATGTCTAAAAATGAGCTCATGAAATTCTCCCCACCCCCACAAAACATGCTTTGTTAACGGCAATTCCATCCCTCTGGTTGCCTTGGTATAATCCTTGACTTCTCTCTCATTCCCCACTTCCAGCCTTCTTGCAAATCCTATTTGTTCTACCTTCAAAATACATCCAGAATTTAATTACTTTTCACAAAACCCTCTGCCAACATTCTGATCTAAGCCACTATCAGATTTTGCGTTGATTATTTCAATAGTTTCCTAACTGATGAGCTTCTGCCCTTGTCCCCCCTTTAATTTATTTTCAGCACACAAGCGCAGCCGATGTCACTCAGTGCTCCCCCATTACCATGACTTCCCATTGTAATCAAAATAAAAACGCAAGTCATTATTTTGACTCACACAGCCATGCATGGGCTGGACCCCATTTCCTTTTTAACCTCATATCTTAATCCTTTCCCATTCATTCTCTCCAGGTCAGCCAACCTTGCTGTTCCCCAACATTCCAGGTATGACCCCAACTCTGAGCCTTTTCACTCATTTTCCATGTCTAAGATGCTTCCTCCCAGATACCTACAAGGCTAGCTCCATCACTTCCCTTAGGTTTTTACTCAAAAGACATCTTCATGTTAAGACTTTCCTTGGCCACTCTATCTAAAATTATACTCTGCTCCCAATATTTTATACACCCTTACCTTGCAGGAATTTTGATCCCTAAAATGCATCACTATCTAACATACTCTTGACTATACATATTTATCTTGTTTATTGCCTCCTCTACTAGGGTATAAGCTCCATGAAGGCAGGAATACTCATCTATATTGTTCACTGTTGTTTTCCCAGAGGCTAAAACAGTGTCTGGCACAAATTAGACGTTCAGTGTATATTTGTTGCATGAATAAATCCTTTTCACGAACATTATTATTACTGTTACCAGGCAGAATAAATACCAGAAAGCATAGGCTTGTCTAGCAGAAAGAACCCTGCCCTAAGAGTCTAGGAGGCTAGGAATTTAGTTCCTGTTCTCTTGTTAACTTGCTATGTGTCCTTGGGCAAATCGCTTCCACTCTGCAGATTTTTATTTTCTTGTCTGTATGTGAGTGGAGTGGACTCAATGATTTCCTGTGTTCCATTCAGCTCATGAGGTGGCAGAATGTGAAAAATGAAGTAAGAGGAGAGTTAGTGGTGGCATGGATTTAGTGAGATAATGTATGCTCCAGGAATTTCCAGTCGTTTCAGTCTATGGCTTAGAGTAGATGCAGTAAAAATTCATTTGAATGTTAATGCCTGGTTTGTTTCTTCAGCTGGCTGTATACACTGACCAACCTGGAAATCCCAAGCCACCCCACATGAGCCTTGGGTCTTGTTTAGCTTTTTACATAGCTAAGTCTTTGGTTCCTCCCCACACCCTGTATCTTATCTCAGCATAGAAGCTGATTGACAAAAGAGTTAGAATTCAAACAAGGGTTCTTGAATTTCAACCATGTCACCCCACCAGGCTGCCTCTTCCACGTGGGTAGAGGTGTTTGTTTTCAGCATGAACCGTGATTCATTTGTCGCAGGTTCTGTCTCAACAGGGAAAAAACAAGTCCCACCCATTCAACACAGCATGCTGTCATTTCTGAGTCTTGAATTGATCACCTCAAAGGACCTTGGTGGTCACTATTTCCTCAAAGAAAACAAGGGTTCAGTGAAAACACTGTGGCATGCTGTTTTCATAAGCATGCCACAAAAATTCACTGATGGTCAGTAATGTAAACTGCTTTAGAATCTTGGTTTCCCAATCCCCTCTCTCACTGCATGATCGTCAACATGAGATGTTACAGCTTTGAACCTTTGTTTCTCATGCCAGACTTGGGAGTCATTCTTGACACCCCTCTCTCTTTTCCTTACACCCTAAGTTTGTCAATCACCAGTTCCTGTTGCTCGAATTTGCATCTTGAATGTCTTAAGACTCCGCCTATTCTGTCCTTCCTCTCTTGGATTACTGTCCACTATAAATATGATGATGTTACTTTCTTCCTTAGCTTTCCCTTGCCCTTGGACTGAAGTCCCACAACCTAAATAAAGACTACAGAGGGTATCTGAACTGACCCCCTGTGCTCATCAGTCTTACCTCAGGGCTTTTGAACCCTCTGGTTTTTCCCCTTCTCTCTGTCTACAATGTTCTTCCCCTAAGCCTCTTCACCAGCTCACTGCCATTCGTGGTTCAGGTCTCTGTTTCAATATTATTTTCTAAGGGAAAATTTCTCTGAGAAGTTTACATTTCCTTTTCATACACTCTCATAGAACTTTCTATTTTACTTTTGTAGCAGTTATCACAAATTTAATTAAATACAAACTTTTCTGTAATCAATTCTTTAATTTGTCACACCCTTTAGATGTCAAGCTCTACTAAGCCAGGAATCCATAAATATCTCATTTACCACTGCACACTCAATATACCCAATGCCTGGCACATAGTAGGTCTTCAATTTATTCTTGAATAAATGAAGGGATAAAATGAAGGTGATAGCACTTCTGTCATGTGGTTGTGAGGATTCAATGAGTTAAGGCCAAAATGCACTTAGCACAATGCCTGGTACACATTCAGGGGATTATAGCTATATCTTCACCAGCAGTGTAGACACTAGTAATAAATCGCATGGTTAAGACTAAATACTGGGACACTGAGGAAGGGGAGAAGGTGATTAGGATAAAAAGAATTGGGAAAATCTATTTTGTCTACTCTCCTTTGCTTATTTGAGGGCCTGGTGCTCAAGTCCTAACTGTGCTGCCCAGATCTATGTCTAATTCAGGCTCCTTCCTCTCAGTAGGCACCCCCAATGCTGTTCCACAATCCTTTTTTCCATCCCTAATTGGTAGCCTATTTCTGACCCCACAGTGGATCCTCTGAGCCCACTTTGCTTAAGCTTCCAGATAGAATTCCCTGTACTTCAGCTGAGGCTATGAGAGACCAAGCCTCTCAAATTCTTCTCCCCTGGCTCTGGTTCCCAGAGTCCACCCTCCCTCGTATCTCTGAGGATGTTTTATTCCCATCCTCTAAAGCAGACACCTACTGCACATCTCCTAGTTAACCCCACAGTCAAGGGTTTTCTCTTCTCTCTCTCTGTTTTTCCTACTGAGTCCCTTTTTTCTCTTCATTCTTTTTTCTTTCTTTCTTTTGTCATTTTTTCTTTAACTTTTATGATGAAAAATTTAAATATAAACAAATGTAGGGAGAATAGTTCAATGAACCTCCAAGTACCCATCATCTAATTACAACAGTCATCATCCATGATTGATTTTGTCTCATCAGTAGACCCCCAATGCACAGCCTTACTGGATTATTTTGAAGCAAATCCCAGATGCTATTATTTCATCCATATACAGTATATTTCAGTATGTTTATAAAGGGCTCTTACAGAAACAACCACAACATCTTTAGTACATATAAACTATCAACAGTAGTTTTTTTTTTCTTTTATACACAAATATCCTATCAGGGCTCAAATATCCACGTGATTCTAAAATTCTTTTTCATTGTTTATTCAATTCACTATGCAAACAAGGTCCAAATGTTGTATTTCTTTGCTATGTCTATTGAGTCTTATGTGATCTATAGGTTTTTGTTTCTACCTTTTTTGTTTTCCTTGAAACGTATTTGTTGAAGAAACAGGTAATTTGTTCTAAAGAGATTTCCATATTCTTGATTTTGCTGATTGCGTCTCCACATCTGTTCTCTTAAATCTTTCATTTGTCGTCCTCCATTTGACACTTCTTTCAGTAGATAAACGTGTTCAGTATTTGCTCACTCCACCCCCAATATAAGCAATACAAAGTATATCCATGGTAAAACACACAAGCTATGATCTCATTTCACGGAAATGTAGATATATGAATGTCGATGACTATGTATTTATAAAACGATGCAGAAACAAAATGGTCACAGAAGTGTTGATGGTGGTTGTCTTAGTGGGGAAGGTTTTTAGGTGAGTTGAACTGTCTTATACTTGTGTGTCAGTATTTGCTATGATGAGTACATATTTATGTAAACTTATAATGTGGCTATTCTTTGAAATAGGGGAAATAGACAAAAATCCTAACTCTCCTACTTCCTCTCTGTTCCTCCTCTACACTGATATTTCATAAGTCCACTTTCTTGAATGAAAGATTGAGATTCATTGATTTTACATATTTTCATTAATTCAACAAATATTTCTGAATATTTACTAAATACCAGACACAATGATTTGAAGCTATGGGCTGCCCCAAGCAACTCTGTTGACAGTAAACCTACACAGGTTAAGGCAGTCTTTAAAGGTAGGTCTGGTTGCCCCTGGTCAATTTCAGGATGAAGTCCAAATGCTACATTGCAACACACAAGGGCCTTCCTGGTCTGGCCCCTACACAGCTCACCAGGGCTCATCTTTTGCCACTCCAACCATTCTGAATACTCTGCTTCCTTGAAGACTCACCATGATCTCTCCTGGCTCTAAGATGGCTCTTGCTGATTCTTTTGTCTGGAAAATTGTCTCCTTTTTTTTTTTTTACCAACCCTCATCCCTAATTCAAATGGCTGACTCCTATTCATCCTTTACCCTTTAAAATTCAGTTTGGATGTCACCTCCTCTAGGAAGTCTTCGCTAATGTGATCCCATCACATCCTGTGCATGTTTCTATCATAGAAATGATGAGTTCCACATTATATGTTATTGATTTGTAAATTTAAGCACCAGACTGTGAGCATCTGGAGGGCAGGGAACCCTGTTTTAGCTCATTTCCTCAGATAATCACAGTGCATCATGACACAGTACGTACTCAATAAACATATTTGAATGAATGAATGAGTTGCCCCTTACACTAGTGAAATCGATTTCTTAAGACTCCCTATCGCACTACTTACCACCAAATCCAGTGGAGCCCTCTCAGTCCAACCCTCTTCATTCTCCATAGCCTTTAACACCATTGTCCACCTCTTCCTTCTCAGAAAACATCTCTTCCTTGGTTTCCATGACAACATATTCTTCTTATACTCTTCTAGCTCCTGGAATTTCTCCTTGGTTTCCTTTAACATATCTTCTTCTTCCTTAGCCCCTAGAATATTGGTAGTTTCCGAGGTTTGGTCTGTCAACTTTGTCTGTCTTCATGTTACATCCTCTCTTGGAAAGGCTGGCAGCTCCTATAGCTCCACTCACTCACCCCTCCCCCAAGTAGATGCTACCCAGACTCCAAGGTTCTCCCGGACTTGTGGTCCTGAATCCCAGACCTAGCTTGCTTAAGGCCAAATCTCCACAAAGACATACTGCAGGAAATTGAGCTTAGCATATCTAAAGAATAACTCATCTTCCTTGGCCACCCCTCCCCCACCCCCAGCATAAGCACACACGCATACACCGACACACGCTCACAACATTTTCTACTTTTCACAATTCTTACCTTGGTTATCATTCCCATACTTCTACTGTACTTGGCTCAAAACACTAACATATAATTGTTCACTTTTCTTTTTCTAACTATACATTCAGTAAACTGAAAATATTTGCTAATTCTACCTTGCTAAAGTCTAATATCACACCTTTCCTTGTATGAAGAAGTTAATATGAAGCATTTCAACCACATAAAATTCAGAAAATATTGCAACAAACGTTTCTGCTGTACCAGAGTCAGGGTTTTTTTTTTCCCCCCTCCAAAAAATAAAATGTTCTAACTACTGCTGAAACAACCCTCTGCCATCCAATTCCCTTACCCCTCCCTGATATAACCGCCAGCCTGAAGTTGTTTTATATTTTTCCTGTACTATGTAATTAAATAAAGGTAAAAACAAGACATTTATTAAACTTGAAAAATAAAAAGCAGTACAGGAGAGAAAGTGTATTCATAATATTCTACTTGGTTCAGAAATGGATGGTATTTATCTAATCATAGTACAAATATGGATTTGGGGGCATAAGAAGTGATGAGTGGCAGAGAGGTTGTATAAAAACTAAATTCTCACTTAACACTTCCTTCGTACCTCCTCTTCCGTGGCCCTAATCCTGGAACTCACCTACTTAATTCTAATTGCAGTGACTTCCTAACTGGCTCCCACCTAGGTCTCCTGGATGTCTCTCTAAGGCACAGCATGGAACATATCACTTCTCCTGCTCAGAAGCCTCCAGTGACTCTCTTCAGACTTGTCCTCAATAATCTGTCCTCAGTCTGTCTTCCCAGAGTATCTCCCTCTAAACCAGGGGTTCTCAACCACAGCACTATTGACATTTGGGGCCAGATCATTCTTTGTTGTGGGAGGTTGTGCATTACAGAATGTTGAGCAACATCCTTGTCTTCTATCCCTAGGTCCCAAGAACAAACCTTCCCCCCCCGAGGTAGTGACAATCAAAAATGTCTCCAGACATTTTGCCAAGTGTTCCCCAGGGGGCAAAACCATCCCCCTCCGCTACCCCAGCTCACTACTCAGTGAACCACTGCTCTAAGCCATAAACCTCACCCACATATTTAACACCCCCATACGCAACTTAGATTCACTCTGTAAGAAACTGCTTGCCGTTCCTTGAATCCCCACCTTGTGATCAGTACCAAAACTGGGATTGAATTCCAGGAGGCTGAGTTTTGCGTTGGCTAAAAGCTACGTTTGAGTGGAGGCAAGATGTAAAGTTCAGAAAAACAAAGCTGTTTACTGCAAGTGGAGATGGTCCAGCCTGGTAAAGAGAGAACAGCTTAAATATTTCCTTCTTAGAAACTCACATGGAAGTGGGTGGTGAAACTCACTAAGAAGCAAGAATGGAGAATGTGAGGTTGTGAGAAGGAAGAGGCTATGAGGATTTGAGGCATTGATAATAATAGCTAACACTTGAATATTTACTATGTGTCAGACACCCTGTTACAATTACTACTCTCAAAACAAATTTCTGATGTCCTATTATCATCACCACTTTACAGATGAAAAAAACTGCAGCCCAAAGGAATTAAATGATTTTCCCAAGGTATCAACAGTTAGTGATGAACAGAATGGGAATTCAACCACAGGGACTTTGGCTCTACACCCTGTGATTTTACCCATTATATCCTACTCTCTCTTATGAAGAAATGCTTTCCTGAGCTCAGCTTTTTCAGCCTAAAGTAAAACGGGTCTTGGCCTGGATAGGCCTCCTTGCTACAGGTTAGGGCATTGAGAACCAATCCTCCCACCTCTTTCCAAGTCTACAGGGTTAAGTAGGATACAGATCCATTTCAATGCTAAGCTCTGGAAGGTTTGGTTAGCAGCTCTATCAAGGATGCCCTCAGGTAGCCTTGAGTGTCTAGACCCTCCACTGCCCTCAAGCTGTGAGTGAGAGGGTCTTCTCTATAAGGCTCCAAAGATTCCTCTGTGAACCTTCACATTGTCTTCCTGCACTGAACTTGGACTTTCCTGTCCCATCATTGGAACATATCTCCCAGGGGCTAAGGTGGCACAGACATCTCCACGTCTGTCCCAAATTCCTCATTTTATTTGTCTTAGTAGAGAAAACAGGAGAGAAATGACCTTTCTTATCCCACGTATCCAGTTCAGTGCTGGCCCAAATAACATGCCAATAAATCGTGGCTAACCATGAACATGTATTGAAGGTTAACGTTTATGAAGCACTGTGCCATGTACTACACATGCAGCTTCTCAATGAATCCCCACACCACCCCTCTTACATATTATTACCCCTCATTTTACGGACAAGAAAAGGGAGGCTCAGGGAGCTGAAGTAACTTGCTCAAGGTTACACACTAATAAGCCTTGGAGCTAACCTACAAACCCAGGCATTGTGAGTCCAGAGCTCATGTTCTAAATATTAGTTGGGCAAATACGTAGCCAATAATCATGTGGGTTAGCTTTTGGCCAGCTTGGCTTTGACACCTACTGTTTTAGGCTAAATTTGGGGTCATCTTCATAGTGGTCAAAGGGTCCTTGAGAAATAATGCCCATTTTTCTGCTCAGTGCCGGGGATCCTAGAGCACTGGGAGAGCTGGTGACTGCACTTCCCCAGCCAGCCCCTTGAGGCTCTCATTTTCAGGGCTTAATCCTGGGCCAAGTCTTTCTGCTTCCTGTGGTGATGCCACAGCACCTAGCTGCGACTTGGACTTCCCCTGGGAGAGTTGGCTTCAGAGTTTTGAGAGGCTGTGGCCGAGTCAGAAGAGACCCTTGGGAGGCCGGTGCAGGGATGGCAGATCAGGAGGGGCTGGTTAGCTTTCGAGGGTGCAAAGGAGGCTACTTTTATTGGGGAAGAGGAGGTCGGGAGCTGGGGGCCCACAGGAGGAGGGAGTGCTCTGTGGCAGAAGGACCCCTGATGCTTTAATGTGAAAGGGTTGGGAGAGAAGTTTAAGTGTGTTCTATGCCCACTCTCCCCCCATAGCTTTCCAGCCCGGGGTCGCAGTGCCCTGCTCAACCATCGCAGACACAGAGCTCAGCAAGTGCATGGCAAAGAAAGCACAACTGTCACGAAGGTAGACGGTTCCCTGAGCCACATGGGGAGACTGCTGACGCAAAGGCCTGGGTGTCTGACATCCAGGATTGCCTACCACTAGGCCACAGATCTTAACTACTTCTGCCTCTCAAGGTACCTATCCTGCCAAATGCTTTTGTACATATTCATACCAGAGAAAATATAGAAATTATGGAAATTTCTAGAGCTGCCCTTGAGACACTGCCTCCCTAGATGTGTCTCTGTTATTATTTCTCACTTCTGCCCTTTAGTAGGACATCCTGTAACCACAGAACTATTCCTATTCCAGGGTTGCCATAAGGTAATGACATGCAGTGTAGGGGCCCATTCATTCTGGGAGTACCTCTGGCTGCGGGAACCTGTCCTGGCTAGACAGACCAACTGGTGCTGCTGGCAGGGTATGCTTTTGTCTGGCCCCAGAGAGTTGAGATTGGAGAAGTACATCCTCACATTTAACTTCCAGGACAAAGCCAGGTACTTATGCTTGGCACTGAGTGAAGACGGTCATTGTTAGGTGCTTCCAGATGCCGTTTGCCCTAGTGAAACACTTTCTTGCCTATCCCATCCCTCTAGAGGGAAAGTGCCACGATGTTCTCATCAACTGTTGTACCTTCTGGTGTCAGGAGGGGATTCTAGAGACCCCTCCCACTGATAGAAGTCTTATGCCCTAAATAGTTTGCCAGTGACTTGAAGTCTTACTGTTGGTTTGAGGTCAGGGAGTGTATGCTCTTACATTCAGGTAAAAAGCGTTATATACAAATTATGGTTAGTTTTTTCATAGAAACTGTTATACATGAATAATAGTGGTTACTTTTCCAGGTAAACCCCCCAAAGCCAGGTTGACATTATTTTAGTTGAAATGATATACTTCTGCTATAAAAGTAATGGAAGACAATATTGCACCATCAAGTTTTATTTCCTTTGAGGACCATATAATTTTATGTATGATATATAGTCCATGAAGTTCATGGCATCATTGGCCTTGACGAGAGCTTCATCGCAAGAGTAAGAGCCAGGAATCATTGCCTTTTCCCTGATTTCAAGGGTTGGGGAAAGGTGGAGTGGGGAGACTGTTGACCCCTCAGAGAGTGAGAAGCACCATGGGAAGCAGAAACTGGCGATGTTAAATAGGGGGGAAGTGATCTGGCTTGAGACCCGGTTCTACCTCTTACTAGTTGTGTATCCTTAGGCTAGTGCTTTAGCTTCCTGAGTTAGTCTTATCACCTGTTAAATAAAGAAGAGTTGATAATACTGCTTTCAGAGGGTTTGCTGGGGAAACACATGGAGCTGAGTGGTGAATAACAAAGGCTTTGAAGATTAACAGACTAGGTGTGCCTCACTTGCAAAGTGGGTCTTACCACAATGTCCTAGGGTTGTTATAAGGGTTGTGTGGTATAATACGTATAAAGTACTTAGCACAGTGAACTGTATATGATGGCAAGTGGGAGCTACTATTAATGACATTACTATGTTACAATCCTCACCTTCTCCAAGGAGGCTGATTCCCTTGTGCCAAGGAGGCTGATTCCCTTGTGCCACACCTGCCCTCTGTTCTATTCTTCCAGAGCCAAGAGGCTATTTCTGCTTAGCTGAAGGGATGGAAATGAGGCTGGAGCAGTTGACCAGCTCAGAGTAGGCAGGTGTTGAATTGGGTCAGTGAGGATGTGAATCTATCCCAGCAATAATATGGGATGGCAGGAGGTGGGAACAAGGCATGGGAGCTCAGGGAATGCTTTATCCGAGAGGTCCATAAAAAGGATAAACAGAGAAAGGAAGGGATAAATACAAAGTGAGAAGTAGAGCGGGGGAGAGTTAGGTCTTATTTAGGGCATCTCATTAAGGACACTAGGGAAGTTTGTATAAACTCTTGCCTGTGTTTATTCTCATATAAGATTCTCTCCGCCATCAACTGTCAGATAACATGTAGGCTATCTGACCTTCCTTGTCTGTTATGCAGAAGGTATATCATCTCAGAAGTCTTTAGTGGAAAAATCACCACATGAACTAGGGGCTGGTGGGCAGATCATGTTCTCCAGCAACTCCATCTGCTTCTTCTAAAAGATGAATCTAACTTGGGCCCCTTCTCTTATGTTTCTCTGAGCTGTAGCTTTTATAGCCTTGACTTGAACCCCTTTAAATGAGCCTAAATGTCAGGTCTCACTGTGACACAAACTACACAAACTACACTCAACATGCAGTGAACTTGGGTTTCAAGTCCCTGATCTGCCTCTATCAACTGGGTGACCCAGGGCAAATGACTTAACCCTTCTTAGATCCTGTTTTATTTGTAAGATGATGGTGTTGGACCCCATGATCTCAAAATTTCCCTCCAAACCTAACATTCTACCTGCTTCCCTTCCACATAGGAGATGCACCACTCCTAGCCTTTTTTTTTTTTTTTTTTTTTCCTTCTGCATGATTTTGTCTGTCTTAGAGTAATAAAGGAGATGCTAAAGTTTGGGCAAGCAGCAAAATTTAATACTAGGAATATGACAGCCAATTAGAATCATTTATGTTTTGAGTCCCCTAAAAATTGACTAAAATCATCCTTTGGCCATGGGGTGGGTGGGGACTCCAATAAGCACCATAATTACTGTTTGCCCTCAGAGAACGTTACCAGATGGGGGAGAGAAACATTGATTCATCTTCTTTTTCAAGACATATTTGTTTTTTGAAGCAAATTCCAGTCTTGTACATGCTTTCTCAATGGCTTCTTAGAGACCTGTTCAGATAATACTGGAGCTCCTACAGGATGGGGTTTTGAATATGAGGACTCACTGGGCTAGATCATCTCTTAGCCACGTGCCCTGAAGCAAAGACCTTTACCTTTCCAGAGGTATGGTGCAAGGGCCCGCCTAATGCAAATTAACCAAATTGATGAGCATGGCTCTTGAAACAGTATAGGATAATGGTGAGGAGGACCAGCCTTGGGAACCAGGCAGATCTAGGTTGAAATCCCTGCCCTGTCTCTAAATAGCTATATAAGCTTGGACAGGAAACTGGACCTCCCCACCCCTCCTTCCCCCACCTGTAAATGGAATAATAAGCATTCTTATTTTGTAGGATTGCTGTGAACATCACATGACACGAGTCAGGTGTGTATCCTGGCACTGTGCCTGGCACATCGTAAGTATTCAAAAAAAAAATCTCTCTTAAAAATGTTATAGGTATGCTTCTTGACCCCCAAGGAGCTGAAAATTAAGTGGGAGGAGCTAGTTGAATATCAAGTGAAACCAGTAAGTAATAAGTAACAGGGAGGACAAAATAGGTGTGGGAGGGCATTGCGGGGAAGATGGGAAATGAATTGGGTCATAAAAAATTAGAATGTGTCAGAGAAAAGTAAGGATATTTCAGGAGAGGATAAGGACCATCCATCCATCATTTCAACAAGTGTTTATGGAGAATTTAACTTTGTGTTAGGTGCTGAGCACTGGAGAGAACAAGATCCATTCTAGGATGGGTCAAATGATAAACACATAAATAGGTACTGTATTTAGGTAGTGATACATACTGCAAATAAATAAATAAAGTAGGGTAAGGGAAACAAAAATCATGGCAGAGGGTGGGCTACCATTTCCGATAAAGTAAGTAGGAGACTTTTGGACAGAAGCCTGAATGAAGTGAGGAAGGAAGCAATGTAGATTTCTGTGAGAGGAGCTTGAGGGCAGAAAGAAGTGCTAGTACAAAGTCCTGAGTCAAGACGGTGTTTAGTGTACCCAAAGGACAGGAAGAGGGCCAGTGCAACTGGTGTAAGAGTGAACAAGGGTAGGGGGGTTGAAGGGGCAGCCAGTAGCCAAGGTTTGGATTTTATTCTAAGTATGATGTGACGCTCCTGGTTATTTTAGAGCCGAGAGTGACAGAAGTTTCACTCGGGCTGTTATACAGAGAACAAATTATGTTGCCGTGGTGGGAGCAGGGGAGGAGGGAGGTAAAGAAGGAGGGGAAATGAAAGTTGGTAAAGATCGCCATGGGTCAGATGAGAGATGAGGGTGGGATGAATGATCTGGGGTGGGATGAATGATCTGGGGTGGAAAGGTGGTGGTTTCTGACTGCATTTTAAAAGTAAAGCTCACAGAATTTGCTGATGGGTTGGATATGGCGTACTTAGCTTGTTGACGGGATGAATGAAAGTACCACTGAGGGATCTGGGAGGAATGAGGGGAGGAATAGGTTGCGGGGTGACGGGGGCTGGTAGAATCAGAAGTGTGTATGTCCTGATGGACAAATGTTTTGAGAATGTGGGGAAGTGACACAGCCCTTAAGAGGCGATTGGCAAACTGAACTATAAGAGAAGGTTCCAGAAGGAGATCGGAACTACATGGACGGCCCCCAAAGTCGGGAGGAATCTGGACTCCAACCACTGGGCGAGAATAACAACATTTCACCCCTCCCTATGATCATGGCTGCAGAGCCCTTACTGTGTGCCTGGAGCCCTGCCAGGTCCTCCAAGTGCAACATTTCTTTCATTAACCCTCATTCACAGACAAGACATTGAGACAAAGGGGTTAAAAGGCTCATCCAAAATCATGCGTCTGAGAGCCTGACTCTCTGGGCTGTAGACCAGGGTCGGGAGAGCTGCAGAGCCTCTCAGGAGAGCCGTGGAAAGCTCTGTGCTCTGGACACCTGCCCTTGTGAGCAGTGCCCAGGTGGCCTTTCTGAAAGCTCGGCTGGTTTGGAGAAATAACCAGTGCCTCCAATCTCTACAGTAACAGTGGCTCTGTGTAGGAGCTTCCCCTGTGGAATAGACTTTTTTTTTTTTCTTTTTAGGCACTGATCCTGCCCCAGGGTGTTTTGCAGAACTTGCACTGCTCCCTAATTACCTAGTAATGCTGAGGGCTTATGAAAATGCTGTCATTTGTGTGAGAAGGGGAGGGAAGACTGAAAGAAGGAGGGAATAAAAAAAAAAAAAAAAGATAGAAAATGCTGTTAAACCTGGCAGAGCTCCAGGGTGGGTGATTACATTCTTTGGGGTGGTACTCCTGCCACACACAGTCTGTGGAGTATTTTGAAAACCTTCTGTAGGAATTGTGCTAAAAACATGAAAAATATTATCATTATTAGCTTTTTCTACATCTTTTTTTTTTTCTGAAGGATTTTTTAAAATTTATTTTTATTTATTTTATTTTTGGCTGTGTTGGGTCTTCGTTTCGTGTGAGGGCTTTCTCTAGTTGCGGCAAGTGGGGGCCACTCTTCATCGCGGTGCGCGGGCCTCTCACTATCGCGGCCTCTCTTGTTGCGGAGCACAGGCTCCAGACACGCAGGCTCAGTAGTTGTGGCTCACGGGCCTAGTTGCTCCACGGCATGTGGGATCTTCCCAGACCAGGGCTCGAACCCATGTCCCCTGCACTGGCAGGCAGATTCTCAACCACTGCGCCACCAGGGAAGCCCTCTACATCTTTTAAAACGGGGCCTTTCGAAAGCCACAGAGGCACCCTCTCTCTGATTGCATTTACCCAGTCTGTTAGCTGTCAGTGATGTGTTCTCAGATCATAATTCTGATGGCTTCCCCCACCCTTGAATTGTTTCACACTAGAAGCCCAAAACATTCAAGCCAGAAGAGACCTTGGTACAACCCGCATGTTTTCCGGATGGAGATGCGAGGCCAGGGAGGTTTTCTTCCTCCACGGGCCTCTGCTGTCAAATGCACCCGCAGGGTGTCACAGCCAGAACAGTCTGTAGCCATCACCTAAGGTACCCTTGTCATTTTACAGATGAGCAAACAGAGGCCCAGAGACAAAATGGACTTGTCCCCAAGTTGACACTGGGGCTGGTGGTTACCTTCCACTGAGCTAGAACTGGCACTCGGTAGCCTGTGGGCCAGATCAAGCCCAGAGACACTTCCCTCTGCCTTTTTTTTCCTTCTGCCCAAAGCAGTTGTTATACTTAATATATATATTTAAAAAAAACAAAAACCCACACACAAAATCCATATTTCTGTTCTCTTTTGAAAGAAAAAAAAATCAGATCTGGCCACCCTGGGCCTACATTTCCTTATGGCAACAATCAGCTGCCTTACAGCCCTGCAACCACCTTTGCACAGGGCGTATACGCTCTAGTTCTCTCCGTCCTCACTGCCTTCTCTCCAACTCGGAGGCTCACTTCATTCATCTCCCTGCTTGGTCCAAGGAGGCATTTGAATGCGAAACCCCTGCCGAACACCATTCTCCTTGATCTGTGTAAGGCCAAAGCCAAATAAATAAATCTGAGGCTATTTTGGCTACATGGTGGTGGAACTTATAGTATGTGGAAGACATGAACCAGGATAGGTCACAATTGATTTGGGGATTGGGTGCCATGCTATCTCTGGGGCACAATTTGAGCTACATTAGGAGAGCTTTTCCACTGGCCTGTCAAACGCCTGGAGTCCCTCCATGAGATACTGGTCCATTTGGACTTTACGGGACACCCATCTCCAGGGATCCCATTTTAAAATGTGAAATGTCTTGAAAGAAGATGAATCTCAGTTTTCTTCAATGTCATATAATGGAGAGGGAGACCAGAATGCGGTGCTGGTGTCTAGTCCCTGGTGCGCTAGCTGCTATGTGCCCTTAAGAAAGGTGTTTCAATCTCAGCACTACTGGTATTTTGGACCAGATAATTCTTTGCAGATCCTGTGCGTCGTAGGATATTCAGCAGTATCCCTGGCCTCTACCCACCAGATGCCAATCACACCTCCCCAGTTGTGAGAACCAAAAAATGTCTCTAGAGATTGTCAAATATCCCCTGGGGGAGAAAAATCCCTGCCAGCTGATAACTACTGTCTTAAGCTAACCATCTAGCCACTCTGAGCCTTATTTCATCTGTAAAAATAGGTTCTAATTCCTGTCCTTGCACGGTTGTTGGGAGAATGAAATGAGATGTAAGATGTACAAATGCTGTGTCAATCACAGTTTAACATGTATCTGTAGGGTCGGGTTGCCATCAATCACAACAGACTATGAACAGTCAAGTCTTCCCAGACTGATATTGGAGATGGCAAATAGGATTGGGAGCTGTAGGGAGGGAAAGTATGAAAAAACTAATGAAGGATGACATCAGAATACGCTGCTTAGGGAATGTGTGATACACAGTCCCAACCTCTGAGGCTGAGACATAAGAAAAGCACCTTCCACCAGTGGTCAGTCTCTTTGTTCTCACATGCATTCCTGGTCATATAACCTTCACGCTAAAAACGTCCCACGGCTCCCTATTGCCTGCCAGGAATTCAGTGGCTTCCAAATCCTGACCCTGCCCTTTTCGAGGTTTCGTGTTTCCCTGCCCTCTCTTCCCAGTCTGCACCACTGGCTCCAGGCTCATGGAGCGTATGGCGTCCTCACCCGCCTTCTGCCCCTGCAGGTGCTCTCCCCTTGGTTTGATGTCTTCCCTCAGGCCTCACTTTCTGCCTGTCCTTTCCTCCTTCCCAGCTCAACTCTTCTGAAGCCCTGCTGGTTCCCCACAGACAGACATATTGGTAGCGTCCTCTTTTGCTCCCCAGTGTTGAGCTTACATCTCTATTAGAGCACGTGTTGTGGGCCACCTTGGATGACGTTTGGCTGGGTTCCTCTGTATTCCTCTTCCACCACGTTCACCTGGCTTGAGGCAGAGACTGTGTCTGATTGCCTTCCATAACCCCTGAACCTGACTCCCTGTTGGATACAGAGTAGGTTCTCTACCAACATTTGAATAGAAATAGGATAAACAGTTCACCCTAAATGTATTTGACCTAGATGCCCAAGCTTGATATATGTAAGCCCCAGGTTTACTTGATGATTGAATAATTATGTATTTAATAGGCCAAGGAGAGCCACTGACCATATTTGAGCAGGGCAATGACATAGTTAGAGCTATATTTTAGGAAAATCCATTTGACTATATGATTTATAATGATCATCAAAAATGTATCATTTTGACCCCTTTAAGTCCCTCTGCCCCAAAGTAAGCAAAGCAAATCTTACCCATTACAAGTAGGCGTTGAGGTTTTGCTAATTAATCCTTGTAAAGGGCTTTGAGATCTTGCTCTGAAAGGTGACAGAAGTGTGAAGCTTTCAGTGACAGCCTAATTATTATTATTACCAGGCACAAAGCTCAGAGAACTTAAAAGATTCCCCAGGTACCATTCAAAATAGTAAGAGACAAAAAATGCAAATGGAGAAATTTTAAGATGGAATCATTGTATCACAGACCTGTCGTGTTGGCAGGGACCTTAAAGGTGATCTTTCCTGATCTGTTCTCACACCTTCCCAAGCCGATACTGACACTGCCTCTACGCCCCTGCCCAGTCCTTCCTGCTATTAGAGCCTAAGGGTTATTAATAGCTTGGACCTGATGGTAGAGGTTCCTGTGTTCAAATCCCCAATCTCTTCCCTGCTAGCAGTGCAACAGGGGTAAATGATTGGGCCTCAGTCTCTTTATCTATAAAATGGGGATTAGATTACCTGCCACAGGCATTATTGCACAAGTAAATGATGCATGCAACACTGCTTAGTATAGCACCTGGCCCGTGGGAAAGAATAAACGTTAGCTGTAAAATCACTTGCGCTAATTAATATATGTGAACGTGCAGAGGAAATCATAAAGCATCTGACCTCCAAGTTGTTCCTAGTTTAGGGGCTCCATGAAACAGTCAGATATTTCTTGCAAATCCCAGCACTTGTAGCTGTCCTGTGTGTGTATGGGATTATGTAATCTTGGTGAGGGAAGAGAGGAGTTTTTGATAAAATGGCCTAGTCAAGTGGCAAAGCAAAATCAGGTCCAAAGTCTATTCTCTCCTGTTCTAACTGAGGAAAAATGGACTTTCCTTTTCTTGGATTTTCATCTTTTGGGTGGGAGTTCTGACCAGGGCAGTGGGCCAACTGGTAATTTCCAGAGCATTCAAGTTCATAGGTCGAACTGTATGCTGGCCCTGAAGGTCCAGACTCCATCTTATCAGATCTATGTCTTTATGATTTAATCCCTGGAGCCTTGGTTTTTTTTTAATCTGTAAAATAAGAGTCAGGGCCACTTCCCAGGGCTGGTATGAGGAGACAGCGAGGTAACCCTGCGAAGCTTCTTCAGAAACTGTAAAGTTCTGTGACTCCTCGGACTGCTGCTTTGCAACCCACACCATTTCCCTGAACACAGCTGCCCTCTTTACAGGTTGTTTCAGCAGAAGCCCCTGTCCAGGAAGGTCTATGGAGCTCCAGTTTACTCTAGACAGGACCAGAATCCAGAGATCCCTGAAAGAAGCCTGGATCCTCTCACTAGAATCCCTGCAAAATGACTCATGTAATTGCTCTGTGTAAGTATCCTTAGCCTTTGTTGTACACCCACACGATTCTGATGTTATAGATTCCTCTGGAATGCAGGGGAAGGGGGAAGGGGGCTCATTTTAAATGCACAGGATTGAAGAGACCACCAATTCCACTTGTAAAGGCAGCAGGGACCACCAAATGTCCAAGTCAAGGCACCTGCCTTCCAGAGCCTTGGGTCTGTCTTTCTGTCATTCCTCCCAGTGTGGGAGGTGGGTAGCTTTTTTCCTTTAAAGATCCTAGGAGGGATTTCTAGGGTCTTCCCTCAGGAATTAGTTGTAGGAATAATTGGGCCAGTGGAGTGCAGGAGATATATCCAGCACAGACCTTGCGCTCCCAGAAAAAGTGACCTAGATCAAGCAGCGGGTGGATGGAGGACTACTGTGGGGACCCCCTGCCACCTACTGACTTGCAGCTGAACCCACGTTCCCAGTCGCATCTGCCAGGCTGGGGGCTGGGGGAGCGGGGGCAGAGAGAGCTGAGGAAGGCGGGGGAGGGCGAAGGGGACCGCAGGGCTGTCCCTTTCGGGCGAGCAAGCTCCAGGTATCACACCCCCTCACCCGCCCACCCAGCCAGCCATCGGCACACCCAGCAAGGAGACTAAGGTGAGGATGAGGAGGCAGGGGGTGATGGGGAGAGGAGGTCAGCTGGGGAGCCTCGGGAACTGGCTCGCTGGTGGGTACTGGCGTAGAGCTGGCTGCCTGTGAGAGCGTGAGGGGGAGAGCGAGAGAGCAAGGGAGGGAGAGAGAGGCAGGCTGCGAGGAGAGGAGAGGAGAGCAGAGGAGAGGGGGAGCAGCGCTCAGCTCGCAGGAGGACAGGCTTCTCTTTTCCGTGCTCAGTTAATCTGGCTGTCAGTTGGTGTTAACGCTGCAGTTTAAGCGCTCGGATTCCAAGGGAAACAGACAAACCTCGCAGAAGGCAGGCAGGAAGCAAGCGAGGAAGGAAGGAACGGCAGGAGGAAAAGAACAGGCAGAAGAGAGAGAGGAATAAAGGGAAGGGGGGAAACACCAAATCTATGATTGGACCTGGGCTTCTTTTTCGCCAATGCAAAAAGGAATATGCAGCACATTTTTGCCTTCTTCTGCACCGGTTTCCTAGGCGCGGTAGTAGGTGCCAATTTCCCCAACAATATCCAGATCGGTGAGTGAGAGGGGCAGCCTCGGGAGGGACTTTCTGGGTCTGGCCAGTTTTTTGAGGGGGGGAGGGGGTCTGTGTCCCCTCCCCCTCCCCAGCCCCACTACGGGCTGTCGTGCTTGACTATCTATGCAAAGCTGTCCCGTGATGTGAAGACTTGGACCGCTGGCATGGGGAGGGGTCTCCTCTGGATGGGATGCGGGGCAGAGAAGGGAAGTGTGCTCACACACACACACACACACACACACACACACACACACAAGCAGACACAGGTCCTCACACACCACTCACACTCTAGGCATGAGCATGTGAAATGGAGGAACCACTGCTTTGGAGGAAAAAAAATCAGGCTGTAACAAGGAAAGGGGTGCTGAAGGAGTTAACTACGTGGCTTGGTAGATGGTGCCCGATTTCACCTGTTTGTATAAATATGTGTGGTGTGTGTGATTATGGATTAAATACGTACATATATATTTGAGAGAGGCGGTGATTTCTCACCTGGGGGAGGGGAAAGAGACCCTCTAAAAGAAGGAGTGAAGGATGCTGGGTTTATTGCAGCCACTAAAATAATGCTAAAAAGGCCCCCCACTCTAGGTGAAGGGGGCTCTCTCTCCTGCTCTGGACTCTTCTAGCTGCCTTCTGTCTGCTGTCTGCCATGCTGGGCTGGTGGTCCCCACTCCTCCGATTCTGGAACTTCCTAGCCTGCCTTTTTTCCTACTCCTTCAATCGCCCACTCCTCTTAGATTTCTCCATCCACAGATACGGTCTACCTTTTACACACACACAAACACACACATCCACATGTTCCTCTCCCCTCCTCTTAGCTTTCCCCATCACTGAGCTCCAGCCTCTCAACTTGGAGGCAGGTTTCAACACGCTGCATGCTTTTTTGTTCCCCATTTCCCATTCCTGGTTGTCACGCTCCTCAAAGGACCCTCACCCTCCCTGTATTTATGGGGGCAGCCGATAGCTATTGCTCCTCCTAATAACAACGGGTGAAAGCGAAACAAACAGAAGCAGTAACACCAGTAACAACGTGTGTCCACAAGGGCTCAGGGATTCAGTATGACCAGCATCTCAGGGCTGTTTATGTCCCGGAATCCAGCAAGCTGCTTTGCTTGCAGGCATCTTGGTGGGTCTGGGTTCTGATTTCTCTCCCCTGACACGGACATTGCTCCACTAGGGAAAGTTCCCGTTCCTAGGAGTTTGTGTCTCTTGTGTGCGTGTGTTTGTGGGGCGATGTGGTGCAGGTGGTCTTTTGTTGGGCACATATGTGCTGCAGTATCAGTCTCTTTTGGCCTCTCCAGTGTGCTGGTTCTGAGGGTGGTTAGAACAGCCATGGAGTAACTTGCTTTGTTTCCTGACACCTGTTAAGCTACATTCTGAAGTGTGTCTGTATATGTGTGTTACTGCCTTAGACGCAAAACAAAACTTCCTGCCTCTGGAGACGCTTCTCTTGCAGCCCAGCCTATAGCCGCCTACCTCCCCACCCCCACCCGCTCTCTTTCATTCATTGCAGGGGAGGAGGAAGCCAGGGAAGTGTTTGGGGTGTGGTCATCTGGGGGGGAGGGGGGAGCATCAGAATCAAGAAGAATTTTTTTGTTTTTGTCCCTTAAAATGGAGGCATATGACCATCTATAAATCACTTGCTCTTACGTGTGGCTCTTCTTTACGTTGGTGCTTATGTATTGCCCATACTTTGCTGATTGGAAATACTTAAGATATGAGGACTTGCTTTCTCCAAGTGTATTTGTGTATATTGCCGTGGATATATAAATGCACAGGGTGTTTTGTGTATACGTAGAGATGCTTGCTTATGTATCTCTGCAGATTTTTCATCATATTTTGCCCCAACTTGCTTGTTCAACTGATTGAACCATTGTTTTTGTTTTCACATAAAAGGTTGAAACGTTAAATTGTAGAACACATGCTGAAAATATCACTGCCACCAGATAGTACTTGATTCTACTTGTACTGCCTCTAACAAAAGCCTTACGATTCATTTACTGGTTGTTAAAAACAAACACATATCTACTGTATAAGAAGTTAGAAGTGTATCACATTGGGATTGGGATTCCTAAGGAATCTGAGATAAACTTCTATGTAAACATTCATTATAGTTCAGTCTCTGGAAACTGCTGACTTTACTTCACAGAAATATATTTTAATTTATTTACGTGTCCACAGTAAATTCAAAGGTAAGGTGTGTACTCTTGTTTCTTAAACAGGAGCCCCGCCAGGCCCCTTTGTTCTGCTTTTTACTAGAATAGAATGTTTGCATCCTCTGGACATCCTTAAGCCCCCAGAGCTTTGAAGCCCAAGGTTCTCCCAGGCAAATACACACGATGGCAATCCCTTATGTAACAAGTCATTCCTGGAATCATGAGTGGTGAAAGAAGCAGCAAAACACTGTTTGCAGAAAATCAGTTTTCAGAGGAACTGAATTAACCTTAGAGGATTGTCAAACAGGTCTTGCTAGGTCAAAGACTACAAGGGTCAAAGTCAAAGCAAACGGTTATAGTGCTGGAGAAGCTCATAGGCTCCCAGAGCTAGAGTTTACTCTGTAACATGTATTAGCACTACTTCCTGTAAGGCTCTATGATGAGAAACGGGTCCGATATAGGAAAAATTAGGCACGGCTAGGGTTTAAGTACATGCAAGAGCATAGGCTGCCTAAGAGGTTTGCACGAGAAAGAAGGACGAAAAACTCCACAATGCTCCTGTTTTCTCTGACCTGAACTGAGTTGAGGGGTGAACAATCAAATATTTGGGCAGTGACAGATGTTAGAGTCCTTGTCACATAAAAGCTCATCTGTGGAAGTTGAAGCCTCAGGTTGTAGTTGAGTCTATGTGAATTCTGATCCCCACTACTAAAGGCAACACCTAGTGAGTATGGACTGGGGAGAAGAAAAGGGCCCATCTGGGGTGGGCTGTTGCGGAATCAAACCGGTCTCTAGCCCAGATACCATGTTGCATTTTCTCTCCTCACAGGGGGATTATTTCCAAACCAGCAGTCACAGGAACATGCCGCTTTTAGATTTGCTTTGTCGCAACTCACAGAGCCCCCAAAGCTGCTCCCCCAGATTGATATTGTGAACATCAGTGACAGCTTTGAGATGACCTATAGATGTAAGTAATTGCTTCTATTTCTGAGATTTCTTTCTGCGATCGACCAATGAAGGGAGGGCCTGTATGTAGGTGGCGATGTTGCAAAAAATGACGAGCTGTCATCCGTATTCGTAAGAGAAAGCCCGACAAGAAAAATTTCCAGGGCCTTTTGAGTGATTCCATCAGTTGGTATGTTAGATCCTGCAGCGTTTCATAGAATGGGTTTGCTTTTTCACTGCCAGATAACTTTCAATGCCAGCACGATGAGGACTAGGGTTGACTGCATCTCCCCTACCTCGCAGAGGTTTTCTGGTTCCGTTGAGAGTTTCACACTTAGGAAACTTCTGAGAGGCGTAGAATGAAAGGTTCTGACTTGGGGAATGTGGTTTAAAGTGCTTACGCCTTTCCTGTGCACAGTTAAAAGGAGAAAACGTTGCTATAGCTTGATAAGGAAGGATACCTGAGAAGGTGTCTATTTGGTTTCCCATTTTTAGAAATGACCAATAATTATTTTAAAAAGTTTATGCCTTGATTATTTCCAAAATACTTTGAAGTGACGGATGGCTTACACAGTTTTTAGGATGGCCTTTGAGCACAAAACAGAACAGAGGTGACCCCAAGAAGGAGAAAGGAGAGGCCAATTTCTGCCATCTGAACTGAATGCATTATAAAATGCGGGCAACAAACACCATTCTGAGTTTTTCTGACAACTAAGGCTGAAAAGGAAACCTGTGTGGTGGCATGATTGCCATTTTAAGACAGGTGAAAGCATAAAATTTAATCAGTAGAGACATTTTCCCTCCAGGGATTAAGCTCAAGTAGGAATTGATGGCATGGAAGTGTGAGCTGAATGGGCAAGAACAACTCGAAAGTGGATTAAATTGGCACTGTAGGCTCTGGGTGCCACTGTGGCCTTGGTGGCTTCTGCTGAGCTGTGGATGGCAGAAGGCATGCACCATATTTCCTTCACTGCTTTCCCACATTCCCCTCCCGGTGAGCTCTCAATGATTTGAATTGAACACACTCAAACTGAGAATTCAGCATTCTCCCTATCCCTAAGACCACTCATAAGATAATGTATATGCAAATTCCAAGAATTATAATTATTCCAATTACTCAGCCATAAAAAAGAATGAAATAATGCCATTTGCAACGAGATGGATGGACATAGAGCTTATCATACTAAGTGAAATAAATCAGAGAAAGACAAATATCATATGATATCACATATGTGGAATCTAAAAAAATGATACAAATGATCTTATTTACAAAACAGAAACAGATTCACAGACACGGAAAACAAACTTACTGTTACCAAAGGGGAAAAGTGGGGAGGGGGATAAATTAGGAGTTTGGGATTAACAGATACACACTGCTATATATATAATGGATAAACAACAAGGACCTACTTTATAGCACAGGGAACTATATTCAGTATCATGTAACAACCTATAATGGAAAAGAATCTGAAAAAGAATATATATATATATATATATATGTATATATATATGTGTGTGTGTGTGTGTGTGTGTGTATATATATATATATATATATATATATATATGACTGAATCACTTTGCTGTACACCTGAAACATTGTAAAGCAACTATACTTCAATAAAAAAAAGAATTATAATTATTTCAGATTCCATTTACTGAGGACTTACTGTGTGTCAAGAACTATGATAAGTATTTTATGGACAATTATAGTAACATTCATTACCGTTTACTGAACATCCACTGTGGCCCTGCAACGCACTAATTGCTTTTCATGTGTTAGTTTGTTTAATCCTCACAGGAGCCCTGCAGTGCTCTATATTATCTTCCTTTTAGAGAAGAGGAAACTAAGGCTGCAACAGGTTATATAACTTGCCCAGGGTCACCCGAGAAGTAAATGGTGGTCTTGTGACCCCAAGGTACATGTTTCTGGGCACTGCGATAGATACATAGATCCCATGGTAACTTGATCAATTTCACTGAGATTACCCAAGAAACAAAAGGGAATTTTCAGAGTTTTATAAGGCAGTGGCCTGATAAAGCACCTAGGCAGAAAACCTTATAATGCTTCAAACTGTAGCCATGATTTTGCACAGGAGTGACCCACTGAATAAATAAAACAGCAATTCTGCATTCTGGTAATGCTGAGGTTGAAAATCTTGTCAACTGTGTTACTCACAACACTTAAAAGTGAGCTGAAGTTTAACTGCTGAATTGTAGTTCTGTGAAACCATCTCCCTGGAAAGCTAAAATAATATTGAGTAGGCATTTGGTTATTAGATAACTTCCCATTTCTTTCAATATGGCTTAAAGGAGAATTTTTAAAGAGAGGATTTAGGTGTGGGCATCAATGTATCTAAAAACCACCAGAGATTACGCATAACCTATTGCAGGCATGTGCATATTTTAATTTATTCCCTGGGTAGAGGCTCCACAGCTTTTGTCACCCTCTCAAAGGGATCCATTACTCTAGAAGGATTATTTGCTTAGGGAATCTAGAAGAATAAATGGCTGGCATGTGTATTCACTCATACTGCTGAGAACTGACTACAACAGAGCTTGGTGGAAAGAGATGTTAACTGCTATTCTAGTGTCGAGATGTTGACTGACAGGACAAAATAATAAAAGACAAAAATTGGAGGAAATGTTCTAAGGCAAAAGGTTGTGTTTCTGTACCGTTATCTTGACAACCTAAGACTTGATCTCTAATAGGGTTGTTGGCCGTTTATTGGGAGGATTGAAATGTGATACACGCAATGTCATCCACTGTGGTTAATGAACCGGAAGTGAGTGGATATGGGTTCTTGAACTTGATTCCTGCCATATACCAGTGTACAGTTTTCTATGAATTTGGTCATTCTTTTTTTTTTTCCCCCCCCAAACTGTTCCTGTCTTTATTTATTTATTTTTTTAACATCTTTATTGGAGTATAATTGCTTTACAATGGTGTGTTAGTTTCTGCTTTATAACTAGGTGAATCAGCTATACATATACATATATCCCCATATCTCTTCCCTCTTGCGTCTCCCTCCCTCCCACCCTCCCTATCCCACCCTTCTAGGTGGTCACAAAGCACTGAGCTGATCTCCCTGTGCTATGCAGCTGCTTCCCACTAGCTATCGGTTTTACATTTGGTAGTGTCTATATGTCCATGCCACTCTCTCACTTTGTCCCAGCTTACCCTTCCTCCTCCCCGTGTCCTCAAGTCCATTCTCTAGTAGGTCTGCGTCTTTATTCCCGTCCTACCCCTAGGTTCTTCATGACAATTTTTTTTTTTTTTTAGATTCCATATATATGCGTTAACATACGGTATTTGTTTTTCTCTTTCTGACTTACTTCACTCTGTATGACAGACTCTAGGTCCCTCCACCTCACTACAAATAACTCAATTTCATTTCTTTTTATGGCTGAGTAATATTCCATTGTATATATGTGCCACATCTTCTTTATCCATTCATCTGTCGATGGACACTTAGGTTGCTTCCATGTCCTGGCTATCGTAAATAGAGCTGCAAGAATTTGGTCATTCTTTAAACATTTCTTCAATGCTATGAACTGATATGGTCATTGGAAAAAGAGAGATGATAAAAGGTCCTTGCTCTTAAATGGCTTACAGTCCAATGGGGACTCTGCTGTGTGTCCAAGAACTGAGAGGGTACTGAGCAATTGGGGTGGCTATGGTGGCAATGTAATTTCCAGCCTGCCTGGAAGATTCTTTGTTAACTTTCATCTGAGACTAGTGAACCCTTTGGGGCTGTGTTCACTGTGATCCATTGGTCTGGGAAAATTGACATCTGTTCCAATTTGGATTGAGTAAAAAAATGTCGAAGGGAGCAGAGAGGTTTTAGGTATGATGCCTTAACTAATCATTTATTGAAAATTAAGGAAGCATCTTATTGAGATTTAATTTCATGTGCCTTTTTGAAATCTGGACTAGTAGTTAACCTTAAATTAACTCTCCCAGTCTTACCTCCAGAAAATAAGCAAATCTTTATTTTTTCATCATTTTCCTGTCATTTGTTTTTTTCCTATACATTTTGCTATTCATGATCCCTCCACCAGAGGGTGGAGAAGGGAAAGGAGAGGAAGTGTAACAGGAACTATTCCTGCTAGATGTATTGGCAACAGGGGACATTAAAAAGGCAGAGTGGTCCTTAGAGGGTAGGGAACGCAGGGGAGAGTATCCCTAATACCTCCAGCCAAGATGAGAGTTCTGTGTCTTCTTTGCATTCCACCTTTGCTTCTTTCCTTTTCCGCCATCATTAAGGGATAAAGTCATTGAATCAGCAACGCAAATGCTTTAGGATCTCCTCTGAGTATACTTCCAAGCCCACAAGGGCAGGAGTTGAAGAGTCTGTCCATAGAGATGGTAGTTACTGACTAGCTGTTCAGCTTATCTTGGTGTCTTTATGGAAGTATGAATAAAGGGACAGATGAAATACTAATTGGGGTTCCTATTAGATTTCGGAGGAGCACTGTTGCAACTTAATCCTTACTTTTCATTTAGTCATCCATTTATTTGTTCAGCGAATACATGCTGAATTTCCACTGTTTGCCCAGCACAGTGCCAGGTGCTAGGAATATAATGGCCGACAAAGAAGAGACAGCTTCTTTCCTTGTGGGAGTTACAGTTTAGCCTGGAGATCCTCAAACTTCAGCGCACAGAAAATTCACCCAGGGAGCTTGCTTAAAGCAAGACTCAGGGGCAGACTCTAGACTTCCTGAATCAGAATATTCAAGAGCTGGCCCTGGGGAGATTTGGCAGCAGTTAATATGGGCATCCCACTTGAAGAAGCTCTTTAAAAACCTTGCATTCCTTTAGCAAGCATTTTTTTGAGCCCTTAACCAAGCCCAGGCGTGGTGCTAAGCACTAGAAATGTAGACAAAAGTAAGACATGTTCCCACCCTGGAGGACTTTATCCCTAGTGAAACCAACCGTCCTATAAAGAGAAGTTAAAAATGTAATGTTTTAAGTGTTGCAGCAGTCACTTGCAGGGAGTGTTAGAGATGCTTTGAAAAGTGGGGTTGGCCTCTCAGAGGGTGGTGGTTGATTTGAGTCTCACTGATAAATGGAAGCTTTCTAGGAGGTCAAGGTGAGGGGGCCAGAAAGAAATGAGGCAAGTGTGTTCCAGGCAGAGGGAACAGCGTGTGCAAAAGAAAAGAGAACGCTTTACCTAGTTCTTCCCCTGCTCTGACCTCCTGTGTCACTCCATGCTGGGCCTCTCATTTGCCAGTTGTCAAATGCTGCGGAAGGGGTGACCCAATGGCTATCCCCAAGCCACTTTCAGCACAGTGTTTAAGAAGCATTGAATTGCACCTCGGAGTTTGGGTATCTTAGTTCTCTTTGAAATTTCAAACCATCTGGCAACACTGGACCCTGGGTCTACGTAGCCCCAGTTGGCTAGGATGGGAGTATCCCACCTGGATGGCTTCTCTCTCGAGCAGCCCATTTCTCTCCTTTTCTCCACCTGCCTGGAAGCATTGAGCTTTTAAGCCCCAGGTGATTTGCTCTGCAATGTTGCCTGTGTTGTGTGTTTATAGGTCAACCCTACCACCAGAATGTGAATCGCTGTTCAGAAAGACCATGTTTAGCTGTTGTTTGGTGTTGCTGAGAACACCTGGCACAGGGCTATTCCCTTAACACAAATGAACAAATGTTTCCAGGAATCAGAGAGTCACACAGCATAGATGCTGGGAACTTAAATAACAACCAGATGGAGTGCAGTGTGCCTATTTCCAGTGGGTCTCCCTCTGTTGTGGACCTACTTAGGAAGCCCAAGGGCGTTCTAACAAGACGTTAGGTGCTGGCAACAGACACGTGGCCTCTTAGCTTTCGCCTGAGCATCCCTCATCATTTTCTGAACTGCAAACTAACAGTCCAGAGACTTGTTCGCCTGACCTGCATGATGCTTTTCAAAATTTGGGATAAAAATCCAAACTTCCGGCTTCTTTGAAAAAACTTAGGGCATCAGGCAACTCTGGACCCACATTCCTGCTCCGCTTCTACTGTCTAGAGAAATGCTGACCGATTTAAGTATAAACTATAATCTCTCAAGTTTACCGAAGTCCTGACCGCTCCTTATCAGACATGTGGCCAGTATAACAAATTATGTTACTTGGCCTGGCCTGTAAGTAGGCCAATGTGCTCACACCTGATTTATATACTTCAGCATCTGCCGTTTTATTATTTTATTTTCATAATATCTATCCCTCACCCTGCAATAAACAGTAGAGGCCACAAAAGATATGTAACTCCTGCTCTCAAGAAACTGGTCTAGGGAATTCCCTGGAGGTCCAGTGGTTAGGACTCCGAGCTTCCACTGCAGGGGGCACGGGTTCAATCCCTGGTCTGAAAACTAAGATCCTGCAAGCCATGTGGCACAGCGAAAAAAAAAAAAAAAATTGGGGCTTCCCTGGTGGCGCAGTGGTTGAGAATCTGCCTGCTAATGCAGGGGACACGGGTTCGAGCCCTGGTCTGGGAAGATCCCACATGCCGCGGAGCGGCTGGGCCCGTGAGCCACAACTGCTGAGCCTGCGCGTCTGGAGCCTGTGCCCCGCAACGGGAGGGGCCGCGATAGTGAAAGGCCCGCGCACCGCGATGAGGAGCGGTCCCCGCGCCGCGATGAAGAGTGGCCCCCACTTGCCGTAACTAGAGAAAGCCCTCGCACGAACCGAAGACCCAACACAGCGAAGAATAAATAAATAAATAAATAAAGTAGCTATAAAACTGTAAAAAAAAAAAAAAAAAAAAAAAAAAAAAAAAAAAATTGATCTGTATGTACTAATGAAACTGTTGGGAGGATAAACAAGGATTATTCTGAAGACCTACCATATGCCACACACTTCACACATGTTGTCTTATTTATACTTTATAATAATCTTGAGAGGTTACTATCTCCATTTTATAGATGGCACTACTGAGAGTGAGAATGATTAAGTGTCTTCTCCACATTACCCAGTGAAGAAGAGCCTAAACTAATATGTGAAGCCAGCTTTGCAAACTCCAAAATTCAGTGAGCTTTCACCCTTTTGAGACAGAGGAATATTATGGACACAAACAAAGTGAAACAGCAGGAAAAGAGCCCAACACAAGAAGTGCCAAAAGAAGTGAAGTTTATGATTCAGGATTAAGTTCTAAGACTTCCAAGGCAGAGGCAGATGGCTGTAGATAAGGAATACTTCTTGCAGGAGGTGGAACTGGAGCAGGTATTGAAGGGTGGAGCAGATTTGGGGCGTGTCATGAGAGGAAGGTTTTTGAGTGGGTAGAGTCACAATATTTCTCCTCCCCTCATCTCTACCACTACGGCATATATTTATTTTTGCCAGGTGGAGAGTTCAGACTTTATCTCTTGCATCCATGCTGAGCTCCCGGTTACATGGCAGATGTCTGCATTTCTCTGGTTGATGTTACAGTGTGATTGTGGTTTCTCCACTTTCACCTCTGCCCTCACTTGGAGACACACAGGCCCCAACATTGTCTGTGCTTGACTCTTGGTTCTTATGATAATATTGATGATCATCAGTTTTTTGATGCAGAAGAGTGTGAACATTGCTTCCTGAGATTAGTTTGAACACTTCTGCTGAGATGGGTGAGATTACTATTCTTTTAGATGCTCAAGATAAAGTAGTCATATAGGACATTTGGGAAAAAGTTAAGATTCATTTATGTGTTCATGCGTTCCTTCAAAGCACTTTTACTATTGCCCCCTATGGAGCATATGTACCATTACAGCCCCCTCTCATACCCTTGCAGACAGCATTAATTGATTACAGAATTCTTTTCCACTGAATCTAGACATGGCCTTAAATTCCCTCTCACCAGAACATTCCAGGCAGTGGCTACAAATTGGTCAGAGTTGCAGTTGATACACGAGATAAAATCCATTTGCCATTACAAGGCATTACACTAGGAATTGGGGGAAATAAAATGCATTAGTCATTGATTCTCCCCTTAAGGGCTCAGGTTCTTACAGAGAAAATAGGCATGCACAAAAAACTGATATAATGGAGAGGTTCTCTGCACTCCCCTTCTCTCACTCACACACACATTGAGAGAAGGGAAGGAAAACTTCCAGTTGGAAGAATCAGACCAGGTAGGTAGAAGGGCAGGTGGAATGTAGATGGGACGATAGGAAGATACACACATGTGCGTGCACACACACACACACACACACACACACATGCACACACCAAGTCTGACCAGGGAAAAGTATATTGGATTGAGATTTGAAGACGTGGATTCAAGTGCTGGACTATTTACTATTTTCTTGAATCATTCACGTGTGACTTCAGAGTTCCACTCCCATGCTTATTTGTACGATGAAGCTCCTATGACCTCTAAGAGTCCTTCTAGGGCTGTATTTCAATGATGAGAGTGCATGGAAAACTCCAGGAATAAACAATTAAGAGAAGAAGCTTTTGTACCAGCCTTTGGTTGGACAGAGGCTCACTGAACAAATTGAGACTCTGAGAAAAGCTCTGAACCCTGCCCACCGAGTTGCACAGCCAAGCTACATTTGCATGCAGATACAGGGGTATTAAGCCAACCATGGGCCTCAGGTGCATTCATTCAATATTCAACCAGTATTTGTGGAGTGCTTACTATTGTGAACAAAAACTGAAAGCAGCCCTGTGCTCATGGAGCTTACCGGCTAGTAAGGGATGCAGCTATTAGTCAAATAATCATACCAATGAGTGCATCATTATAGATCAGGATAAAGATGTGAAAGAAAGGGCCATGATTCAATGAAAGCATATTACAAAGGAACCATCTTTGGGCAGAGAGGTGAATAGGTGTTTGTTTGAGCTGAGAACTGAAGGCTTTGGGTGATGTGGTGTCGGGAACAGGAGGAATATTCTAGAAGCCTTCTGGGCAGAGGGCTGGTGGGGGGGTAAGGGGTGCAGGAGTATGGGGCTGGGGACGGTGGCAAGGGCCAGGCCTGGTGGGTCCTGTTATGGAATTTGATCTTTAGCCCAAGAGCTGTGGGAAACCCACTGAAGGGTTCTAAGCAGAGAAGTGCCATGTTCAGATGTCTGTTTCTCACCGGGAATCAGAGGCTCAAGAACACTTTGCCGCTTTCAGGTTCCCTGGAGATTTTTTGCTAATGTCTTTGTTCCTTTACTCCCGTGTCCAGTTTGGGACGGAGTCTGGCAAAGGAAAGGGGACAGACGCTGGGGGCAAGGGGAAACTCTTGGCTGGCCGTAGGGGTCATATGCTGTATGTGGCTCTGTGGTGTATCTGTGGATGTGCTCTCGGAGGCGAAGCTGATCCAGCAGAGGGCCAAGAAATTTGGTGAGTACGTGTGCGGAGGCAGAGAATCATCTAGAACTCCACTTAATTTATCAGACGGGAAGGCTACACTACACTGAATCCTGGCCTCCATTCAAACCAGGCAACTCAATGGTCCTCAAATTCACACTGCTGTTTCCTCCACCTACACACTACGCCTCCCATATTTCCTTATCGAAATTCTGTCCCTCTGGTCTGTCCTAGCTCTTGCATCATCTTCTCTCCTAATCCTCCCTTGTCCCAGCCCCCCACATTCACACTCTCCTCTGTCCCGTAGCCCTCTGTATCTTCCCTGTAGCAGCTGTCACACTTAGCCCTGGGTTTTAGGTGCCTGGACCCTTATTTTACCTGCCCCACTGGAGTAAGCAACTTGGGGGCAGTGACCTTGTTTTCTTTAGCTTCCCATCACGGTCTCCACCAGAGAATAGTGTGTGGTGGTGCTAGTGAAATGAATGAATGAATGAATGAGTGAATGAATGAATGCAGAGCTGTATATTATGTAACATCAACGGCAGGGACAAAAATAAGTCTGCATTATTGCTGTTTATGGGGTAGTATTTGGATATTATGAATTCTGAGAGTTCCAGCAGGCTGTGTTGTAAATTCCCGTGGAAGACGATTATAATAACTGTAGCTGGAAAGTGATGGAGGTGAAAACCAGTTATAAGTCCAATCAAAAGCTCATTCCAAAAAAAAAAAAAAAAAAAAAAAAGCTCATTCCAGCTCCTTCTAGACGATTGTCAGTCAGGGTCCAAAATAAGGTAAGGTAGAAGGCTCCATTTTCTAAATAAAGGATTTCCGGTTCAAGGCCTGGCTCTGCCATGGAGGGCTTGCATGGCTTGGGCAAGTCAATTCTCTTTTTTGAACCACAGTTTCTTTCAAAGGAAGGTAAGAATTGTACCACTGATATGTGGTTATTGTGAGAAGGAGTAAATGATTGCTAATTTCAAATCAACTTTCCACTCAATAAAATGGCATCAAGTAGGTAATTTTATTCTCCCCTTTTCACAGATGAGGAAGCTGAGCTCTCAGGGGAGTGAGGGGGCAATGGCTTGGGTTTCTGGTTCCATCCCTAGACATGTGCGGGCTGGGAGGGCTTTCTTCATTTCACTGTCTGCTGTGTCTGCCTACTCCCTTGTGGATGCTATAGCTCCCCTCCTGTGGCAGCAGCCCTCCTCCCCTGGTGCCAGTAGCCCTCCTCCCCCGGTGTCAGTGCCTGCTTCTTGTGTAACACAGCCCTGTGCCCTTTCAAGGGACCTGTGCTGCTGCGTGCCAGCTGCAGTCAAGGTGTGCAGTGTACAGAGGTTACTGGAAATCTCTTTCTATCCCCGACCACTCCCATGACTTTGGTGTATCACAGCTTGCTGTTCCGAGGGCACAGGGAAGCCCAAGGTCACGGGAGGTCCAGATCCCAGGGAATGCAGGCAAAATCGGGGTTAAGGAGGCAGTTGGAGGCTAATGTCATTACATGGAATCTCTAGGATGGAAATGAACTTTTTGAGACTAGCTTTTATTTCATGTACAAAAGTAGTAGGCGCATTATAGAAAGCCATGTGGACACAAACACCAAACAAAATAAAAGTTGTGTAATTATAATATTAAAGATAAACTCCCCATCTTTTTTCTGAATATATCAATTTAAAAATTAAGAGTATATTTATATTACTGGCTAAGAACATGATTTTTTTACTCAGTGTAACACGTGTTACTTTGAACATCCCATATTCATCTTAATGTCTTCTTAAAAGCTCAGTGTACACACATACCCTAACTTACTTCATCTATTGCCTGTTATTGGATATCTAGTTTATTTCCAAATGCTTTTTCCTAAAAATAATGTTATGATAATCATCCCAATAAAAGTTTAGTCATTTGTATATATCATTCTGATTTTAAGCACATTAGAGACCAGTGGGGACAATTTCCAATGAGATTTAATAGAAAGGCATATACAGGAATTGAAATAAGTTGCTCAGTGCCAGCTTTGACATTGACTTGTATGACCTTGAGAAATCTTTTGTCCAGTTTAGTTTCCAGATGTATAATATGGGGTGATAATACCATATTCTCAGGGTAATTAGAATAGGCAAATGCCACTACTTACATGAAAGAGCTTTAAAAATTCAGAAGTGCTAAGCAAATGCAGGGTAATTTACGAGGTGTTTTGTCTATTAATACAGTGTTTTTGGCTCAAGAAATTACTGCTTATAGGGACAAGGGGGCAACCCCATTTGGGCAGTGAGTAGTCAGGACTCTTTTGGTGACAAGTGATAGAAAACTAACTAGATAGTTTTGATTTCAGGTACAGCTAGATTCAGGGGCTTGAATGATATCATCAGGCTGCAGATAGACCCTCTAGATTTTGGGGCTTAGCTTTTCTCTAAATTGGCTTTATACTCATGTGTCAGATCCCGGCACAGCCAGACTACACCTGCCCATCTCAAAGTCCAATGGAAAGGGAACTTCTCTTTTGCCCTCAGTTCCACAAAAGTCCTCGGTCTGATGTCACTGAATAAAAATCAGGAAACATGCTCATTTCTGAACATGACACAGTGGCCTGCATATTATCCTCTTTAGGTCATTCTATGCCTAGTCATATGGTCATTCTTAGAGCTTGGGGCAGTGAGAGGTACCAAATGGATTGTTGGTTTCATTCAGTCTATCCAAACTACGTGGACATGGGGGAGCAATAATTCCTCCAAAGGAAATCAGGATGCTATTACCAAAACAATGGACATTAGATGCTCAGTAGGCAAAAAAAAAACACAGATGTCCTCCCACACACAACAATTCAGAAGGGAAAATTCAGAGAGGCTGGAGCTAGACCAAGGGTCAACATGCTAAGGCAGAGAAGAGCCACCAATGAGAGAAGAGCATACAAGGGATGCTGGTGGATAAGGCAAGATCAGAGGTCAGTGCAGGCAAAAGGTTTGAAATCCAGGCAGACTCATGAGTCAGTCAAAGCTATGAGGAGTCTTTGCTAATCCCCGCTCAGCCAGGAGCAAACCCATGATCATGGAACAGTTTTAGGAAGTGTTGTCCACCCACATGGGTGTAGCTGAGGGTGGCCCTTCTGACCACTCTTTGACAGAATGTTGGGGCTGTCAGCCCTAAGATATCTGGTGATCTTGAGGCACCTCTACTCTTTCCCAGTGACCAAGACTTTCCCTGCTCTACTCAGACACTCAAGCTATTGTGCACAAACTCTTTAACAGTCCCAGTTGGAATCTTGGCTGCAATTCTGATGAGCCCACACCACCAGATGGTAGGCTCTTCTAATTGGTTCTATCTCTTCTAGCTTTTGGCAGGAATGAAGGCTTCCCTATGCCTCAAGACAGGGGATAGAGAGAGCCAGGATGAAATGAAAGAGGCTATAACCTCTGTTAAACAGGCAGAGATCTTAAATTAGTTCTTGTCCAAGGAGAACAGAGTGGTATGGTTTTTATCACACTAGGTCATGGATTCACCATGGACTGAAATTCTAAAACTAATGCTGATGAAACACAGGATTGTAATGACTGGAGAACTGTTTAGCTAGAAAGGTCAACTGGTCTAGGGGAGGGCATTCATTTATTCAACCACTGATATTTATGGAGCATCATGGTAGATTAAATTTTTGGTAATTATTCATCTCTTCCCCAAACTCCTTGGGAAGAGTATATCTCCCTGCTCCACTAATGTTATGTTTGGTCATGTGACTTGCCTTGGCAAATGGGATATTATTAGGCATGTTTCAAGCAGAAGCCATGAGAAGAACATGCCCCAGAGAGCCTGCTGATCCCAGAAGAATGAGAAATGCAAAAAACCAGAGGTGCTGCAGTCAACCCACAGACTGAAGTCTGAAGCAAAGCCATCTCAGCTGACTGGCAGAACTGTGAACACAATAGTAAATGCTCATTGTTATATACCATTGAATTTGGGGTGGTTTGTTATGTAGCAATAGCTGACCAATACAAGCAACTACTGTATGTTCCACACTTTGCTAGGCCCTGAGGGAACACTGGAGAATGGTAGATATGGTCTTGGTCTCCATGGAGCATATGTTCTATAGGGAGATAGGAAATAAATACGTTTACATTTAAAAAATTGTAATAGAGATTGTTACTATGGTCATAGGAAAATAGGATGTAGTGACAAATCACTATTGTAGAAGAGAACACCTACTTTGGATTAAGTGGTCAAGGAAGACCTCTCCAAGGAGGTGACATGTAAGCTCAAATAGGTAAGTTGGAAAGAAGCCAGACAGGAGTATGATCCCCTGCGTAATGTGAAAATACAGCCACATGGGCAAGTTAGATTGAGAATCTTGGTCTAGGCAGGGGAGAAGGAGGGGCTCTGAAAAAATTTCTTGCAAATCAGGTCACTCCTAGAGCAGGCTGTCCTAGAGCAGGCTGTCCTAGAGCAGATGCTGGCTTGTCCGCACCATGTTGCATGTGCAAGTCAAGGGTTGACAGAGATGCACGTGCTGCCAAAGGCAAGACAGTCACTGGACGTGGAAGCCACAGAGCATAGTAGAGGAAGAGGGTAAGGCTTCCTAGGGCATTCCTAACAAAGAGGTGATGGCATTGGCTATTCTTCCTGTCCTGGCTCCAGAATAATCAAGAGTTGTTTCTGTTGCTTCTAAGGATGGCAGGAGAGGTGTGCATGTGTGTCTGTCTGTGTGTGTCTGTGTACATATATTCATTCTTTCACAGGGGAAGGAAATGAACTAGACAGCTTCTAGATCCCCTTCCAAGTCTTTGATTATAAAACTTAAGAATTCTGAGATTTAAGTTATGTGTGAAGGAAATGTTAAACCAAAGAACTTCATCTTAGCTCTGTGCCAAACTCCATTTGTTAATTGAGGCGGTTAATTAGGCCAGAGTCTCTCTCTCGAGCAAGCGGGATAAGCTCCAGCCATCCTTAACCTGTCTGGTAAAGCACCTGGAGGTGTCAGAGCTCCAAGGAAGGGCAGAGAACATCTAATGCAAGCCCTACATTTAATCTGCACTCCAGACACTGACAAGCAGGAGTTTGGGGGGATGGGAAGCTCATAAGGGTAAACATGGAGTCTAGAATCTGGGTAGTTCATTAGCTTTGATAAAATTACTTAAGCTGCACTTACTACCTCTTCTTCCTTACTCCAAGATCGTTCTCAATACCTTAAAATATGGTTTCCACCCTAACTATTCTAATGAACCAGTTTCTCTAGGGTTATGATAGATTTCTCATCAGCAAATATTATGTTCTTATTTCTTGTAGCCTAAGAGATTCTAAGAGAGAATCTTCACACCTGTCCGTAAGAACCCTTAGCTTTGTGATGCTATGTTCTCCCCACCATCACCACTGGGGATCTCTGTGACCCTTGCTGCTCCCTTTTTCTCCCCATTGTCTACCCTTTCCCCAAGATGATAGCTTCTACATTTGGGGTTGAATATATCAAAAATAGCCACCTTTCCTACTAAACCCTTTGCTTATCCCTCACTTTATTTCTGTTGAATCACTCCCTCTCAAAATGTCATGTCTGGTTTGATTCCTCAGACTCTGTCAACCTCTCCATCCAATGCTATAATTTGTTGATTTCACTGCCACTATGACTCTTGAATCTGTCCCCATTTTTCTTCTTTCTTCACTGGATTATGTCTTTAGCCTTCTGATTAGTCTCTCCATGTTATAATCCACTTGCCACACAGTGGGTAGATCAATTTCTTGAAGACTGTTTCTAATCATGAAACGTCTTTGTCTTAAACAAGTTGTCAATGTCTCCCCATCTTGTTTGAAGTTCAGACTTAGCCCAGAATATGAGTCTCTCAATAATATGGTCTCAGTCTCAAAAAAGTAGTTTTGAGACTTATCTAACCCAACACATTATGTTCCAGCCAAAGCAGTCTACGCAGAGTTGCCATAAACATGCCTTTCAGTCTCTCACTGTTTTGCTTTTGTTCATGCTTCTGTTTCTACCTGGAACAGTCCTCACGACCAGTAAATGAATGAAGCATTAATATTTCACTGATGTATTCAATCAACTAGCATTTCCTGAGCACCCCTCTTTATTAGACCCTGGGGATGTAGCAGAGAACAAAATCAACCAAGTCTCTGTACTCTCCAGGTCTGTATACTGGTGAACAAATAAATAAATATAATGATTTCAAATCATTGTTAAATGCTACAGATATAGCTAAGTAGAGTCATGGAACACAACTTAGGCTAGAGAGCTGCTTAAATGGGTGGTAGGCTTCTCTGAAGAGGCGATACTTTAACTGAGCCTTGTTATGACCAACAGAACTTTCTGCAATGATGGAGACATTCCGTATCTGTGCTAATATGGTAGCCACTAGTGACACATGCCTATTGAGCATTTGAAATGTGACTAGTATGAAGGAGGAACTAAATCTTTAATGTTATTCGATTTTAATTCATTTACATTTAAATAGTCACAGGAGGCTAATGGCTATCATATCAGACAGCTTAGATCTGGACTCTGTAACTTTCCAGACAAAAAGAATAGTAAGTGTAAAAGCTTTAAAGTGAAAGTAAGCTTGTGTATTCAAAAAACAAAAGGAAGGCCAGTGGGGCTAAAGCATACTGAGCAAAGACTTAGGCAGGGTATTTTGTAGGCCATGATAAGAAACAGAGGTTGACTTAAAATACAATAAAAATCACTAATGGGGCTTAAGTTTGGGAGTGGGTGATCTGATTTACACTTTTAAACGATTACCATGTTCCTCTGTGGAGAAGGGAAAAGGGGTAAATTGATGTGAAAACAGTGCGTACCAATCAGTTATTGCCGCTTAACAAATCACGTCAAAATTGTAGTGGCTTACACAGAATCTTTTTTTTAAACAATCATAGTCTGCAGATTGACTGCAGATCATCTGTTCTAGGCTGGATCAAGCTGGATGGAGTGTTTAGGTCTGCCCCGTGTGTCTTTGTTTTGGAAGTGAGTGTGAAGGGGTGGCAGCTAAAATAGATCTAGTACTCTCATGGAGGACCACAAGAGCACAACAGGCGAAGCCTTATCATGAAAGCCTCTTATTGTGTTGTGTCTTCTAATATTCCATTGGCTCAAGAAAGGCATGTGAGCAAACATAACACTCATGGGGCAGAGAAATACGCTCTGCCTTCTGAGAGGGATTATGAAGCTACATGGCAAAGGGCATAAATGTGTAATTCTATCACAGTAACCCAGTGCACCACAGAAGAAACTCAGGGAGACCCACTAAGAGGCTCCTGCAATAGTGGACATAACAGATGAAGGTGACTTGCACCCACCTAGTGACAGAGGAGATAGAAGGGTTAGCTTTGAAATCTATTTTGAAGGTGGTTAGCAACAGGACTTAGTGATGGATTGAATGCAAAGTATGAGATAAAAAAGCAGACCTACTTTCCAAGGTGCTTCTCAGATATTACCACTGTTCTATGAAACTGTTTCTCATTCTTCCTTTATTCATACCTGATATAACTGATCTCTTCATCCTTTATTTTACTAGCTCCCTTTTTTGGTACTGCTTTTATTGGCCCTTCTGACTTCCTACCTTCTGTACCTGGGGAAAGGTCATATCTACTATTAAGACCCTGAGCTCTTTGAGGGTGGGAAAACAAGATTATTTGTATTTGCAACCCAACTGCTTGAGACAGATGCTCAAGAAATATTTCCAGGGTAGTATCATGGTTAATCACAAGGACTTTGGAGGCAGCTTCCTAATTCTGAATCCTGTGTGATCTTTACAAGTGACCTCACCTCTCAAAGCCTTGGTTTCTTATTTTGTAAAGTGGCAATGATAATGCATTTCTCCTAGCATTGTTGCAAGGGTTGAAGGAGATAAACTTGGAAAGTGCTTAGCATAAGGCCTGGCATAGTAAGTACCCGATAAATGGGAGCTATTACTGTTTGTTCAATTTAATTGTTTGTGATGACAAGCTTCTCTGGAAATGCTCTCCAGAGTCTTCATCAGAAAATCCAATGTTCTTGTTGAAATGAGGGGCATGGAGAATAAAAAGCGCTGTGGATGCGATTTTGTAATTTAGTTAGAAAATATCTAGATCTGAGGTTTCTTTGATCTGAAAACGACAGCAACAACAAAACCCCAAAATAGAGCCATTTTGCTACTTGTTTCCTTTCACCATCTGCCAAAATGATTCCTTTTAGTTCTCCAGGTCTTGCTTGGAGTCAGCTGCCTTAAAATAATAAAATAAAATAAAATTTAAATCTGGTCCTGTACTTATTTGGGAATGAAAAGGCAAAAGGCTTTAGCTAAATATATAGCTAGTTGCTGCTGGAGTGAAATATAGGGCAATGGCGACTGAAATGTTTGAGGAATGAACTGCTCTGGGAAAGTGGATTTTAGGATAAAACAGAGGATGAATAAGGACCTGACTTTTTAAAAACATTCGTAATGAGATAGTTTCTGAAAGGTACTCTTCTGCTTTCCTGCCTTAATAAGATGTCTGTTTTGATCCTAGTTTAATATGGCCTTGACCACAAGTATCCGCTAGGTCCGGGGGCATTCTAAAATTAAATTGTCCAGGATCGTAGATGAGAATGGGTGAGATAACCAGAAAAGAGCCCATGAAAGAGGTGAAGAGTTAACATGATGAGTTTGAAGGTTTGGATGAAGTTTTCCGGAGAGCCCTAGAAGATACATTTGAAGAAGTGGACTGGTTTCAGACTAGAGAAGGCTTTGAAGCCAGGAAAAGGTATTTCCAAGATAGAATAATAAATTAAAATTTCACAGCTGATATTCGCAAGGTCCTCTTTATATAAAACAAAGATGGTTTTATTTAGTAGTTACTAGAATAATCTTCCACCAGAATAAAGTTACCTTTATTTTCTGAGTGCGAAATGACACAGACCATCCACATTTCTACATGACAGACAACAAAGGGTTTGTTTTAAAAGACCCGTCTAGGCTATGTTTCCCATTAGAACTCTGATGTTCTGAGGCTAATGGGTTTTCCTTGGGGAGGAAGATTAGGGGAGGCTATATGGTCATAAACTTTGCAATGCTGGATTAAACAAAGCAGGGGGGTGTCTATTCTTCAGGATTTTGAAGGCCCTTTAATATGCTAAGGTGTTTTGTTCATTTCTCAGAGGAGGGGAGAATATGTATTTTCCAAATTTAATAGTCCCTCTTTTTACTAAATGACCTGTTAATACCCTGTGGGACTCAGTGCCTAGTCTGATCCTGTTCTACCTACCTTGAAACTAAGGCCCAGAAAGTACAGAGGGCTTTGTCTGCTGGGTCATGATTCTCACAGAGGACTTCTGATCACCAAGCAAGACCTCATTCCACTTTTCCTGGCTCCCTATCAATTCTTGGAGCCAGTCCTCCAAACAGTTTTACCCAGAACAGGGAATTGCTGGTGATTTCAGGAAGAACTAGTAGTGTCCAGGGAAGCACTCGCCAAATTGGCCCAGGGCAGCCTCACTGCTGTGCTTCCTTTTCTCACTTTCCTGCAAAGCCAGTTCCGAGTAACCTATGCTTAGATATCCATCCAGGAATGACACCCAGCCTCTGTACTACTGGTTTTCTTTTTGAAGCCCCAAATCGGTTATAAAATGAGGCAAGTTGAAATCAATTCCTTTTCTCTTTTTTTTTTTTTTAAATAAATTTATTTATTTATTTGTTTATTTATGGCTGTGTTGGGTCTTCGTTTCTGTGCGAGGGCTTTCTCTAGTTGCGGCGAGCGGGGGCCACTCTTCATCGCGGTGCGCGGGCCTCTCACTATCGCGGCCTCTCTTGTTGCGGAGCACAGGCTCCAGACGCGCAGGCTCAGTAGTTGTGGCTCACGGGCTTAGTCGCTCCGCGGCATGTGGGATCTTCCCAGACCAGGGCTCGAACCCGTGTCCCCTGCATTGGCAGGCAGATTCTTAACCACTGCGCCACCAGGGAAGCCCGAAATCAATTCCTTTTAATGTAACATGTAAAGCTAATATCAAAAATAAAAGAGGCAGTTTGCAGAGAGGCTGAAGAGATGCTGACAGACAGTTGGGAGGGTGGCAAGACTGCATAGGGGGGCTTTGCAGTGGCCTCGAGGCAGCGAAATTCATTAAGCTCCAGGCTTTTATCTGACAGACCCAAATCTATTCTTAAAAATAGTATAAAGAAATCTGGTGGCTGGACCCACTCTACTTTGGATAGTTGGACTTTGGGCTTCATGGGCAGGTTACAGGAATAGTGGTTCCATAATTAATTAAAGACCATGATCAGGTGGCCCGGGTTCTGGAAGGCATTTCCAGTGAGAATGCTCTGAGAAGGAAAGTCGTAGACTGAGTGTGGCTCAATCTCTATCCCCAAACATCTAAACAGCCACCTTTGGAAAGAATTACTTTTATTCTCTGTAGCTTCGGAGGCCAAACAAAGACCAGTGAATGGAAGGTTTGGCTCGACAGATCTTGGTTCACCATGCAGAGCCCATTCTAAGAGTGTGGACTGGCTCGTGGTGGAGAGGGTTTCCTTTATCTGGTTCTGGGTATCTCCTAATCAGCATGGCTACTAGAAACCTGGCCCTTTTACAGAAGTACCATACCACCTCCACCCTGATGACACAGTGTCACTGTTAGAAAGGCATCAGTTGGTTTCAAACTTGCCCTTGCAGCATCCCTGACCGATAAAGACAAATCTTCCTGAGTATGGTACTAATTCCATGAACTGGTGCTATGGACTAAACTGTGTCCCTCCAAATTTTGTATGTGAATTCCTAACCCCCGATGCGATGGTATTTGGAGGTGGAGTCTTTGGAAGAACATTAGGTTTAAATGAGGTCATAAGGGTGGGGACTTCACGATGAGATTAGTACCCTTATAAGAAGAGATACCAAAGAGCTTGTGTTTGTGTTCTTTCTCTCTTTATACACACACACACACACACACACACACACACACAGAGGAAAGGCCATGTGAGTACACAGTGAAATGGTGATCATCGGCAAGTCCATCTGCAGCAATCCATGAAGACTCTTACCAGAATTCAATCATATCAGCACCCTGATCTCAGACTTCTAGCTTCCAGAACTGTGAAAAAATATGTTTCTGTCATTTAAGCCACCCAATCTATGGTATTTTGTTATGGCAGCCTGAGCAGACTAGTACAATGGGTAATTGAGGTGTTTCCTCTATGATGGTGGATAGGAAGCCAACAGAAGCTTAAGCAAAAGGGTGGAGGGTGGTGACTTTGGGAAGCGGAGGGAGTCCTGCAGACTAGACCTGGCGTTTGACAGTTTTGCTGAGGGCTGGCCTGTGTGCAGCCTCCTCCCACCTCCCTTCATCTCACTAAACCAAGAAAATATGCACATCTGTTATCCACAAATACTCTAAATTCCCCCGCCCACGCAGGTCCCCGGGAAAACCTAACAAGCAGAACAGTGGAGAAGATACACAGGATATTTGGTGCTTTCTCAGGAGGACAGCTGATTTTTTCTGACGCCCTCTATCTTGGTCTTTTAATTTGTCCCTAGTCAGTGAGCCACAGTATGGTCCAGAGGCAAGATGGAAATAGGACAACTGGGCAGAAGCCTTAGTGCTGTCACCGATTAGCCATGTGATCTTGGGCAACTCACGGATTCTCTCTTTCCTTCAAGTTTCCCTCCATGGCCTGACTACACTCACAGCTTCATTCCCCTCCCCCCATATCCCTGTTTAACAAAGAACCATAAAGAGTAGCGATTATGAACCCAGACTTTGGGGTCAGGCATCTCATGAATTCCACATCGGCTACTTCTCACCTGTGAAACCTTGGGCAAAATCAGGTAATAGCTCCGAGTTTCAGTTTTATAGCCATCAAATGGGGTTAATAACAGTCCCTATCCCGAACGGTCTTCACATTCATGGAATGAAAAATTGCTGTGAAAAGTTGAGCATGGGGCCTGTGATGCTTAGAAAACACGAGCTGTATCTTTTTTCAATGCTGCAGAAAAACTTGCAGGCCCCCCAGAACACCTGCTGCAATACTCCTCTAGGCTCTGGCTATGCTGGCCTAAGAAACTCCTAGTCACCTTTTGAGCCCCAAATGCAAACCTCCTGAACTCAAGGAAGGCTTTCCTGGCTGTGCAGGTACTGGGTCCTATGCTCTCAAGGGAGCAGAATTGCCCCTTTTTTTCAGCCATAATTGCTCATGACCCATTGTGTTGTGATGAGTTTTTTACAAGACTGTCTTTCTTGCCGGATCTCCCATTTCTCCAGGGCCGAAGTCAATGTCTTTTTTTAACCTGTTTTTAACCAAGTTAACACGGTCTTCGTTAGGTGTTAAGTGTTTGAAATATGGCCACTGGGTAGATGGACGGATGAACGGATGGATGGTTGAGTAGATGAATCACAATCTACCGTATCCACTTCTGAAGCATAAACATGTAACCATTTCCTTTAATTTTACGTAAGTTGAAGAACTACTTAGGATCATCTATCTGCAAGACCCATGCTTGGAGTCTTTGGGTTAAAAGAAATGCTCACCATTCATGTGAACCAATCACATGAATCTCACTTGATCTTCTCAGCACCCCTTGAGGAAAGAGAGGTGATGATCTGATTTTACCAATGAGCAAACAAAGGCCCAGAAAAGTTCAAGATGATTCTAAGAGGTCACCCAGTGCCCAGCAATGTATAAAGACCTGGATCTGAGTCCTCTGTACACTGCTGGCTTGCTGTGTGACCTTGGCTTAAACATTTCCCTTCTCTGGGGTTTCGACTGGTCTCTGAGGTCCCTTCTACCCCTGGAATCATGTGAGCTGGAGAGCCTATCAGCTGGGAAAACAGCAAGGCTGCCTGCTTCTAGATTTCCCTCCATGAGGGAGAGCTGTGTATGCACTTTGAACCTATCAAAGCACTTGGGCGGCACAGAGGAGTGTCATGACGTGTTTGATGCATCCTCCCTGAACTGGCACTTCAGCGTTCCCATGCCAACTGAAGGGAAGAAAATTAAAAAACTGAAAAACACAAATCGAACACAAAAACCGAGTATGACCTTATGTCTGATGAAAAATATTCTACTGATTGCAACATGTATTACCATATTATGGGGAAAAAATAAGAGAAAACTTGGCTGGGCTTTAATGGCTGGATCATAGGACTGGTGAAAAAGCTAGAGAGACTGGGTATGAGAGATGCGGAGGCTGGGAGGGAAGCAGGCTCTGGGGTCAGATTCCCTTATTTGCAACATCCATCAGTGAATACATTGTCCTCAGCAACCGGGAAACCAGGCAGGCCAGGGGGATGCCTTCTGCTTTCTTCATGGTTCTGCCACTCCCATCAGCACCAGGAGGCCCACACCAGCAAGACAACAACTCTCTCTTAATATTCAACTGAATTTGTTTTCAGTTTCCTGCCAGCATCCTGGATCCCCAGAGTGCCTGTGTGGCTGTATTTTGTCATCCGCTGCCTGCTGACTGGCCACCATGCTGCTGCCCCCCAGAGGGCTCGCTTCCCGTCTTGCAGGGAGCAAGACATCTGGGCTTCTGGGAGAGTAACCACCGGTGCTGGTCCACAGGGCTTCGGAAATCGGGGCAGGGACCCTCAAGGAGTCTCGGAAAGGCCCCTAGGCCCTAAGAAAGGGAGGGATTGGACTTGGTCAGGGAGACAGGGATGAGATGTGAGCAGATGGGAAGCTAAGTAACTGTGGCAGCTTCTTATAAAGAGATCACAGCTGGAGATGTGTCCATTAAGTCCCTATAGGGGTCCTCTGTTCATCTTTCCTCTACCCGGGCATCTAGTTCATCAGCGGGTCTGTCAGCACCAGCTAGCTACATAATATATTTTGAATTCAAAAACTCTGTTTTCCTATCTCCACTGCTTTTTCATATTTCTTACCAAGACACTGTTTTCCCCATGTCCCTGCATTAACATCCTAACTTGTCTTCTTGTCTCCTTCTTTCCAGGCTATGTACCACCCAGAGGTTAATATGACCTTTTGAATGTATTAAGCTAAACATGTCATTCTCCTACTTTAAAAAAAATGACAACTCTGTACCTTGGCCTACAAGGTCTTCCATGAACCTATCCCATGAACCCTCTAACCTTACCTCTTACCCCACACTCATGGAACTAGATTCCGGTTTTCCAGGCCTTCTTTCCATCCTTTGAACAGGCCAAGCTGCTTCCTGCCTCAGGGCTTTTGCACTGGCTGTTCCTTCCTCTTAGATCTCATGGTGGTTGGTCCCATCTCATGATTCAGATCTCAGCTCACAGGTTACTTCCTCAGAGAGAACTTCCCTGAACACTCTACCTAAAGGAAATCCCTAATAGCCCTCTACTTCAGTAATTTTTATACCTTCAAAGTATTTTTCATAATTAGTAACTATCCTGCCTATTTATTTATATTAATTAATGTCTCTCTCACCCACTCAGTGCAAATTCCACAAGAACAGGGTCTGCTGCTTCTCATTCATTGTATCCCCCAGAGTCTAGCCTGGGCCTGACACAGAGTAAAGATTTATCACTTGGATGAATAAATAACTGAGTGAATGAATGCGTTTCTACAGTGTGTTCTTCCTTTGTGTCTGGCATCGGCCTCAGCCCTGGGGATACAGAAATGAACAAGACAGGACCACTGCTCTGAAGGTGTTCACAGTCTAATGGGGAACTGAGATGCCAAGAGTTTCAGAGTAAGAAGTATAATAATACATACACGCACAATCATGATGATAGTGATGGCTAACCTTGAACACTGACTATGCTCAGCACTGTGGAAAATATTTTGCATGTAGTTTTTACACTTAATCATCACAATAACCCTTTAAGTTAGTATGACCACATTTAAACTACGTAACAATCCATCTGACAGATGCAGAAATGGAGACCCAGAGAGGTTCAAGTAACTTGCCCCTGGGGGCGGATGGTTAAGTGGCTAAGATTTCAACCCGGCATCTTATCCCCAATCCAGAGCCTGTGCTCTTAAGCACTAGGCCAGTGATTCTCAAAGCGTGATCCTCCCAGACAAGCAGTGACTGCACCACCTTGCAACTTATTAGAAATGCCAATTCTCCGATCCCACCCCAGACCTCCTGAATCAGAACTTCTGGGGATGGGGCCGAGAAATCTGTTTTAACAAGCCCGCTGGGTGATTCTGGTGATAGTTGGTAACATTTCAGAACCACTGCCCACCGAATGACTTGCTTTTTCTGGATAATCAGTTAGAGTGGAGTCGGGATTTTTCCTATAGTAATTCAAATTTCAGCTCAAGCTCTGTGAGTGTGAAAGGCTTTCTGATCCTGAGCTCAAAGAGACACACTGTAACCTGAATTGAGCCAGTTACCCTGTGTGACCCTGGCCTCCAGTACCTGCAGCATGTAAAACATCAGCCAGATGTGCAGCCCCTGTGGAGAGAGCTGATCTGAGTAGGAGGGAGTCTGTGACCCCATTAATCTCGAGAAACGAGTGTCACCAGGCAAAGAAAAGGGAACAGGGCCCAAGACAGGGGACCATTCTAAGAAGCTCTCTTCCAATGCAATCGACTGGTTGTTTAGCAATGCTTCGTGGCAGATTTATTGTTGTGGGCTAAAGGTCATTATATAATAAGAAAAATATATATATATATCTATATATATCTATATCATGTTAATAATAAATAATCATAAGAAAAGTAAAAATAGTCATACCATAAATTTTGACTACACTCGTACCATTTTCAGGGCACTTTCAGATCTATTTTATCTCTTAAAAATCTTTCCAGTCATGCAAAGTAGAGTATTGTTAATCTGCCTGACCAGTGAAGGGAGAGAATGAAGAAATGTGTCTCATGGCCTGTAAGCTTAGTAGTAACAATAGCTAGTGTGTGTTGAGAGCTTACGTGGGCCAGGCTCTGTGCTACGTGTGTCAATTTCCATTGAATTTAATAAAACTTCCCTCTAGATTTGAGGCTGCCAGACTCCCAATTGGTCAGCTTTAGCCAGCAAGGTTTCTTTTCTTTCACTTCACTCTGGACTTCTTCAAACTCGCCAGCCATTTGTTTATTTTATTCATTCAACCTTTCTTTAGCTCATACGCCCTGCAGAGAGGGTGTAGGGCACAGAGGTGAATGGGCCTGCCCACAAGTTGCTAGCTCTCTCAGCGGGGCCCGGAGCAATGTAGTGTCACCCAAGGTGGATCTTGCAGGATGAAGGCAAATTATTTACCAGTTTCGAAGCTGCCAGATCCACCATGCTCTGGAGTCCTCTGAGGTTTAAGCTTGGTGCTTAAGAAGAAAGGATCGTTTTGTTTCTGATCAAAGACACAGCACCGGCCCAGCTACAAATGTTGCTGGAGTGAATGAGGACTCCATCAAATTTGTCTTCATGGGAGTGCATGAATACAGGAGGAGGGTAGAGTATGTGTGCCCATGCAGAGGGAGGATAAAAGGATGGGAGCTTTCTAGATCTGGTGCCAGAGGCTCCGTAGTTCTGACCCTGATGAACCCCGTGGCTTTGGGCAAGCCTCTCCACCTGTCCAATCCTCTGCTTCCTCCTCCCTGAAATAAGGACTGGGATTCCTGACTTGCCTGCTTCACAGGGGTCTTTGAAAGTCAAATGTGAGAATTAGTAACAGTAACAATAATAATACTAATGGCAAACATCTATTAAGCAATTAAATGCCTTACTCACTTTCACTGGCTTATTCTGTTTAATTCTCAAAGTATCTCTTTTAAGCAGGTACTGTTTTGGACCCCAATTTATAGATGATAGAAACAGGGGGACAACGTTACCCCTTATTTACTTAGTCATCCCTCAAAAATGGTGGACCAAGGATTTGAATTCAGGTCTGTTTTATCCCAAGACCTCTGACTATTAAATCACTGCACCAGAGTTCAAAATCAATTTGGAAAACCATAAAGACTTCGCAAAAGTAAGTCATAATGATGAAATGAGTGGAATCCAAAGTGAACAAAAGTGAGGGCCTGGGATCAGAAGCTGTGAGCTTGGCCTTCGGGAAGGAAAGTGTTTCCAGATATAAGATGCTCTACTGAGTTACACAATAGTCCAGGCTAAGCAGCAGACCCTAGATGGTGAGTCAAGGTTTAAGAGTCAGGGTCAACCTTCAGGAGAAAGGGTTCCTGCAGGGTGATTGAATACATGCTATAAACTGCAAAAAGCATCCAGGACTGGAGAAACTGCCACTGGGAAGCAGAGCTGTAGATTCCAAAGGCCTCTGATTTTTTGCCGTAGTTCCGAAGGGGCATTTCATTCAACTCCGTTCCCAGCCACCTGGTAGGGTGTGGGAGGGAGGCTTCGGCGGGGCTACAGCTTCCACCTCTGGCTCAGTAGGTGTAAGGAACTAACTGGTCCTCTCCGGGGAAAGAGGAGCAGCTAGCTCAGTCTCGCTGCCCTCCCCTGAGTCTAGATGAGGACCAGCTTTGGTGGTGAGCTGCTGACAGCCATTTGGGACTGGCTCAAGGGACCAATTGTTGCTTCACTGCAGAATTTCAAACGGCTTTAGATGTGTCTCTGTTGGTCAAAGCTAAGGACAATAATGAAAGTAATATGATAGCTAATATTTACTGAACTCTATTCAGAGGGTCCTTTTAAGACATATGTTAGGCCTTAGGCACTTTTACAAGTCCTGCCTCCTCCCATCGTGTCCAAGATGTTACAGTGCACGCACATCTCACATTAAATGTGATTTATGTGAGTTGAGGTGGTGCTGTAGACTAGTTGACACTATGACAACTTTTATAGACATTTAAATATTTATTAATTTGATATTGCCATTTGTGTTTAATATTTCAGAAACCATATATTTGTTTTTCTGGCCAGAAATACTTTTTTTAGGCTCTTCAAACAATCAGAGGCCCCAGACGCTGAGCTTATCATGCCAAATGAAAAAAATAATTCTCTGATTATTGTGGGCTGGGAGTTCAGTGCTTCCACACATTGCCAGTGGCTAAGTGCGGGGACTCTGGAATTAAACCGCTTTGGGTTGGAATCCTAGCCTCTCTACTCATAGCTGTGTGGTCTCTGTCAAGTGCCTTAATCCTGTCTCTGCCTCACTTTCCTCATTTGCAAAACAGTGATTGTGAGCACGAAATCAGATAATACACATAAAAAGTTAAGGATGCTGCCTGTAACATAGCATGCAAAGTTGGGTTCTTGTTATTTTATTATTACTTTTTACAATGTCCCATGAGATAGCCACTGTGGTTATGCCCATTTTGAAGATGAAGTGACTGAGGCTAGAGAGGTTGTGACTTACCAAGCTTGGTACATGGGGGAGGGGGGGTTCTGAACCAAGATCACCTTTTGAATCAGTAAGGGTTTGTATCAGTCAGGACAGGACAGTTTATACTATGGTAGCAATAACTCCCACATTGCAAAGGATGCACATAACATGAGATTATCTCTCGCTCATGCTACAAGCTCAGCACAGGATGCAGAGGGGCATTGCTCGTCAGATGCACTGAGGGACCCAGGCCAGGAGAGGTTCCTCCCTAAGAAATGCTTCCATCAAATGTATTTGACAAAACACACTGGCTCGTAAAGTTTCATCTCAGAGGTAACAGACAACACTTCTACTCACAGGTCATTGGACCAAGCAAGTCTCAAGGCTGGACTGAGCCTCAACAGGGGGTGGAGAAGGGCAGTCACACCACGTGACTAGAAGGACAGTTGAGGACTTCGGAATAGCCCTGATTATTTCAGAGGGAACTTTTGAGGATCAAGTTAATGAATCCATGTGAATGACTAAGAACAGGGCCTGGAACATAGTAAAAGCGCCTTAGCTGTTAGGTGTTAATGCTCATAAGTGAGTGAATCGCCTCCTGTAGAAATGCTGCCATATAAATATTTTCCATCTGATTCTCTTGTCTGTGGTCTTCCTCTCCCAGGGGTGCACTGTGCAGACCACCTGCTCCACTGTGCTCTCCCCATCTCCCTCTTCTCCTGTCATCTCTCAGTGATTCCTCATGGTCTCTCAGGGTGAAGTTCAGACATCCAAGCATAATATCAGAAGGCACTCCGTCATCCAGTGCCAACCTACTGTGGAGTTTTCTCTCCCATTCCTAACACCCTGGCTCTGCTCTAGCTGCAAGGACCTACTCAGCGTTCCCAAAATCAGTCTTGCACATTCCTAAATCATGCTTCGATGGACATCCTTCCTTCTTGTATGATCTCCCCTCCCCAAATGCTTCTTCCCTTGCTGAATTCCTGTATTCTCTACGAACCAGTTTTCCATGTCCTCCAAGAAGCCTCCTCCTCCACCACAGCCCACAGTGATTTCATTCAGGGCTGAACAGCTTCAGTATTTAGGAACTGAACCACTCACCTGGCCCTGAAGTCAGACTGCCTGAACATCTCTTTCATCTTTTTATGCTCATGTTGCTGTTGTAGAAAGAACACAGAGGACGGCATCAGACAGACATTGGTCTAAATTCAGGTCTGTCATTTACTGGCCTTCAGACCCTGTGCAGGTCAGCTACTTCCCTGGGCTTCCTGTTCCTTTCCTGAAACATGGAAGTGATTATACCTGCCTCCCAAGGATGTTATGAAGTGAGAGGTAAAAGCAAGTGATGGTGCCCAGCGTCGGGTAGATGACTGTCCTCATCTCACTGATTCCCTAGTCCCTGGAACAGTAGCTGACACATAACATGCAGTTCAATGCCTATTTGTTGAATGAATGAATGATTACTATTCACCAACAACCCTTACCACGTGCTAGTTTTCTCCAAAAACTCTGTAAGTTCCTTGAAGACAGGGAGCTTTGAAAAGTAAATGGTCTTTGGAAAAGAAGTCTTAGGTGGTGGTTCTCAAATTTAAGTATGTAGAAGAAGCATGGAAGATTTTTTTTTAAAGTGCTGATCATTGGAATCTAGATTTACTGAATCAAAAATTTTAACATACGGTCTAAAAATCTGCATTGTAACAAGCTTTCTAAATGATAGTGATGCTAAGATCTACAGATTAGGCTTCGAGAAATCTTATCTTGGGATTGTCCCTCTTGACTGGATGCAAATTCTTCTAGGTAAGTCTCTGCAAAGCAACCCATCTAGAAGGGATGGTCCTCCTGGACCAGCCACTCTGCTCAGCTATTTCTTTTAATTGTAGACTACAGCACTTCTAAAACTCAGTTCATTAGAATTGGATTAATCTCTGTCCACTTAATGGGTATAGCGTGTGCTTTTCTAAAGAGCACTACATTTGACATGAAGATGGTGATGATTCTTTAGAGTAGACTTCTCTGAAAATGCTTGATTTTGTCTTTATACCCAGTGCCCTCTGTTTAGCAATCAGCTCAGGGATCTGTTCATTGGTGGCCAACAACCTTTGTTGGTGGAGTGAAAAATACAACTTCCTAATAACTCCAGTAGCCCTACGATGCAAGATCCTCCGGGTATTGTTCTTAAAGTCAAAGATCATCCATGAAGCCCTTCTGATAGCTGATAGAAGTCCAGGGGAAATATTTGCTATCTTTTGGCAGTTCTTGGATAAATAGTGAACAGACACATTTAGTCTTAGCAATGTCAGGATGTCTCAAGGATTCAACTATTTACTTAACTGAGGTACAGCTCATGGGACATACATCACCTATTGAATTACAGAGCTTAGCAGTTTATTAGAAGTGTACACAATGCTTCCACACAAAAGAGCCAACTAATCCAATCACCACAATGATTTACCTTTTCCTTCTTTCTTTAAAATCTAGCGCAAAGGTTCTCAACTGGGGGTGATTTTGCCTCCTTCCCCTCCCCAGGGCACATGTGGCAATATCTGAAGACACTTTTGGTTGTCACAACTCGAGAGGGGGTGGGGGACTACTGGTATATAGGTAGAAGCAATGAATGCTGCTAAAAAATCCCCTAATGTACAGGACAAAGCCCTACAACAAAAATTTATCTTGTCCAAAATGTCAATAGTGCAGAGGCTGCGAAACCCTAGTCTAGTTTTAGTCATTGACTAAGTGCTGGGCATTGGTCCCCTCTGATATTTCATTGTATGGAATTTAAATGGGTTATTCAGTGTTCCGTATTCAGAATCAACTCCAGCTTGCTTCCCCTCAGTGAGCAGACAAGGCTTGGGGAATATGAGTAGTTCCCATTCCTCCTTTCCTCAAAGTTGGAAACCATACGGTTTTGTATGGTAATGTGGAACTCTGTCCATGACATTTTATAAATCAAGCATTATGATTCTCCCTCCAGCTGGAATCCAAACCACTCTTGCCTGGCTTACTGTAGGATCCAGGCATGGATTTCTCCAGATACAATCCTCGCTACCCTTTCCCTGGTCTGGTTGGAAAATAGCTCAGTAAATTGAAGTGTCTTTTTAGGTACGCAATTGGCACTTTGATTGATGAAACTTTGTTAGCTGTGATCGTGGTGTAGAACGGCCAGTATGGAAGCCAACTTCCCTTTTAGCTTCTTAGCAACAGTCACTCAACACTATAAAACAAAGCCAGTCCTGTGGACATTAAAGAGTGGGACTGCCATGTGCTAAAAAGGTAACTGGGTTCAATCCAACAGGACTGGGTTTGAGCTTGGCTCCTAAACTTGCTAGTGGGTCTGTTTCTTTATTTGTACAATAGGAATACTAATTCCTGCCCTGGGATTGAGCGGATCAATAAGATCATTGCTCAGTTGTTCTGTAAATTATACAGTAATTGCTCCCCCACTGTGGACGGTAGGATTAGCAAGTCTTCTCCCATACTGACCCCAGTCTGTGGAGCCACGTTTACAAATCACTGTATTATAATTTGAAGAAATATTTTTGTGACTGCAGCAAATCAGAAAAATGAGGCCAATAGAGGGATGCAAAATGTATATTTTATGGGACTCCTTTATTCTGCGATTATGTGCTTTTTCTTTTTTGTTGCTCAAGTGCCTTATCTATTATGAAATATGATGGAGGTAGATTGCAGGATGGTTTGTTCTGTTTTAAAATACCCTTACATGAAAATATAAAAAATTCACATCTTATGTCAGTCCCTGAAATGTCTTTAAGCGAGGGAACTCTGCGAATTCATCTTGGCAAGAATGTTATTATGGCTGGTAATACATCGTGCATAAGTTTGTGTGCGTGTGGCCTGGATGTGTGTGGCATGCATGAAAAGGACCTTTCACACAATTTCTTAATCCATGCACAGATCTCATTTGCCTAGGAGCACACTGAAACACAGAGAGGGTGAAGATGCACAGTGCAGCAAAGCAGAAAGGTCAGCTGCTCTGGACTCGTGCGTGGCTAATACCCTCTCTGCGCTCAGCCACCGGTCAGCTTTGTGACTCTACACTAAACTTTAGGACCCTCAGTTTCTTCACCTGCAAAGAGGAAAGATAGTAATATGACCCCATACGGTTGCTGGAGGGATTGAGTGAACCAGTGTGGGGAAGGGGCTAGGAGAGAGGCTTGCACTTCCTGGGTGCTTGTGACTGTTCCTTGTCTTCCTTTAAATCATGTCCTGTACCCCCTACTGTATAAATGGTGAATCCGTGACATAGAGGCTCTTCCGCCTTCAAACAAGTGCTTTCTGAGTTCCCTGCCTCTGAACAGCTGCAACCCCGATATCCTAACCCTGACTTCTAGGGTACAGGCTCAGAGGACTGAACTGAGGTTCTCAAACTCTCCTGTGCAACAGTCAGACCCACCTGGAGGACTTGTTAAACACACGGCTTTGCTGGGCCCCCCTGCAGAGTTTCTGATTTAATAGGACTGGGGTCAACACAAGAATCTGCACTTCTAACCACTTCTAAATGATGCTGCTGGCCCAGGCACCGCCGTCTGAGAACCGCTGGGCTAAATGTTCCCTTCTCTTTCCAGCAAGAGTTCCTGATCTGTTGGCTGCAGGGTTTTTTGGCTCTTTTCCAAGCCCTCATCCAGTATCTCCTATCCTAGTAGAGACGCAACATCCTTCCAGCAAAGGCACCTGTCTGCCGCCTTCTCTCTCCCCCCACGACCCGCTCATCTGCAGGCCTCCTCTTACGTGCCCCAGGCCCAGCCTCTCACTCCGCTGACATCCATCCCACTGCCCCCAAGTACTCTGAATCATCTCTCCTCCACTTACCAGCTACGTGACCTTGTCGTGTAGGTTAGTCCCCAGAGTAGATGTCAGAGCATGAATGAGTTTCCCCCACCTCAAGAACCTGATGAGTAGCGTCCTGCCTGGAACAATGGAGATGGTCTATTGTCAGCCAACAGAAACAGTGACCGCGGATTTTCTCAGCAGGGTCATGTTTGTCTATTTTGTGTTAATGAGAACTGTTGTTTGTTTCGACTGAGTCGTCTTTATTCCATTTCTGCTTCACAATAAGAGGCATCTGTGCTTGCGGTCCAGGGGGTGAATTACAATACAGTCTTGTATTGTCTGACAAGGCTGTCCCTTTGGGGAACATCTTACCAGAAAGACGGTTCTCAAGAGAGATGCCTGGGAGGGCAGGACTTAGGCTAACAAATGATGATCTTTCACAGCAGAACGACCTGTGGACCTCAAACTACTGAGCTCCATCCTCCAGGACTCAGGTTCAGATCTTTGGTCCAGGACTCACCATAACCTTGGAGGCCAGGCCTCTAGGAAGGGGCCCCTGTCAACTCACGAGCTACCTCAGCTCAGTTGCTCAGTCTTGCTTCAAATACTTGCTTCCTCAAGAGGAGAGTTGAGCCCTGGGGAAAGACGAGTTCGCCTCGTCACATCCAGGTATTCACGACAAGCATCAGAGATGCTTCTGAGGGCTGCCAAGCAGATGAGGAAGAATACATACGAATACCAGAGCCTAAAAGTCAGGGCACTACACTCTAGAGGAGGAGAAGCACGCAGGCTGGCGGACTTGGAGTCCCAAAGAAGCACTGAGTGATGTTGACCAGCTCTGCGGGTTTGTTGTAACTTGAGCCTGGCCTCGGGGTGACAGGACATCCTGAGGCTTTGGGCAGACCACATTCAAATTCTCAAAACATCTGCTTTGCTTGTATGTGATATTTGCGTAAGGAGAGCAGCTTTCTGGAATTCACACACTGAGCTGAGCTCTCTTCAGGCCCTCTGCTGGGTTACCTTGGGGAACTCACTTTTCCTTTCTGAGCCACCGTTTCTGGTTCCCTCATTTTTGAGATGGAATTAGTAACCTCTGTTCTGCCCACCTCATAGGGATGTTGTGAAGCCGAAATGCTGCTGCTGATAATGATCATGACAATAATAATAATAACAAAAATAGTGATATAACGGTTGTCCCCATAACAACTCTAACAGCATAAGCACTTATGGTCCGCTTGGTTCTGTGGACTGTCTTCTGTGCTGTGTCAGTCCATTCTTCCAGCAGCCCTGGGAGGTGCTTACTGTCATGATACCTATCTTGTTTAAGGTCACACAGCTAATACGGTAGAGTCAGGATTGGAGCCCTGCCCTGTCTGATTCACCTGTACTTAAGCACTAACAGACACTGCTCTGTGATACATGTCACCATTTTTTTTGGTGAGCTTGAAATATCTCTACGGCTGGAAGATGACTTCTTTGCTATGACACAGCTTGCTCTCCAAGCTTTAAGCAGATTGCCACGGAGCCTGACTCCTCGTGGCCTTGGCTGCCTCCATCTTGGTGCCTCGCCCTGCGTGGGTTCTCGTCTTTTCTTTGTTTCTCCTCCCTTGCATTATGAAAATGAGAAGCAGCTGTGAGCCCTGCTGACGGCACGTGGGATTGTGAGCGTCGCTACCTCTGCTAACAACTAATTCATTACCAGGCGGCGGACAGTTTCCACTGTGCTGTTACAATCTACTTGGTTCCCAGGTGCCACATGCTCAGTGGTTGGGCTTGGGTGAGGTTTGCATTCAGACAGGGATACTCCGCTTCCACGTGCTCCTGAGGGGTAGGGTCTCTGGGGAGGAGCTCTCCTCCTGTGCAGGAAAGGCTCTGTGCATGAGAGACGGAAACTTGAGGATGCATCCAGGTTTGGAAGGGACTCAGTTTGGTCTCTCATCCCCTTCAAGAAATACTTAGCAAATATGTATTGAGCACCCATGATGTGCCAGGGACTGTGTCAGGAGGTAGGGATGCAGTGGTGTGATCAGACAGAATCTCTGCTCTTATTTGGACTGGGGAAAATCACACAATAACCAAGTCAACAGATAAATGATGGAGGTAATTTGAGATCATAATAAGAGACAAGAAGAAAAGAAAACTCAGTGATGTGGTAGAGAGTCGCTGGGCTGGGCAGGGAGGGATCCTTTAGGTAGGATGCAAGGAGAGGGCCTGATGGAGGATGGGATATTTGACCTGGGGTGGAAATGGTAAGCAAGAATGTTCCTGGGATAAATAGTATCAGGGAAGAACATTCTAGGCAAAGGGAACTTCAAATGCAAAAGCTCTTAGTTGGGTCCCAGTGCAAAAGTTCAAGAAATAGAAAGAAGGCCCTAATAGGGTCAGCAGGGGACAAATCATGCAGGGCACACAGACCATGCTCCTGCCTGGGGTCTCCTCCTTCAAGAATCCTCTGGGGCCCAGTCAACCAAGGCAGGAGCTGCTTTCTCTGCATTTATCGTATCTCTAAAGACTGTCTCTGAACCTCTGCAAGGCTAGAACCATGTCTTTTTCTTTCTGTATCTCCCCAACCAAACCTTACACAGTTCTGGGCACGTAGCCAATTTTCCAGATGGCCTGATGACTTTAAGGTGTAGCTTAAAGAAGATGTTACAAGTCACAGAGACAGAGTTTGCTTACGCCCAAGGAAGAAATTTTTTATATTTACCAAAATGATCAAGTGCCTCGGTAGATACTGAGCTCCCTGTTACTAGAGGTATGTAAGCAGAAAATGGAAGATCAGTTGGCAGAAAAGTAGGTATAGAGATAGTAGTAGTAGCTACAATTGTCATAGTAGTAGTATTCCCACATATTGACCCATCAGTATATGCCAGGCACTTTAGGTGTATGATCTCATTTAATTCTCCTAACAACTCTATAAGCAAGTACTATTATTATCCCCACTTCCCAGTCCTGGAAACTGAAACCCTGGTAGTTTGAGGACTGTGTGTCATGTGTGCCTGGGGTCACAAAGTGAGTAAGTAGCATGGTCCAGATTAGAAGTCCATACTTGGAAATCCTCTCTAGAAAAACTAGATGACTCGAATCCATATTTGGGCATGATGTATCTTGGCTTGCATTTCTGTCATAAGCATTATCATGGGTACATGCAGAGCCTTTGTGGTCCCCTCACATGCATTAAGTAATAATATAATGCAGACATGTAGAATTGAATTTAACAGAATGTGTTGGAAAGAATGGCTGAAAGCATGTTTTTCCACCAGTAAAATCATTCCCTAAAGATCTTCTGTGGTTGCCCACCCTATCCCCTTCTCTTCACTTTATTTGAGCAATGTGTTAGCTGCCAAAAGCAAAGGTTAAGCTACATCAATGAAGAAATAAAAATAACAATTCACCAGCCTAGGACCCTGATGCTTCTACCACCTTCCTTCACAACATTGTAAATAAGGCCATGGCTCTCTGTAAGCTGATACACAAGCTTCTTGAGAAGAGGTGAAGGGATGTAAAGAATGGGGAAAAAAAAGGAACTTTTGGCATGAAAATAAATGTATCCTGGGCTTCCCTGGTGGCGCAGTGGTTGAGAATCTGCCTGCCAATGCAGGGGACACGGGTTCGAGCCCTGGTCTGGGAAGATCCCACATGCCGCGGAGCAACTGGGCCCGTGAGCCACAATTACTGAGCCTGCGCGTCTGGAGCCTGTGCTCCGCAACAAGAGAGGCCGCGATAGTGAGAGGCCCGCGCACCGCGATGAAGAGTGGCCCCCGCTTGCCACAACTAGAGAAAGCCCTCGCACAGAAACGAAGACCCAACACAGCCATAAATAAATAAAAATAAATTAAAAAATTTAAAGTATAGTACAGTGCAGTATATTAAAAAATAATAATAAAAAATAAAAAATAAATAAATGTATCCAGAGTTCAGTTCATACAAATCTCCCTGCCCTTCCTAACCTTGCCCAAGTCCTATCTCTTCCTTGTAACCTTATGTATTTACAAGATACTCCCACCCCTACCCTCCATCCTTCTGAAGGCTCGTCCATCCTAGAAGATCCATTTGGGTTAAAATGGTCAGCCTGAGAACTTAGGCTGGCCTGCAGTGGCATTTCTTTGGGGGCAGCCCAAAGCTTTAAAAAGACTAAGCAGAAATGTCTTTAAAAGGTTGCATGGGCTTCCCAGCCCAGCCTACCTCACCCACTCATGACACTTGCCTGGCCCCTCTGTGCATTCGCCCTGAGATGAAGGTCATAGGTCATAGGTTCTGAAGGTCACAGAACTTTGGAGCTGCAAGGGATCCATAAGCTGATCTCAGACAACATTCTGTGAAATCTTCCAAAGAGGAGCATTACATCCTGGGGCTTGTTTCACTGCACATACATTGGACCTGACAAGCCTAGCTTTGTAAAAACTCAGTGTCTAGTATTTACAAAACTTGATAAGGTTACTAACAACCATTATTAATGTTTCCTATAAACGTTTACTGGAATTTTCTAGAGCTTAGCCTAAGTGTTCTTTAAAATTGTCTGACTTGGTCTTTACCATACCCCTATGCAATGGGGACTGTTTTCTCCTCCTTAGCTAGATGAGGTTAAGATGCTTGCTCAAGGTCACACAGCTGGTAAGGATGTAGAGCTGATGTCTAACCACAGATACTGACTCTACAGCCTGCTTGCAGAACAGGAAACACCAAGAGGCTTAACCAAGATCCTCAGGTCAGGGGTCCCAAATCCAAATGCCCACAGAAGCTGGACTGATAATGTGACCAGGTGAACACAGAGGGTGTCATCAAAACAAGAGTAACGGTAAACGACAGACATACAAGACAGCCTCAGTACTGGAGCCTCAGCACTGGGGAGTGCTCTGGGGACCCTGGGAGCTGGAGAACACATCCCAGCTAAAGGGGGGTGGCCACTCAGGCCTCCAGGCTCAGAGGCCAGATGTGAGTGCCTACCCTTCTGGTTTTTTTCAAGGGAAGTTGAGAACCTGAATTTTTATTTGAAAGTATTCAAGTGTTTAATCGTGGCAAGTAATTCACATTTTTTGAGACATTTTGCCAACTGAACAAAATACATCCTACTTTATGTCACCTTGGACCTTATCCAACCCCTTCATTGTCCTTCTGGGCAAATGAAAGAAGAAGAAGGAACTCAGAGAAGGAAGATGACTTTCCAAGGATCATATAATAAATCAGCGGCGAGGCTGAGCCTAGAGCTCAGGGCTCTTTCATTACAAGGTGCTCCCTGTTGTTTTCCAAATGATACAGAAACTCCCCCCAACTCTGACCTCTAGCCATGCCTGCATATCTCTGATGCCCAAGAAATTTTAAATTCAGTTTCTTCTAGTCCCTCTCCTGTTTCTCCAGATGTTAAGTGGGGACTTGTCCTTCACTGAGGGTGGAGATGAGGTGGTAAGATGAGGCACCGGCAGGGGAAGCCAATGAAGGCCTTGTCTCCTACTGCTTTGTCTTGGCAATCAGACCAAGAGTTCCTTTCCGTCCTCCCTGAGGACAGACGGCTGGTGTTCTCTTGCTGCCAATGCAGAATGGTCTCGCCCTTTTTGGTCACAGAGACCAGCTTGCCACCATTTTAAGTGAGGACACTGGCAGGGGGCACCAAGCTAAGCCTTTCCTTCCTACGAGTCCGTCTTGGGTTCAGGGTCTGCTGTTCCCCAGCATGGCTTTACAGAGGCCCAAGAAGAAGGCCCTGCCCAGATGGAATCACAGAGACAAGACTCCCTCCATGAAATAGAATTTCTGGGGAGCAGGTGTTCGAGGCACCAGTGATCTGAGAGCCCACTGAGGTGTCAGCCATGGCCCCGGGTTCTCGACATCCTTTGTCTCTGAATTGCCTATGAGGTAGTTGTTGTAACTCCTTTCACAGATGAGGAGGCTGAGGCCCAAGTGGTGCTGTGTCTTGACCCAGAAAAGTATTTCTGGAGTTGAAAGGAAGAGAGATTCTTAGGGATTGAGGAACTCAGGAGAGCCTTCCCAGAGGGACTGGGAATCCGACAGTACACAAGATTTCTTTGAGTGAGTAGGAGGAAGGAAGGGCATCTGGGTTTTATGAACGGTACTTTTTTTCTTTTTAATAACAATGTTTTGAGTTTGGACCAGCTTTTGTTCTTTTCAAAATGCTTTCCCAAACTTTGTTGGAGAGCCAGCCAGCACCACTCCGTGAAGGAGAGGGTTCCCTAGTTTGCCTGAGAAAGACCAGTGGGCATGGGGCTGTGAGGGTGGAGAGCACCCTCTTAAATGTGCTGTGGGAATAACAGGTCTGGGGAGCCCATGCTGAGGGACAGGGGATGAGGGGATGGCCACGAAGGGAACAGAATCTCCTAAGGAAGGATGTGGTGGGTTTGTATTCTGTGGACTTAAAGGAAGGTCCTAGCAGGCTCTTGGAATGAAAGGACTTGCCAGGCATGATTCCAGAAGAGAACACTGGCTTATGAAAGAGGGAGTGTGTGGGGGGGAGGAGGTGTGTTTCTTCCCTTTCCCCTGCCAGTGGAGGAGCTATTTTGGGCGGAAGCCAGCAGGGCCCACCTTGAACAGGAAAGGATCTGAAAGAAAGAGAAACTGCTCTCAGTGTAAGCACTGCTGGGGCTCTGCTCCCGCACCCCCTTCCGCCTCATTCTAATTCCACATGGGTGGGATACCAGGAACCCTGTGTCTTCTGGTTCTTTTCCCAGAAACAGGAACATTGCCTTTCCCAAGCCAACCGAGGGAAACAGATTCTGAGAACCCCACTGGAAGCTGATCCCTGAACACCATGCAATGATTTAGCTTGGTAGATTGTCATCCCCAGAGCCCTTGGGCACTGCTTTATCTGCATCGCCCTGTGAGGGTGAGTGGGCCCTAACAGGCAGCTGCAGAGAGGTATCTCAGGAAACGGTCTCCCACACACAGTTTGTAAGAGATGACCCAACCTGGACAGATCAAGGCCTTAACCCCTCCAAGGGATGCCTGAAGTAGGGGGAGGCCGGGTGAGATATCAGGGAGAGTATGAGACCTGCAGACAGGAGATCTGGCTCATATCTTTTGCTGCCACTTACTAGCCTGACCTTGAGAAAGCTCTTCTCCTTTTTCTGAATTCTGCTTTTTTTAATCTGTAAAACGTGAATGGGAGTGGAACCTTTCATCTCTAAAGTCTCACATCATGTCACTCTAGGGAGCCCTCTGATACCCTCCTCTTGCAGGTCTCCAACCTCTCCTTTAACATGACCTACACGTTCCAATGGGATATGGTCCCCACCCACCATGCTAGCCTGCATCCTTGCTCTCTCCCTGCTCAGCTCTGCTGAACTCCTTCCACCTCAGGGTCTTCACCTGGGTGGCCCCTCAGCCAGAACATTCTTTCCCCCCCCCCCCCACCTCCCTTCTTCACCTTGCTAACTCCTCTTCATCCCTCGGTCTCTGCATCAGCACCACTTCTTTAGGGAGCCTCTCCTTCCCTCCCCTGCCCAGGTTAGCTTCTTCTTCCTCCTATGAGTTGATAAGCACTGTATACTTTTCCTTGGAAATGCTTCCTTGGAAGCATTTACAACAAGGCAAATTAGACCATTGCTTATGTAATCACTTGACCATCATTTTTCTCTCCCAGAGAATAAGCTCGATTAAGTTATGAACCAGGTCTGTCTCCTTCACAACTGTTACTTCCAGCATTAGAACCCACAAGTCTAGAAATAGGAGGTACTCAGTGACTGTTTGTTGAAAGAAGAAGGGCTGTATGTGTGTGTAAACACCCCTGGCTTTAGCGTTAGTAATGGGAAGGGAATAGAGTCCTTGTAGGGATAAGAAATCCATTGGCCAAACCCTCAATTCCTGGCCTGACGAGAAGACAGAGCATCTTAGATGTCTCCGTATTTATCTTCACCTTAGATTGGACAGCACACCCGATATGTTGACACAATATAGAATTGGCTCACCTGGATGTGTGATGAAAATAAAAAGAGAGATGATGATGGAAGAAATATGTTCCTTTTGTCTCATGGAAAACTCTGCCCACAGAGCCAGGCAGAATTGAGTAGACCTACCAAAATAGTGACAAGGGGGGACAGGAGAGTGACAAATCAGCTATGGAGCCAGGAGGATAATGATGGGCAATTCATTGCCATGAGTATTTACTGAGCACCTATTATTCACTGAGATGCCATGCTTTGCTTCATGTTGTTGATATAAATGTAGTGATGGTAGTTAATGGCTAATGTTCAGAGACGATAAGTCATTTATGCAAATTAACATAGGTCTTAGCCAGAAAGACTGACATTTGAATCCAGGTTGGTCTGAAGTCAGCCTTTTCTCTTAATCTCTGGCATATATGGCTATGTGTCACAAAACAAAAAACGATCCGGGGCTTTGAGAGGCTTAGTCTGGTGAGTACTGTACCTAATGCATTATTCATTCAAGATGTCTACCCTCCTCCATCCTGCTTGTGTCAATGGGACTCTCGTAAGACGGCTGGCTGAGGGACAGAAATATGCAGTTTATGATGTGAAACTGAGAGAAAGCAGGTGACGGTAAAAGTAATTTTAAAACTGAGGGTCCAAAGACATGCAGTCAAGCCCTGGGCTTAGTTTTCAATCTTAATGCATCTAGTTCCCGTCTCCCCTTGCCTCAGATTCTCCATTTGTAAAATGAGGGACATTCTGTTGTTCCAGACACCTGATGCACCCAGTGGGAAATGAAACTTCTGGGGCTTTGCTCCATATCCCTAGAATCTAACCAGCTCTTTCCCTGTCTGGATAATTTCCTGTAGGTTTCCTCACTGACAGCCAGGAGAGGTTGGGGTCCTACAGACTCTCTCCAAAGGTGATACACCCAGAGCTGTTAAGCCTCCAGTTAGGCTTAGGACTGAAGCCAGGAAGGAGCAGGAATCCCTTTACCTTTCTGCAGAGTTCCTGTTCAGTGCCCCACAGCCCAGACATCTGCCAGCCTGCAGTGAGGGAGCAAAGGAGCTCCATCAGATTTTTGGAATGTTTGACCGTGTTCGACTGATTTGTGAGCGCTCCCGCGGCAGGTCCTCTTCCACCCACCCCATCCAGCAGGCATCACCAGGGGACCTTAACACCCCAGCACGACCAGGTGCAAGCACCCATCTCTTTGCCCACAGGACAGGTGATTAATAACTTATAGCCACTCATTCTATCTGACATTATAGCAACTTACAGGGGACTTTCCCACTCATTACGCCCTCAGCTCTCACTGCAGTCATTACTGTGTCCATTCGACAAGTCAAGCCTGCAAAACTGAGTAGTTTTCTCACAGCCACTGCTGATCACCAACGTCCAATTCTTTGGCAAACTTCCTGCTAATGTCACTAGTCTAATATTTTTCTTCCTTGGTCCATTTGTGTTTTCTTGAATAATTTAGCCTTGAGATAGTCATAGACTGGTAGTAAGCAAATTTTCTCATCTGACGTGATCCATATTTATTTAGTTATTCGCACCTAAATATAGAGAAGGCCCTGTTCTTGAGAGAGCTGCGATCTAGCGAGGCATATCATTCATAAACATGGGAGCAGTTTATAGGCATTCACTCATTTATTTAAAAAATGTTCCTCACCCACAACCTGCTGGGGCCTGTTCTAGAAATGAGGAGTGGAGAGATGATCAAGGCAGCCTCCTTTCCCCTGATGCTTATAGTCTCTTGGGGGTGAATGGGGAAAAAGATAAACTGTAGATAAACCCACCAATAAAAAACCTCAGATAGTAATTAAGTGCTAGGAGGAAAACGCTAAAAGGAATGGAATAGAGTGTGATGGGAGAGGAAAATTCGCCATTTAAGAAGGGTAGTCATGCCTACTGTATAGCACAGGAAACTCTGCTCAATACTCTGTAATAGCCTATATGGGAAAAGTGGACATATGTATATATATAACTGATTCACTTTGCTGTACACCTGAAACTAAGACAACCTTGTAAATCAACTATACTCCAATAAAATTTAAGAAAAAATGAAGGGTGGTCATGGAGTGAGGTGGTGACATGTGAGTGAAGGGCTCCATGAAGAGAAGTCATCAGTCATGCCAAGATCCGGCGGCAGAGGGTAGCAAGGGCCTGCCCATGGGGCAGGAACAGTCATGGAGCATCTGAAGACTAGAAAGAAGGCCCATGGGGCTGAAACAAACTGAGCAAAATGAGGGGGAGAGGAGGCAACATATTGGGGCAAAGACGAGCCAGGTCACAGGGGGCCTTAGAGGCCATGGTAGGTTGAACATGGAGCAGTGTAAAAGCTCGGACCAGGCTACAAGCCATGGGATTCCTGAACTGTGAGTCTGATGAGCGTTCGGAGGAGAGAGAGATGGTGGTAGGCTGGGGCAGTCAGGAGAAGGTTCCCAGTGTTTGCAGGAGGAGCAGTATCTGGCTGGAAGTGGTAGGGGGGTCATTCCAAGTTGCAGGTAAAGTGGGATTGGCATGGAGGCAGGAACTGATATGGTATGTGTGTGTGTAGGCATGTGTGTGTGTGTGAGTATATGTGTACGTACATGAGTGTTAGGGAGTGGTGGCTACCAGGAGAAAAAACAAAGTTTAATGGTCAGAAGAGAGTGGAAGGTCGCTCAGCGGTTGTATTGGAAAAATCAAGATATCCAAAGTAGTGCCTGTTTAGGACCAGATGAACATTTTCACTCAGAAGCAAAGTGAGGTTCCAGATTTCCCCTGAGTTATCTCTGAAGTCCTGACATCTGAAATCCTTTATCTCCTGTTATTTATATTCCAGAAGAGACAGCCTAGTTAGAAAACAGTGAATGGTGAAGAGTTAGAGCTTAGAGTTGCTCAAATCCAACCCCACTCCCCAGCCTTATATTTAACACAGATGAACAAATCAAGGCCCAGAAAGGGGAAGGGGCTGGTTCACACACAGGTAGTGTTAGAGCTGTGCCTGTGACCTTCACATTCCGTCCTAATGCTTTACCAGGAATCAGCGGTAATGCATCCTACAGGAGCCTCCTGTGGAGTGGGGCAGGGGCAGGGGCAGGGGGAGGACCTGCCAATACTCTTTCTGGTCCATTTCTCCCGACATGTCTGCTCTACTTTATAGGCTGCAGGCTTGGGGGTCTCTCCATCAGATGGTGCAAGGGAGGAGAACTGGGGGTCACTGCTTCTGAACATGGAGGGCTCCTTTACACATGCCGGACCCACAGCTTGGACATTAGCTCTGAACAGATTTGGAAGGGCTGTAACAAGAAAAAAAAAAAAAAAGCCAGCCTCTGAATGGAAACCTAATTGTGGAAAATGAATCCATTTCCAACCTTTAACCCTGCCCTCACCTTTACCAACCTCCTCTGCGAAGCCTGCTGCCAGTGTCATTGATCTGATTCATTCATGATTCTCACAGAGCCTTGGAGGTCATTTAGTTCTGGTCTGTTCTCACTACAGGACATGAGAGTTCATTTGGAGGGTGGGGAGATGGTATGTCGTGTGATTTGAGAGAGACACACCATGAAGGCTTCCTAGTTGCTAAGATTTCCTCTTGTGATTAGATTTCCCTGTTCTCCAAGCTACAGTTCTCCCTATTACTACCTCTCCCCCCAATTTAGTTGAAGGAATTGGTATTTTTAACTGATAAGTTACCCAGAAAGGTCTAATATAAGAATTATTTACTGGTTATTTATACATGAGTGTGAAAAAGCTGTAACTTGCTGTCTGAGAATTTACACACACAAAAATTTTGAGCAGGAAGATTCTCATGGATTCCAGGAGAGGCTTTCATAAAGGTGAGACGAGGCCCCAAAAGAACAGAAGAGATACCCCACACATATGCTCCACACTTGTTGACCAATGAACACTGCTTCTATTTGAAACAAATTTCTAAGCAATGCGGGTCAAGGACCTCACTCAACTCATAGCACAAGGTCATAGAAAAGTGGATAGTAACAGCAATTTGGCCCATAGATGTGTTTTTGCTTAACAAGCAGTATCTTTAAAAAACTGCATGTGGGTTCTTTTAGAAGAGGAATGTACTCTTACAGTTAGTAACTATTCTTGCTTTTCCATACTGCATAATTCCCAGGCCTTTTCACTCATGCTAATTACCCACATGGCTCCCAAAGGCATTTGAGTTTGTGAATCCTCCCACCGCACCTACTGAATTTGTCTTTAAACAAATATTGAGGACCTACTATGAGTTGGGCACTGTAGGAGATATAAAGAGGACTGAAAGAAGCTTTCTTTCATTCATTCATTCAGCCATCCATCCATTCATTCATTTGTTCAACCAGTGTCCATTGGATGCCTGCCATTTGCTAAGTACTAGGGATACAACTCAGGTCCCTGCTGGGAAGACAGGTATTAAATCACAATAAGGTGTGACAAGTGTGACAAGTGGAGAAGTGCAGAGGTCTGTGGGAATGAATACACAGTGTAAGGCAATGGCACCAACCCTCAAGTACTTTGAAGAGCTGAAATGCTTACTCAAATAAAAGTACTACATGACATGAGAAAGTCAGAATATTACCAATCAATGCTCAAAGGAGCAAGATACTCATCAAAGAATACTGTGTGGGAGAGGGAGCATTTGAGCTGACCCTTGAAGGGTGCCTAGAGTTCTACTTTTGGCGATAGTGTTGGGAAAGGCCATTCTAAGTAGAGACACTGCGTGTGCACAGGCAAAAAGGCAGGAAGGCAGAAGATATTTGACTAGAAGTTTGCAGCAGTCACACCAGCTGTCAAATGAGTGCTAGATACTCTGCTAAACACATCCTGTGCATAATCTCACTGACCGCTGCCAGCAGTCCTCAGACCCACGCCATTATAATGCCCAATTAAAAATGGGTAGCTCATCTGAGGCTCAGAATACAATAATTTACCCAAGGTCACCCATCTACAAACATGCAGAGCTGGGAATCAAATCAAGGTCTGTCAAATTCCAGAGTGTGGGGACTGACCAATGAGACCCTCTGCCACCAGGCCACGGTGTTTCTACGCTTGATTTGTGACAAGGAGTTCTCAGAAAATTTGGGGGCTACTCTCATGCTTGCTCTGGAAAAGTTGCCTAACCTGGAAATGTTTATTTTGTTCCAAAGCAAGTTGAGAGAAGAGAATCACTCTTTCTTTCCTCTCTGTGCCTCTGCTGCTAACTTTTCTCTGAAGATTGAGGTCCAAGGAGTGTAATTAGCAGACTGGCCTGTCTTGGAGAACAGTTGAGTTACTCGACGTTGGTATTTGATGCCAAGTGAAGGTTTAGCTGAGAGACTGACTAATAAATGCCCCTATGGGGAGAAGGAGCTGTGGAATAGCCTGGATCTATTGGCAGAAACTATAGGGGAAAAACTCCTTAGAAATTCAAGCTGAAAAAATGTCTGGAGAAAGAAAAACGACCAACTGAGGTAGTAAATGCTTCAATAAAACTTGATAATAGCAACTTGAAAAATCTTGCATGTTCGGTTTCGTTTCATAAGCCCCTTTGGTAATGGGATGAATAAAGATTTCTTGCCTGGAAATGTAACTGGTAAATATACAGATGGTCATGTATTGTCAGTGGCTCATGGAAAGACAGTGTCAGGTTGTGGCATGAGCCTCAGGACAGTCACTACCAGTTGTGTGACCCTGGGTACACCGTATATATGTTCTTGGGCATCTATGACACAGGATTATAACTCCCCACTCTAATGCAGTGGCCAGTCTTAAACAAGGGGTCAGATTAATGTCTGACTTCTGTGGGATACATATCAATGTCTTCAGGGAAAGGGGCATATTTGAAAAAGTTTATTCAATATTATAACGTGGTTTTACATTAGAAAATAATTACATTCATTGGGATTTTTTAATACATGGAAATAACGTTTCAAGAAGTCTTTTTGGCTCAGCAGATGCTCAATTCTGCATGAGCCAAGCAACGTCTTCACTGGGTCCATGTATCCATTTTAGTGAGGTGTATTGAAATCTCCAGGGGAGGGAGAGTGGCGCATGGATTTTACATTCTAAAGAGGCATAGGCCATTTTTACTGTGTTGTTAGGATCAGGCAAGTGGAAGCAAAAATGCCCCATAAGTTTAGAGTGTTGGATGTGTGTACAGAGTAACACTACCACCCTCTCTCCACCATCATTGTTCATTTAATTGCACGTCTAAGAATTGGGATGGTCTTCTAGCCCATTGGAGATATGACCCAAGGGGTCAGAGGTGTGGTCTGTGTCTGTTGAATAGAGCAAGTTAACTGGCACATATGGTGGACCGAAACCTATCGCTCTGGATTTGTGAACATCATTCTCTAACCAACTGAACAAATAGGGGGTAGACAAGAGCATAAATGATTCAAAATTTTTTCAGGACATGTGTTTGGAAGGTGAGTGATGTGAATATAGGCAGCTTTTATTTCTTGGTCTCAAGTTAGTTCTCCCTGTAAAGCACCCATTTCCAATATTAAATAGGTATCTACAAATGCCAGCTGTTCATTGCTAGGTCACATCCAAATCCAAGGTCATAATTTTCATCTCCACCTTATTCTGTCCCTCCTTTTGCATCCCCTGTCTCAGTGATGGTGCTGTAGTCCACTGAATCACCCAGAAAGAGAGCAAGAGTCTTCTGACTCTTCTTTTCCCCTTACCTATGTCTTTGATTTGTCACCAAGTTTTCAGTCTGTCACCCTCCCAACAGCCAAGGTTGGCAGTACCGACAGAAGCTCCTAGCTGTTCTCTATATCTAGGTTGTCGCTGTCACCAAATTTATCCCCATTTTTGCCATCAAAATCATCATCCTCAATCACTAAGCCACCCCTTTTTTCACTCATAGGGAAGTCCAGGTTTCACCTGTAACATTCAAGGTGCAGCAGACACTGACCCCATCCCATCACACTTGTGCTTCCACACCCCTCCTGAATCCTGCCACAAACCCACGCCCAAGTTCTAAGCCACAGCCAGGTCTCCCTTCTGTACTCTCCTACTTCTACGCCTCGGAGCAAGCTAGTCACTTTGCCAGCAATGCCCTCCTGCTCTCTTCATCTTCCTTTTTTTTTTTTTTAGAAATATTGAATCACTATGTTTTGTACCAGAAACTAAGATAGCATTGCTGGCCAATTATACCTCAAAAACAAAAAAACAAACTCATAGAAAAAGAGATCAGATTTGTGGCTACCAGAAGTGGCGGATGGGGTGAGGAGGAAGTGGATGAAGATAGTCAAAGGTACAAAGTTCCAGTTATAAGATAACTAAGTACTAGGGATGTAATGTACAACATGATAAAGATAATTAACACTGCTGCAGGTTATAAATGAAAGTTGTTAAGAGAGTAATTCTAAGAGTTCTCAACACAAGGAAAAAAATATCTTTTATCTATCTCTTTAATGTTGTATCTATATGAGATGATGGATGTTAAGCCTATTGTTTCATGATGTATGTAAGTCAAATCATTATGTCGTACACCTCAGGCTTATACAGTGCTATATGTCAATTACATCTCATGGAGTATAATCTATAAAAATATTGAACCACTATGTTGTACACCTGAAACTAATGTAATGTTGTAAATCAACTACACTTTCATTTTTTAAAAGGGGACATGAAAAAAATTGAATGATGGAAGTATTTTTTTCTCAATTTTTATTTTATATTGGATTACAGTTGATTTATAATGTTGTGTTAGTTTCAGGTGTACAGCAAAGTGATTCAGTTGTACGTATACATGTATCTATTCTTTTTCAAGTTCTTTCCCCATTTCTGCTCTCTCCTTCTTCACCCTTCCCTCTCCCCACTGAGGACTTTTAATCATCTCTGAGGGCCAAGTTTCGATCTAATCCCCATCAATAAACTTTCTTGGACCTCCTATTCCTAACCCCACAAGCACTGGCCTCCTTCCACTATATCCCTGATTATTCTGCGCTACATTAGCAAGATTTGTGTGCATGACTCTCTCCCCCACTTAGACTGACAGCTCCTCTGGGGAAAAGGCCCTTAGCACATTCATCCGTGGATCTTCTTCCTCTCACCTCCTCCCTCCTCACCCTGTCCCCCAGCCCAGGCATCTAAGTGAGTGCATTTCACACAGCAGACACCCTAGCTAAGCTTGTTCAATGCAATGGAATCCATTAATTTGTACTCTGTTTCCTCGGCAATAGCTGATGGACTCCTCTGGGCTAAGTGAAAATTTCAACTAACATGACGTTGGAGAAAAACCTTAACTTTTTTGCTCGTTTGCCTTTTAGAAACATTTTGCTTCATTCCATCATTCCACCTCTACCTGCTAACCTCTTAACTAACTTGAGGTTGCAGAGAAAGGGAGAAAGGGCAGCCAGCTTATTTTTCTACCTCTTTCATATTTCCAGTCAATTCTCTCTTCTCCATTGCCATTGCCAGCGCCTTCACCGAGACAGGTCACCTTTGTGGTTAAAGTTCAAGGGTTCTGAGACCGGAATGTCTGAGTTTTAATACTCGTTATGCTAATAGACAGACCTCGGATGGGTTAATTACTGTCTCTGGGCCTCAGTTTCCTCAACTGTAAAATAAAAATATCATTGTTAACCATTTCAGAGGGAGAGGTTCCATAGGCCTGAAGGGTGAGTAGGGCACCCTGGAAAAATAAAAGCCAGGAGACATCTTGGGAACCAGGTAATCTACAAATCTGTCAGTGACACCTGCTGTCCCCTTTCAACCCCATGCAGTGTTTGTCAGTAGACTGTAAACCGAGCGAGGAAAGAGAATGTGTCTGCTCCTGGCTCCTGACACATAAGAAAGGCATAAGCAAGCTTTGCAAAGCAAAGCCCAGCTCTGGAATTCTGCAGCAGCCCGGAGATTCAGCCCTCCACACCAAGGCCCTGTGAAAAACTAATGATCTCTCCCCCGCAGCCCTGCCTAGAGAAGGGCCCCACGGATCCTGGCTGGCGAGAGCTTTCTTCATCCTCCACGTGCCCCTGGCTCCCCTTGTCTCTGCCCACCTCCAGTCTCCCAGTCAAGCTACTGTGTGTCTCCTGCTCTCTGTTTCTTATTGCCTGGGTCCCTCTCTGCGCTGCCTCCGAGGCACTGTGTTTGATGGCATTAGCGTGAAAGGTGATTCACAGAAACAAATTGCTTTGTGTTTTAGGTCCGTGGCAGTCCACCTCTGTAATCATGTCTGTAAGGGACTTTATAATAGCTTTAGAGCCTTGGCATCTGAAACAGGGACGCTAGTGGTTTCAGGATAGATAAATGCTACAACCAACTGCGCGTGCAGCCGGTGGAGTCACGAGTTAGCGGTGAGGGTGCAGGTGCCGGTGCTATGAACCAGCCATCCTTGCAGCCTTTCTTATCTGCAGGTTGACAGAAATCAAAAGAAGAGACATACGTTTGTTGTTGTTTCGTTCAGTTTTACAAGAAATGTTAAAGCGGCTTCTCTAAGCGGAAGAGAAAAGGCCACAGCTAGAAATATGAAAATTACAAAAGGAAAAATCTTGTTGTTGTAGTTTTTAATAATCACTAGAAAACGAAGGCTTCTGTAACCTAGCCTCCGCTAACATCGTGTGCTCTCACCAGTCCTGTGATTTGATGAAAGAGAAAGTTCAAAATGTTGCCTGCTGGGGAAGAGGGAAGAGGCAGGGGTGTGGGACGGTGAATGGCAGGGAACTGCAGGCCCAGGATCTGGGAGGCCTGAGGTGTGGATCTGTTTTAATCGTCACCCAGTATGTTGAGGGGCGGTAAGGACTCCGGTTGTAGGAGGGAACCGACGGGATGGACTCAACAGTGGTGGGATCAGTGTTGACAGGAAAGAGAGGAGGCAAGTTGGTTCTCCCAGAAGACTCAGCCTGGGGATGTGCTATTCTGAGTTCGCATATTGTGGAAGATGCTGCCCCATTCTGCTCTTCATCGCCAGAGAGGCTGTACCCACTTATATTCAGTGTTTTCCTGGCACTAAAAGAACAGGGCTGGGATTTGCTGCTTCTCCCCCAGGCCAGGGTCCCTTCTTTTCAGCACTTTTGCACACTTGGGAGACCCAGCCCTGTTATCTGGCAGGTGTTGGGCATGCGTGTCCGCACGTGCTCTTTGCCACTATTTCGCCCTGCTCCAAGCCAGACAGCCCTGTCCCTGCCAGGCCCAACCTGGGACCAAAGTGCAAGATGGGATCGCGGGTTGCAGCGTTCAAGCAACCCCTCTCTACAGTGCTTCCCTGGGCCAAGCAGACTCCAGCCCCTTAGCAGGATGGGCTGGGTGGTGCTTAAAGAGGAAGGGGACCAATGTAGCAACTTACCAGGGGCCCCACCCCTCCCTCACATCCGGGCCTGTGCAGTGGGTGTGGGGATTCTCCTAAGGGACCAAAGGCCTGGGCTAGTTCCGTAGCTTCTGCTCTGTTGCTCACGTCCGGCCACGTGCACACCTCTAGAGGCAGATTGCTTTGAACTTTAAAACTGTTCAATTTGGTTTCGTTTGTGCCCATTTAAAAAAATGTTTTAATGGGGAAAACTTCGGGGAGAACCGTGGAAAGGGCCTGGTTCCTTTGCTTCTCGGAAACTGTAAGCCTCGCCTGGAGGGCTGCTCTCTGCTCCACTTTCCTGGAAGCTGCCTAAGCCTGGCCACGCCACCCCAGCCCTGCGCCCGGATGTGACACGTGGCTCCGGTCGCGTCTGGGTGCGGTTGCGTTTTCCCGGGACCTTGCAGTGCAGGGGACAGGGTGCTGGGGCCTTGGGCGGAGCCCGCCCCTTTCTGTACACATAGCGCTGCCCGCCCTGCTTGTGTCTGAGGTTGTGTATGTCAAAACAAAGCCACTAGAAACTGGAAAAAAAAAAAAGAAAAAGACTCAGAAGTGATGGAAAGTAGGAGGCGGGATTGTGCTTCCTTGAGCACATTACCCAGGAGACGCCCCGTTCCCATCACTTTTAAACAGTCTTATTGACATATAATTTATATACCATAAAGTGCACTCATTTAAAGTGTACAACCCATGACATTTTAAGCTGGTAACTTGCAGCTGTGACAAGATTTAGGGGAAAGAGCATGGAGCAAAGATCATGAGATGGGTACAGGAGGTTGGCAGAGGGGCAAGCTTTTTTTCAGTGTGTCTGCTCCCCCAGCAACTAATAGTTCAGCCCTCACCCAACCCTCCTCGTCCTCCTCCAGGCCTGGCCTTGCCTGCAAGTTCTCTGCACAATGTCAGAATGTGGCTCTTGGTCAGCTCACAGGACATTCATACAGCTCGATGCTGGAAATCCCTCTGGGAAACCTATGGAAATCTTGGAGATTTGGGGTTTATTCCACTTGAACTTTCTTCTGGACAAGAATCTCTGGATGCAATCAAGAGGTCTGGGTTCTAGGCCAGTTTACGGTGTGAGCTTGGGATTATCTTTCCCCTCAGTTTCCCCATCTGAACAGTGAGAAAGTCAGACTGGGCAGGTTCCAAGTCCTTCCAACTCTGAAAATATGATGTTGGGTTGTTTCATTCATTTTGCTCTGAGTATCCACACTGGACTCAGGTGAATGGTAAGGGTAAATGAGATGACAAGATGACAGCTGTGGTCCATGGGATGACCTGTGGAAAGCCAGTCAGGTACATGGGGAGGAGCCTCCATTGCCTCTGCCCACCTTAACAGCACACACCCTCCACAGCACCAACCTGCCCAGGCAAGCATCTGCAAAAACACTTAGTGAGACCTCTTGCAAAGTCCGATCAGATGCAAGAAGATGCTACTAAAGATGCAAGAAGAAGGAAGAGCTCTGTGATGGCCAAGTGGGCAGAAAGGAGACTGCAGCCCGATATGACTGGCTTGGATTAACTCTTCACATCCCTGTGATGCCCCAGATTGAGATCTGAGTCTGTGCTGCCACATCTGTCTTTCTAAAACTGCCCTTCTTCTCATGAAACATTTATTTCCATCATCCAGCGACTAAAAAGCAAACATCTCAACCCAACCTTCATGGCCCCTCAGGCCACTACTAGCCTGACCTCTCTGCCTTGACTCCCATAACTGACCAATTGCTTCACTGATCAACTGATCCACTGTTATTTTCAGCCCAGCTTACTCTGTCCTTTGGGCCACTCTGCCTTCCTACTGGTAATTAAGTCTTGGACCTGAACCCATGCTATCCCAGGCTTCACTTGCAGTGTTTCTTCCAAAGTGCCTAATGTTCAGGCAGCGGCATTAACCAACATTTGTCCATCTAGAAGAGTATCCAAAGAACAAACTCATTTTCTCTAGTACCATACAACAGAACTTCTAAAAGTCAAAATATCAAGTCTTCCCTGTATTCTCTACTTTGTATACATTCTGGGAGACATCCAAGTGCTCTCTTTTCCTGTGCATTAATGAACAGCTTTGGAAACAGCATGGACTACATGCCTTTGTTCTTTTTGAAGAAATTGAATGGGAGCAGACTTGTCACATTGTGGTGACGGACTTACTTCAGATGTATAATGACTGGCATCCTGTTGGGAGTGGCTTGACAGTGGCTGACGGCACTTAGCAAAGCATTCTTCACAAGCTATGGGGTGAAGCCCCCACTTTGCCAAGAGTAGAGTCTTTATGAGCAACAGGAGATCAGGGACTAGAGAAAATAATTCCGTGTCACAGAACGGGGGTTTACAGAGAATGTGCAGTGGAGTGAACTCGAGGTCCCAGAGCTGTCTTTGCTCTGCTATTTGCTAGTATGGGGCCTCAGCTAACTCCATTTCATGTTCCGAGATTCGCCTCGTGATGCCTCCTCTAAGAAGCCTTCCTTACCCTCTCCCTCTTCCTACAGTCTGGTCAGGTGACCATCCTGTCTGCTTATGTACTGCCTTTCTATTTTCTTCAGTTATTACACTACACTATAACGTAATAGTTATCAAATACCTCCTTCTCTCACTACATCTTGTAAGTACAGTAGAGTGATTAAGGACATTATTATCAGGCAGACAGAGTTATAATTCATAGTTCTGCTGTCTTCTAGCTGTGTGAAATAATACTTTTCACAAGGTTGCTACGAGGATTAAGGACATATAAAGCAATTAACACAGACTATAAGTTATAGCTAATAAATCTGTTGCCTTTTATTTTTGTCTTTATTCTATAGCCACAGCACCTAATACAATGCCTGACCCACACTGATGGAGGCTATGGTGTTAACGATGGTGATGTGATGATGGTGGTGGTGGTGGTAGTGCAGTGATGTGGTAGTGGTGATAATGGTGGTGATGACGCTGGTGATGAATGATGTGGTGGTGGTGATGGTGGCAACGTTGTGATGCTGGTGGTAGTGATACTGTAATGGTGGCAGCAGTGGTGTTATGATGGTGATGATAGTAATGTGGTGCTGATGCTGATATTGTGATAGTGGTGTTGATGGTGGTATTGATCATAAGTAAGGATAATAAAGTCAGCAGCTAACACTGAGAGTTTACTGTACGTCAGGCACTGTTCTAAGTCCTTGCATATATTTAATTACATCCTCTTGATATCTTCCAGATACTGGTATCCCCCATCTTTTAGGAGAATGAAATAAGGTTTCAGAAGTTAAGTAATGTGCCTGAGATCCTATATTTAAGAAATTAAGACAAAGTCAGAATTTGACACAGGCTGTGTGAGAGCATCACATAGATGCAAAGTACTCAACTGTTGGTTATTCGAATGAGGAAGGAAGGAAGGAAAGGAAGGAGGAAGGAAGGAGGAAAGAATTGGCTTGTTCTCTGATCTTAGGATTCCTTTTCTGAAAATGAAGATAGTGATCCTCACTTTTATGAAAATCAAATGAGATAAAGGAAGTCAAATCTCTCTGAAGACTGTCCAGTCCTCTCTGTGTATAAAGACCAAATAAGCAGCAGCAGCAGCTCTGTAATTACTCATTCATTCATTCAATGAATATTTGGCTCTAGGCACTGGGAGTATAGTGAGCAAAACAGACTGAAGCGCCTACCCTGAGAACAACAGTGTAGAGTTGATCCTTGAACAAGTTGGGGGTTAGGGGCACCCACCCCTCTCACAGTCAAAAATTCGCATATAACTTTTGACTCCCCAGAACTTAACTCCTAGTAGCCTACTGTTGACCAGAAGCCTTACCAGTAACGTAAACAGTCAATTAATACATATTTTGTTATGTTATACTTATTATATAGTGTAGTCTTCCAATAAAGTAAGAAAAGAAAATGTTATTAAGAAAATCATTAAGGAAAAGAAAATACATTTGTACATATAAGTATTTATTGAAAAAACTCCACATATAAGTGGACCCGTGCAATTCAAACTTGTGTTGTTCAAGGGTCAAATATATCATAAATTTCAGTTACTCAGAAACTAGATCTTAAGTGTTCCCACCAAAAAAAAAAATTGGTAATTATGTGGTATAATAAATAGGGGTTTTAACTGACACTGCAATATATAAATGTGTCAAATCAATACGTTGTATAGCCTAAACTTAATACAAAGTTATATGTCAATTATATCTCAATATAAATAAATAAATTAAAAATAAAATAAGGTAAAATTGCCTGCTCTCATGGAGCCCTCAGTCTAATGACAGCCAATAAGCACAAACAAGAAGAATACATAGTGCTACGGGGAAAAATAAAGCATGGAGGGGCTAGGGGGTGTGGGAATGGAGGGTGTCATTCTTTTAAATAAGGTAGTCAGGGAAAGCCTCAGGTAAGGTAACATTTGAACAGGACCTGAAGGAGGTGAGTCAGGGAGCTGTGCCGGGGAAGAGTGTTCTATATCCCAGAAGACAGTTTAAAAGTAAAATTAGGAATATTCACAAACAATGAGGTCACTTCAAAGTGAATGCTGGGAATTGAGCTAATGCCGGAACCCCAAGGTCTGCTCCCAGTGGAGTAATGAAGAGTGGAATTCAGTGTTTTCCCTGGTAACCTCCCCAGCATTGTTCGTGAAGCCTCAGGCAAGACGTGATGTTCCGGAGGAGAGAGACCATTATCGGAAGCATGGTTCCCCTGGCAACAGGCTGTGAGCTGGAGAGAAGTGGCTTCTACTCACCACTCAACCATCCATGGATAAGATGATGCTGGACGGGTCACCTCTGCTCATGGCCTTCTCACTCCTCCCAGCGGGGAAAGACAAAGGCAAAATAAGGGGTTCTCACCACATCAAAAAGAAAAGGATTAGCTCAGCCCAGCTCCATAGGGGTCTATAATGAGATGGGCACTGTTTATTAAAATCTACAATGATCTAAGATGAAGCCAGTTGTACATTATTCAGATTTATGGTTGATGACAAATTACATAGAATTGCAAGCACAGGAGAAGATGATGAAAGAAATTATCAACCGCACTGAAGTGCTTAGAGGAATAGGTAAACAGTCCAGGGAAGAGATTTAATTTAGATAAACCTAAGGCAGGATCTCCGGAAGGTTCCAAGGTCAGAGGAGAACAGAGAGGAAAAAACAGCTTCTCAGATGAAAGAGACAAAGGAAGGGTTCTGGGAAGGATGTCGGTGGCAATGTGATCAATATCATGATAAATGCAAAGGAAATGAAATCACTGAAAACTGTGACTTCTCTTTAGAATCCAAAGAGTAGCGGGGTAGTATGTGCAATAGAGCACCAGACTGGGAGCCTGAGGGCTGGATTTCAAGTCAACCAGGAACTGGCTCTGTGACTGGGGAAGCCTTTTGATATTTCTGATCTTTAGCTTCCTGTTCTGCAGTGATCTATGATGTGGCTCTCAGTCCAAAATACTTGGTTCTTTTACATTTTTTTAAAACAGATTTTATTTATTTATTTATTTTTTGGCTGCGTTGGGTCTTTCGTTGCTGTGCGCGGGCTTTCTCTAGTTGTGGCGAGCGGGGGCTTCTCATTGCGGTGGCTCCTCTTGTTGCGGAGCACGGGCTCTAGAGCACAGGCTTCAGTAGTTGTGACGCACAGGCTTAGTTGCTCCACAGCATGTGGGACCTTCCCGGACCAGGACTCGAACCCGTCTCCCCTGCATTGGCAGGCGGATTCTTAACCACTGCGCCACCAGGGAAGCCCCGGTTCTTTTACGTTTAAGAGGATGACATGAACTGTGAGGAGACTCAATCCATCCCTGCTCCACCCCAGCAGACCTTGATGGGGCCAGTGAAAGATACAGGCTCATGACAGAAGCCCTGCGGAAGAGCATTCATCTGGGAGATGGACCAAAGGTCCAGGCCTCCTCAGAGACATTGAAAGCAGTTTAAAAGTTGCAGAATTGAGGAAGGATGGTAGTTATGAAAGCTCAGTATAAGTTGGGTTGCACCGGCGACTGCAGAGAAAATAAAAGGGAAGGTTGAGTTAAAGTGGCTGAAGGGGGTATATAATGCAGGATGACGGCTGTGTTAAACAGGCTGGGTGTCTTTCAGGAAGGGGGTGAAGTCTGAGTGACTTTAAGATGGCGTGGCAGTCTAAGATGCAGGGACAGTTGTATTCTGCTGCAGGCCATAGCCACCTATCCACTTCAGAATCTGCCATAGGAGATTTGCAAAGAAGAGTATCTCAGAGAAAGAATGCCACGCTCATCGTAGTTTTTCAGGTGCTGGGTTAGTTCACCACTTCAGCAACATGGGAGCTAACCACATGCTAAGCTGGGTCTGCAGGGGTCAGCAAACTTTTTCTGTAAAATGTCAAGAGGGTAAATATTTTAGGCTTTGTGGGTCACGGGATCTCTGTTGCAACTACTCAACTCTGCTGTTGGAGAGTGAAAACAGACATATATATATAAATATACAATATATAATATATATATATTATGTGTATTATATATAATGATATATATCATTATATTATATATAAAGATATATGTAAATGAATATATAGATATAAATGAATGGGTGTAGCTGTATTCCAATAAAACTTTTACAAAAGGAGGCAGCCAGATTCCGCCTGCACACCATAATCAGCCAACTCACGTTTAAATGCATGATGACCCCACCTAACAGCAAATGTGTCCTCATCAGTATCATAAAATATGTTCTATTTTATGAATAATTCCTTCCTATCAGAGAAGAGAGTGAAGATGGAAAAGCCCTTCTCCAATAGGTGTTCTGAAGAATGGAATCACTTACTGAGACGTGTCACTAGAAGTGCATTTCAACATGACAAAAAATGGTGTTTAACATGGTGTTTGGTGTGTGAGGATGAATTTGTAGAACATTAGATGCTTATAAGAGCAGCGTGTTTTGAGACAGATTCACCAAAATGGAGGCGTTTTGACTTCCTCCAATGAGGAAGAGTTAAAGAAACAGACTCTCGAGCCTAGAGCAGAGATAATTGAGGGAACATCAGGGGAAAGAGAGGAAAGTCAAATGGGTGGAAGTCATAAGAAACTCTGTTACGGCTAGTTGTAACAGATGATTCACCTGGTGCTTTATAGTTTAGAAAATATTTTAGGAAGGGCTTTGCTGACTTACTTATCAGAAGATGTAAGGGCCTTTCTCATAGGTTCCCCAAATATGGAGGAATTCAATAATAATTATGTATAATGATAAGTTATGCTTATAATAATGCAATAGTAGTTAATACAGCAGCAGCCATTCGTGAAGCACTATGCCAGTGCTTTACATGCATCACTTCACTGAATCTTCACAACAGCCTTGGGAAACAGGTAGGAGAAGCATTTTACAGGTGAAGAAATTGAGAGTCAGTCTTGGTAACTGACCCAAGGAAACACAGTTCATAATAAATGCCAAAGCTCAGCCCCTATTTCAGATCTGACCCCACAGCTAACAGTCTTAGTTGCCACATTTTCCTACTCCACAGCTACGGCATTCCGTCATTAGTGGGTATGTTCAAGTGATGACTCAGTGTTTGGACCAGTGACCTATAAGGATCCTTTAAACCAAGTTTTATTGTGGTTGAAGGGCAGGGAACTAAATTATCAAAATGTGTAAACAGAGATAGAGACCAGAATGTAATATCCACAAAGGCAAGGTCCTCGTCTGTTTTTTTTCCCACAGTATTATTCTTAGCATTTAGTTGTGTCTGATAAACATTTGAATCAATAAGTCAATGCATGAACACTTGGGATTATTTCTCTTTTTAGTATAAAAACCTCATAACCATCTACCCCAACGATTTTATGCCTCCTACTTCTCTCTCTTTTAACCACATAAGCTAATACCCTGGGCATGGTAGGCACTTAATGAATATTAGCCTACGATGAAGAATGACAGCTGACTCTGAATATCTAAAGTGCTATATAGCTACAGTAATCAACTGTAATTAACAACCTTTTATCCCTCCCAGCTCCTGTGACAGATGCAGCTACTTCTTACTCTCTTTGTGTTGGAGCTCAGCCCTTTTCTCTCCCATTTATGGATGCAGGTTAGAAAGTAAATCGGAGAGGAATAAGCTAAAAATATGCTCTGATTTATAAATAGTACCTTGGCTGAAACTTTGGTGATTATATTAATAATGATGGGTTACTTGTAACACAGTTGACAGCTATTGACAGAAAACCTGGTGAGATTTTTATGTGACTCCATGTGCTAGAGCTCAGACCTATGGAAGAATCAGGGGTAAGAGTTGAAAAGATGTTATCACAGAACCATCCAAAGAGTGAATGGGAAGAAGGGTGAAGTCATGAGCTCCTGGACCTCAGAGATACTGAAGCAGAGGTGGCCAGGGCCGAGGTTTAGAGAGGACAACTATATTGGGGAGGTCAGGCACAATTATCACTAAAGCCCCTTTAAAATATAAACTTCTTGGACTTTTGAAGTCCTGCTTCAGGTTACTATGACATTATCCTTTGGTAAACAAAACCTTTTTTTTTAAACATCTTTATTGGAGTATAATTGCTTTACAATGGTGTGTTAGTTTCTGCTTTATAACAAAGTGAATCAGCTATACGTATACACATATCCCCATTTCTCCTCCCTCTTGCGTCTCCCTCACACCCTCCCTATCCCACCCCTCTAGATGGTCACAAAGCACCGAGCTGATCTCCCTGTGCTATGCGGCTGCTTCCCACTAGCTATCTATTTTACATTTGGTAGTGTATATATGTCCATGCCACTCTCTCACTTCGTTCCAGCTTACCCTTCCCCCTTCCTGTGTCCTCAAGTCCACTCTCTACGTCTGCGTCTTTATTCCTGTCCTACCCCTAGGTTCTTCAGAACCATTTTTTTTTAAATATTCCATATATATGTGTTAGCATACGGTATTTGTTTTTCTCTTTCTGACTTACTTCACTCTGTATGACAGCCTCTAGGTCCATCCACCTCACTACAAATAACTCAATTTCATTTCTTTTTATGGCTGAGTAATATTCCATTGTATGTATGTGCCACATCTTCTTTATTCATTCATCTGTTGATGGACACTTAGGTTGCTTCCTTGTCCTGGCTATTGTAAATAGGGCTGCAATGAACATTGTGGCACATGACTCTTTTTGAATTACGGTTTTCTCAGGGTATATGCCCAGTAGTGGGATCGCTGGGTCATATGGCAGTTCTATTTTTAGTTTTTTAAGGAACCTCCATACTATTCTCCATAGTGGCTGTATCAATTTACATTCCCACCAACAGTGCAAGAGGGTTCCCTTTTCTCCACACCCTCTCCAGCATTCACTGTTTGTAGACTTTTTGATGATGGCTATTCTGACCAGTGTGAGGTGATACCTCATTGTGGTTTTGATTTGCATTTCTCTAATGATTAGTGATGTTGAGCCTCCTTTCATGTGTTTGTTGGCAATCTTTATATCTTCTTTGGAGAAATGTCTATTTAGGTCTTCTGCCCATTTTTGGATTGGGTTGTTGGTTTTTTTGGTATTAAGCTGCATGAGCTGCTTGTATATTTTGGAGATTAATCCTTTGTCAGTTGCTTCGTTTGCAAATATTTTTAAAACTTTTTATCAAAATGTAATAAACATCAACTTGCTTAACTTTTTACTCCTCCTTGAGCAATATCAGCCTGCTTGGTAATCTTGGCAGGACCCCAGTCTATGGCAGAACTATTCATTCCTTCCCTGCTCTAAGAGTGCAATGATTTTTAATTAATGAAGTTCATTCTGTGTCACACCACATAAGCCCATGTGTCCAGGAAAGAGAACCTCCATGACAATCAGTGCATAAGAATTAGTCCAGCACTATCTTATCAGTCCTGGATTATGCTGGAAGGACTTGAGGTGGGGTCCAGCAGTGAGTATTTTTTAATGTCTTCTTGATTCTAAAACACAGTCCTGAAATGGGACCCCATCATTTTATCTTCACAGTAGTCTGTAAGGTGAATGGCATTATCCCCATTTTACTTAGAAGTACACTGAAACCAAGAGATCCAGGGTCTCTGTGATTAGAGATAAGCAGTAGTTGGGGGCAGATTTGGGACTAAAAATCCATGTTAGTTTTCTGCAGATGCAAAAATCTCCCTACCAGGCAACTTTTATACAACATTCTAACTTTAGGACCAATGATTTGGATGATTGTTGATTGGTTATGTGTACAGGTTTGTGTGTAATCATGATAAAAACAGTATTCTTTTAAAATACATGAGTGATACACGTTTATTGTGGGGAAGTATTTATAAAATATAGGTAAGAAAAGGGGGGAGGAAGCAAGGCACCTATCATTACACAACTCTGAGATAACACTTTTACTATGTTCATACATATCATTTTAGACTTACTATCCATTTATTGGGTTTCTAAAATTAGTTTATAAGACTGGGATCATGGTGTATGTAAAGGTTTTCACTCTTCAATATTCACTTACTGTATTATGAGCATCTTTCGTGCTGGTAAGTAGATACCTCATGCCTATTATAATGGCTATCATCAAAAAGACAAGAGATAAGAAATGCTAGCAAGGATGTAGAGAAAAGAGAACACTTGTGCACTGTTGGTGGGAATGTAAATTGGTAGAGACAATATGGAAAACAGTACGGAGTTTCCTCAAAAACTTAAAAATAGAACTACCATGTGATCCAACAATTAAAGGAAAAGAAAACACTATGTCAAAGAGATATCTACACCCCCATGTTCAGAGCAGCATTATTTATAATAGCCAATACATGGAAAAACCTAAGTGTCCATCAGTTGATGAGTGGATAAAGAAGCTGTGGCTTAAATATACAGTGGAATATTATTCAGCTATGAAAAAGGAGGAAAACCTGTATTTGAGACAGCATGGATGGACCTTGAGGGTATTATGCTAAGTGAGATAAGCCAGACAGGAAAAACAAACACGGTATGATCTCACTTGTATGGAGAATCTAAACAAACAAACAAAAAACCTCACAGAAAAAGAGAACAAATTTTCGGTTAACAGAGACAGGGCATGGGGTGGGGCAATTGGATGAAGGTGGTCAAAAGATACAAACTTCCAGTTATAAGGTAAACAAGTTCTGTGGCTGTAATGTACAACATGATGGCTATAGTTAACACTGCTGTATGGTATATTTGAAAACTGTTAAGCGACTAGATCCTAAGATTTCTCATCACAAGGAAAAAAACATTCATTTTTTTTGTATCTATATAAGATGATGAATGTTAAATAAATTTATTGTGGTAATCGTTTCACAATGTTAAGTGTAGTCATTATGTTGTACACCTTAAACTTGTGCAGTGCTGTATGTCAACTATATCTCAAAAAAACTCAGACAGGGGCTTCCCTGGTGGTGCAGTGGTTGAGAATCTGCCTGCCAATGCAGGGGACACGGGTTCGAGCCCTGGTCTGGGAAGGTCCCACATGCCGCGGAACAACTAGGCCCATGAGCCACAAGTACTGAGCCTGCGCGTTTGGAGCCTGTGCTCCGCAACAAGAGAGGCCGCAACAGTGAGAGGCCCGCGCACCGCGATGAAGAGTGGCCCCCACTTGCCGCAACTAGAGAAAGCCATCGCACAGAAACGAAGACCCAACACAGCCAAAAATAAATAAATAAATAAATAAAGTGTAAAAATTAAAAAAAAAAAAAAACTCAGACAAAATTTTTAAGTAAGCAAATATCCACACTAGTACTTAAATGATTATAGAATTCCTTGATGTACTATATCATAATGTGTTCAACAGAATCTTATTGTTAGATGTTTGACATCTGTGTATTTTTAAAACAACATACTTAAGTGAACAGCATACAACTTACCAAAGCTCAAAAATGGGATGTTTATAGATAATAAGCAGCTCTGAAGAACATAAAGAGTTAGCATTCAATTAACCAGAAAATGAGTCTCAACCCCTCAGCCTGGTTGGATAACTGAGGTGGTACACATCAATGACTCCTGTTTCCATCACCACTTAATGACAGGTGTGACCGGCACTTGGCTCTAAGAGTGATCAGACTCTGAGTTTACTGTCAGGTTTGAAATTGAGCTCCACACAATACCGGGACATTATTTCTTGTGGGTCCTTGAGACTTCCCTGCCACCTCCAAGAGCAGGAGGGACATCTCCGAGGTTAGCAGTCAGCCCTGAATTTTCACCAGGAAAAGGAAAGGAAGCCATTAATTCAAACCCTACAAAACCTAATGCCTGCCTAGAAATAGCAACAGAATCTGATTAGAGCCCAGAAGAAAAGTGTCATAGACTTGAGAAAGATTAGGCTGACAATGGGTTTGTTGGAGGTCTGAAATCAGAAAAAAAAAGAGTTCTAAAGAATTCAGGGTAACAGCATCCAAAAAGTGGGCAAAACTGACCAAATCATGGACTCTGTTATCTTTGGAGAAGAAAATGAATCTGGCTCCTTTTCAAGAAATTGTCAGAAAACAAATTTGCCAGCCCATCCATTTATAAAATGAAAGCGATGCTCTAAGTGATCCAGAAATTCCAAAAATGTTTTTACCGTCCTTCCTATGAGGCTCAGGAGAGATGCCAGGGTGGTTGGTAAAGTGACCTGAGGTCTGCATTCTTGACCTGGCTTTAGTTCCTCTCTGTGCAACTAAGAAAATTCTGTCCCCTGTCTAGTCTGGTTTTCTAGGCATTGAATAAGTGGAGGGGCATTATAGGATACACATCAAGAATTCCAGTTTGGCCACTTACTAACTATGAAATTGGATTGTTCCTTTACCTTCTTTCCAGTCTTTAAAATTTTCTAGTCCTTGAAATAGAGATAAAAGTATGTATAAGACTGTACTGAGTATTAAAACAAAATGAGGTATACAAAGAGCTTAGCTTAGGACCCATGACACAGTGGATGCTCAATAATTACAGGAGTTGGCAGCTGTTTTCTTTTCTTTGTTCCTTCCTAGCTCCAAAATATTATTCTATGACAGGTGTTAGGGGGATATAGAGATACTAAGATATGTTCATTGCTTCACAGTCCACTGTGCGGAGCAGACACGTAAACACAGCTGTACCAGAAGATCAAGAAGAGAGCTGTAGGGCTTCCCTGGTGGCGCAGTGGTTGAGAATCTGCCTGCCAATGCAGGGCACACGGGTTCGAGCCCTGGTCTGGGAAGATCCCACATGCCACGGAGCAATTAGGCCCGTGAGCCACAATTGCTGAGCGTGTGTGTCTGGAGCCTGTGCTCCGCAACAAGAGAGGCCGCGATAGTGAGAGGCCCGCGCACCGCGATGAAGAGTAGCCCCCGCTCGCAGCAACTGGAGAAAGCCCTTGCACAGAAACGAAGACCCAACACAGCCAAAAATAAATATAAATAAATAAATAAGTTTAAAAAAAAAAAAAAAAAAGAAGGAAGAAGAGAGCTGTATAAATGAGGCAGAGTTGATGCATCCTCACCAGGGGTGAGTGGAGGTAGGCTTCACAGTGGAGGCACCCATGCAGGTGGGCGTTAAATGATGAAAAAAAATTTCAGGCAGAGAAGGAGTAGAAGTACTCAGGTAAGAAAGTAAAAGGCACAAGTGGATGGATTGTTACTCTTATTTTTTTAGTTCCTTCTAATGGGCTAACACAGTGGTTAAGGTGGAAAAAATCAGCATATGTATTTACAACTGAACCCAAATCAACTAATGCTACAAAATTAAAATTTTGCCCTCCTGATCAAAGCAGTAAAAGCCTGGTGTTTTCTTTGTTTGGCTACGAACAGTCTGACCTTGGACATAAGATGTCACCTGCTCCTGAACTCTAAAATGAGGATTGTACATTCTACCTCTCCACTTCCATTAATTGTTGTGAAAATTAACTGGGATAAAATAGGATCTGCTTAAGAATCGTCTGGAAGGCTTGGGAGAGCACAGGTTACTGGACCCTGCCTCCATTCGTCCTGATTCAGTAGGTTTGAGGTGGGACCCAAGAATTTATATTCCTAACAAGCTCCCAAGTGACGCTGACGTGGCTGTTACAGAGGACTACGCTTTGAAAACCACTGCTTTAGGACACTGTGTTTTTCTAAGCTGTTATTCACAATTGGCTCAAGAGTAATGTGTTTATTATGTTTTATTCTGTTTCTTGCCCCTTAAGAGACTCTACAGGGAATATGCACAAGTAGAAGACATAATATTTGCTCTAGCTGTCCCTGCACGATATTGGCCTTGCTCGATCATATACAGTTAATGAATATGTTGATTTGATTTGTCCTCATATAGCTTCTAATCTCACTAGAGAGACATCACAAATTTATGAGGATGATAGCATTCATTGGAATAAGATAAGTCTTTTTCCAATTTCATTCTTTCCCTTAGTAATCAGGCCTATGATTCCTAAAGGACTTTTTCTTTTCTCCCTCTTTCTGCTCCTACGACCACATATCCCAGGAGTCTTTAAAGGCCTTAGGCTAGATGGGATTTCAATTCGTGTTTAAGAGAACAGATATCTATGTAAATAGAACCGGGTGTCCCGTGCAACATCTGAAATGGGCTTTTCAGCCATCAGAACTGTAAATCACCTTCAAAGGCTCCTTCTTCCAGAAGTGGAGTCTTTGCTCCATGCATATTCCCATTGCCACAGAACACCCTAGTCTCAGGAAGATTACAGCCAACCACCATGCTTTCACAACGCATCCCCTTCCTTGGCCTCTATATGCTTTCATGCTTTATCGTGTCTTGTGCACGCTCTGTTCTTTGAACTTCTTTGGGGAGCAGCATTTTCCAGGGCCTGGCTCCAGCCATGCCACGGGTATTGCCTTTCCATGATCATGATTTTTTTTTTTTTTTTAATCATTTGAAGGATGGGATGGATATAATTTTTTTTTTTTTTTTTTTTTTTTTGGCTGTGTTGGGTCTTCGTTTCTGTGTGAGGGCTTTCTCCAGTTGCTGCGAGCGGGTGTCACTTTTCATCGCGGTGCGCGGGCCTCTCACTATCGCGGCCTCTCTTGTTGCGGAGCACAGGCTCCAGACGCGCAGGCTCAGTAATTGTGGCTCACGGGCCTAGTTGCTCCGCGGCATGTGGGATCCTCCCAGACCAGGGCTCGAACCCGTGTCCCCTGCATTGACAGGCAGATTCCCAACCACTGCACCACCAGGGAAGCCCCGATCATGATATATCTTTTTTTTTTTTTTTCTTTTTTTTTAAAATTATTATTTATTTATTTATTCATTCTTGGCTGTGTTGGGTCTTCGTTTCTGTGCGAGGGCTTTCTCCAGTTGTGGCAAGAGGGGCCACTCTTCATCGCGGTGCGCGGGCCTCTCACTATCGTGGCCTCTCTTGTTGCGGAGCACAGGCTCCAGACGCGCAGGCTCAGTAGCTGTGGCTCACGGGCCTAGTTGCTCCGCGGCATGTGGGATCTTCCCAGACCAGGGCTCGAACCCGTGTCCCCTGCATCGGCAGGCAGGTTCTCAACCACTGCGCCACCAAGGAAGCCCCATGATATATCTTAAGGTGTCTGTTTCCTCTTTGAAAGAGGAAGAACAGCAGCCATTCTAATTACTTCAAGCAACAGGATCAAGAGAGCCTGCCTCATCTTCAGTGAAGCAGTTACATGCTCTCTTCAAAACGCGTCACCCTTTGGAATCGTCTGCCTGTGTTTAGGGTGGACTTATAGTCTTTCTACACGTAAATCTGTTTTCTCTCTGTCAGAGGTCTCGAACTGGTGTTCCATGGACCATGTCACCCTGGGTGACACAGTTTAAAAAAAAAAAAACAGAGAAAAGAAAATTGAGTTTGTGACCAGCATTACAAAAAAGAGAGACAGAGAATTTATATAAAATTTGGATTTCCAGCTTCTCAAAAACAAAAGGTTCAGAAGCTTTGTCAGCCTGGACTCCCATTGTTAAAGGCAACACTGAAGGAGCTGAGTGCCGGCCACCTCCTTTGCACAGGGTCCAAGCTCCCCAGCTTGCTACTGTCCACACCGCTTGTCACTCATGTACATTACCTGCTTGGCTCCTGAAGGTATTTAAATTAGTTGCTCATGTTTGCTCTTCTTGACAGGTTTGCAGACCCACAGAGTCTGGGAGCTAGAGAGGTCCCTTAGAGCAGGGATTTTCAATCAGAGTCACCTAGTAGCCTCTACAAATCCCTACACCCAGGCTGTACCCAATGCTAATTAAGTAAGAATCTCTGGGGTAGGACCAAGCCATCAGTATTTTTTTCTTAATTCCCTAAATGCTTCTAATATACAGACATATTTGAGAATCAGTACCTTTGAAGAGTTTTTCTTCTCAACATTATTGTGCATAGGAATCACCTGGGGATCTTGTTACAAAGTCAGGTTCTAATTCAGTAGGTCTGGGTGCAGCCTGAGATCCAGCATTTCAAACAAGCCAAGGCTGCTGGTCCCAAGACAACATTTTACGCAGCAAAACCTTAGAGATCTTCTAGTCTGGTCTTGCTCATAGGTTTAAAGGGATGCCAAAATAATGCTTTATTCATCATAGTTAAGTATCTAAGCTTAGGAAGAATTTACTCTTTTTTAAGAATTTACTTTTAAAAACATGAATGATAGTGGTATCAAGGACATCTCTGTAACAAAGTGGGTGCTTTTCCTCATTTACTTACATTCCATCATGACTTCTTGACTAAAAAGAGGCAAGGGTAGGTCTTCAGCCAACAGAACATTATTTCACCCTAGCGGTTCCCATGTTTTCTGGTGGTGGATGGGGTGGAGATTAGAAAATAGATCCTTACCCAGCCTTCCCTGTTATTGCTCAAGATCATGTAACTATGAACTAGAGGAGCTAATACACTGAGAAAAATAGTGCCATCTGTCTTTATAAGCGGTCTAAAACACTGAGAGTTTCTTTGTTTGATTTAGTTTTAAGTCCTGGCCACCTCTCTTTCAGGTGACAGTGAAGCAGTCAGCCAGGTCTAATTGCCTGGTTATATGAGTGAACGAAGTAGGTAACTTTCAACAGTTTAATTTGAGGTCTGAAATTGGAGGGTTGAAGCTGGAACACTTCCTGGGGCCAAAAGATTTCTTTCAGGCTGGCCATTTCTCTGAACTAAAAATGCCCCCATGGTGTATTCATTTTCTAGATCCAGGTTTTTCAAGGTATTATCAAGGAACGATGTGTGTCAGAATCCCTTGAGGCTTGAGTTACTGTATATTTCCAGGCCCCATTCCCAGAGATTCTGAACTGGTAGGTCTAGGGTAGGAGCCAGGAATTGACATTTTTAAGAGAATTCATCCAAGTGAATTTGACGTAACTGGAGCTCCAGATGTAGAGAAATATGGTAGGTAAGTAAATGGCCTTCCTTCCCCGTCTGCTAGTATAGGGACTATTTGTCTTCTGAACCTAGGCTGCAGCCTAGGAACCAGTTCAGAAGCAGCCTCTTCATTTGTTAAATCATGACAGAGAGCATGCATGATGATCCCTTTTGCTACCAGGACGTACAGCGTGGAACCCCCAGTTCTCAGTGATATAACCATTTTCTTAGCACAGAGCAGCTGAGAGGTTTTCCAAATGTGCTTACTATAGGAGTATACAAAATGGGGTACAACTTCTCTAAGTCTTTAGATTCTGAGGTCTCGCTACAGCACTGTTTTGCAACTTTTTAAAAAAGAATGCATGATTACGTCTTCGGATGATCATAACAGCCTCACACCCTGCTGTCCTCTACTAGATGCGAATACGTCCTTGGACGATGCCACTCGTTGAGTGTCACTAAATACAGAGTGTAAATTCCATTTTCTATGCATCGCTATTAGCGCAGAAAAATTTGTGGTACGTGACTTTTGGAAATCTCTACCATAAAAACAATAGGTATCGATAAATGCTTAATAATTGATAATGTTTTAATATTGAATATGCTTTTGCCCCTACTCCTGCTGCACTGGAGGAATATTGTGGTATATTGTCATACAATCCCTTTCCTTAGCAAGCATGCCCCCACTTCCTTGTGCCCCTCCACTGAGACCCACTGTTAACAATGCAAAGGCCAGGAAGGGCCAGAAAGGCAGCTGGACACACGCCTGTCACCACAGGGAGCCCAGGCCAGGAAGAGAATGATTGGCCTCTGGGTACAGAGACCTATCTGGAAGGCTTCTGTGCATCTGAATTGGCCTGTCCAGGCTGGAGTTTCAGCCAGCCTGACAGCCTGCTCAAGGGGACTCAAGTGTACACTTCAGCAACTCGATAACTCTTCCCCTGCTGGATGTCAAATGATTTGATTCAAAGGGAAAGAGGCTGAAATTGCCCTGCCTGGCAACTAAATAACAGCTTGGCCTTTTTAATCAGGAAGAAGCTTTCAAGTGATACAGAAAGAAAAAGTAGAAACTGGAATGATGATATTGATGACGATGGCATTCAGAGCAGCTGCCAGTGACATTAATTAAGAGATGATAATGTGTCAGGCACATGCCTTACCCTGTTTAACCCTCATACCAACCCTGGGAGGCAGAGGTAACATTGTCTCATTCTACATAAAGAACCTGAGGTTTAGACCTATTAAGTGACTTACACCTGGTGACAAAGGTACTACAGGGCCAGAGTTTGAACCCAGGTCCTTCTCACCCTCAAGTCCATTCTACTCTCCCTCACTGCACAATTATTATGCAATTCCCTGTTGCAGCTACCATTCTGGAAGGCTTTTAATTGTTGCACTAGGCCATGCTTCTGGGGACGTTCTTGATCTTTGCACAGTGTGGGATCTGAATTTGGTCCTTTTAGAAATTCAACTATTTTCTCATCCAGTTGTGGCCAAGAAAGAAGAGGCTCAGAGATCAGTTGGTGTCTCGAAAGGTCACTCTTTCCTGCAGCTCACTTAATCCACATGCAGGTCTTCTTAGCCCCAGTCTAGTGCTCCAGCAAGATCCAGAAACCAAATATTCCCTGGAGCCCTTCTAGTCTATTGGAATAAACTACAGAGTCAAAAACCTGAGTTAAACCCCAGGTCTTCAAAACAGTAAGTCTCATTTTTCTTCTAAGCTGGACTACTCAGCTAGGTGTGGAACCTAGTATCATGTCTGGAACGCAGTAAGTGTGCAACTAATATTGTTTGCAAGAATGAACATCACTAGTAAGGGATATACTTACTTGGAGAAAGCACTTTATTTTCTTTCTTCAGTTTTTCTATCTTTGAAATAAGTAGGTGTGGTCTAGGTGTTTGGGGAGGTCTTTCCATTTCAAAATTTGTTTAACCATAAAGCAGAGTTTCTTTACCTATGGTCTAGAAGATTGGTCAATGTACTCGCTGTAATCATATGCATAATATCCTTAAAATTTGATTTACTATAATTTAGTATAATTATACTAAATTTACTATGATTTAGTATAATTTATATATGGTAAAAGGCACCCCTATTAAGTGTATAGTCTATGACTTTTGACAAATGTATACAATCATGTAACCACCACTATAATCAAGATATAAAATATTTTAATTAGTCCAAAAAGTCCCTTTTTATACCTTTGCAAGCAATTCCCTCCCCCAACCCCAGCCCAGAGAACTACAGATCTTTTTTCTCTTCCTGTAATTCTGTCTTTCCCAGAGCACCATGTAAATGGACTCATAGCCTCCTCGATCTGGTTTCTTTTCCTGAGCATGATGCTTCTGAGATTCAGTCACTATGTTGTGTGTATCAGTAGTTTGTTCCTTTTTATAGTTGAGCAAATATTCCATTGTATAGCTGTACCACAATTTGCTTATTCATTCTAGCTTATGGACATTTAGATTGTGTCCAATTTGGACCATTTATGAATGAAGCTGTTATAAATATTCACATATATATTTTTCACACATATTTCTTAATATCTCTCAGGTAAATATTGTAAGAGTGGGTCCATGCAGAATTACTGAGTGTATATATGTATTATTTTTCTGAGGTGATGGTTTATAGTTTTTGTCAGATTCCCAAAATGGTCAGGGCTTACAAAAGGTTAAGAACCACTGATCTCTGGAAAAGAATATATATATTCTTTATATATATATATATGTGTGTGTGTGTGTGTGTGTGTATAAAACGGAATCACTCTGCTGTATACCTGAAACTAACACATTGTAAATCAACTATATTCCAATAAAAAATGTTAAAAAATGATTATGAAAAAAAAAAAGAACCACTGATCCCGTTGCTGCTTCCTTTTATGTGTTGAGTTCCTTAAGCTCGGTGGCCTGACTTCTCAAATGGAATATTAACAAATTGAGAGGCAGCTTAGCTTAATAAAATAGGCACTGCATTAGATTTGAGGTGCTGCCCCACTATAGTCTAGTCTTTCACTATGTGACATTGCCAGTCCCCTTCCCCTTCTCAGGACCTCAGCAACCCTGTCCATTGATAATGGATTTGATGGCTAAGCTCCATTTCTCCATCCTACATTTCCCAGGCAACATAATGCAAGCTTCCTCCCTGGCCTCCTGCCTCTTTGGAGTTCTGGTTCAGAGCCTCCAAATACCCAGCATTCAGATTTGCCCTGCTTCCTGCAGGGGCACAATCACAGAGCATGATACTTTCTATCCAGCTGCACTCATTTTGCTCATGAATGTCTATACCTGGGAGGATGCATGTCAAGAAGAATGTTTATCAAGGCGTGGCAAATTAGAACAGGGCACCAGATTTCCAGTCCTGGTTTTGCTAACAGAAGCTCACTGGAGATGGGAAAATCACTTTAACTTCCCTTGCTTAAAATCTTGAGTGGCTTTCCAAAGTCCTTGGGATAAAGACCCAAAGCCTTCACAAGATGATCTATAAGACCTGGCCTTTGCCTGCCTCTCTACCTCCCACTCCTTCCTGCCTCTCCTGCAGTGGCCTCCAAAGACTCTCCCCCAAACCAGTGATTTGGAAGGTACCATGGAGACTTTGAGCATTAGCTGTGAGCCTTTGGTTTTGAGGCTGTTCAGTGTTTAGCTGGGAATTATGTACCACTAAGTGGAGTTCTGAAGATGCTCCCATGTAAGTAATTAAGCCAGAGCCACAGAACAATAGAGGCTTGCATATGTGGAGAAGACAAAGTAACAAGGCCAATTCTCGGGCTGCAACTTTTTCAGCAAAGCAAGAAAGATACATTTAACACCAAGGAACACGGATTTTTTTTTTTTTTTTTTTTTTGGTTGGTCCCTCTATTTATGTAACTTCTTTCTTCCCAATTACACAGGTTTCTCCATAATGCACATCTTTAGGACAGCCTTAGAATAGTAAAAGATTCTTCACATAGCTTGATTTATTCAGTTGGCATTCATTAAACCTGATGGGGGCGGGGGCGAGGGTCAGGAGTCTACTAAGGCATCAGATCCTGGCCTCCAAGCAACTTTTTCAGGTGGGGGTCATGATAGCTACCAACTCTCTAGAAACTTCTCTGTATTCAGCATCTTGCTGAGCTTTACATCCATTATCTTATTATTAATCATTATAATAAACTTAACACTGTCCATATTTTACAGATAAGGAAACTGAGGATTACACTAAGATAGCTACTTGACAAAGGTCATGAAGCTGGTAACTTGCAGAGCCTGCATTCAGCTCAAGTTGGCCTGTGATGCCAAAGCCCATACATGTAACTGCTAGTTACCACGTGGGAAATCCCGTTCATTACTTAACCTTATTAGGCCTCCGTTTCCTCTGTGAAACAGGATAACCAAGTTCGCAGGCTTCCCGTGTTTGCAGGAATTGAAAAGATAACTAATGTAAAGTATTTATGTATCATAATGCCTGGCACATTGTAATTCTCAATATAAGCTAGCTGCTATTATTCTTATCATCACTATCATCATTATTGTTTGTCAACAGAGAGGCATATGCAAAGTACTATGGTGGTTCAAAGGAGGGGGCAATCACTTTCACCAAGAGGACAGTCAGGGTGTATGAGGATAGGTGTAAGGTTCATAAAGATTCAAACTTGACCTCAAAAGGAGAATGTGTACATAGGGGTTCGGACTCAAAAGGGCCAGTATAAGAAACAACAGGAGTGAAAGCAAAGAGATAATAGGAAAACCCTAGTAATGACTACAAATGGTGAAGAGGCCATTTTGCTGATACACATGTAAATTCAGGTGACGGTAGACAGATACCTTGGGGTGAAAGTTTGGAGAACTGACTTGAGCAGAGGCTTGGTTTTATAGGAAGAGAGGAAACACTGAATATTTATGAGCAGGGGAGCAACAGAGCAGAGCTCTGCCCCAGGAAGATTCTGCAGGCCACCTATACCCACTGTGGCTGGGACGCATGTGAGGGAGTTACAGGATACGAATGAGACTTGGGAAGGACCAGTTCATGATAAGTCTGACCCAATACAATGCTGTATCCAGTAAGCAAGACCTATTTTGGCTTTGGATGGGGATGGAGAATCTGTGTCAGCCTTGTGAAATGCCCAAGATATAACAGGTCTTCCAAGGTGCATTTTCAACCCATCATGGTACTTTAATAACAGTCCCCTACTTTGCAGTGTTACCATGAAATTCATGCATGTCTTTCAAGTCCATCGGATTCTCAGAACAACCCTGTGATGAGATGAGGGAAATATTTTGACTTGTGAGCTTACTGAAGGCAAACATTGTGTGTGTGTGTGTGTGTGTGTGTGTGTGTATATGTGTGTGTGATGCGATTGCTTGATTTTTGCATACTTAACAAATAAGAGTGTGAGTGAGTGAGTGAATCTCCATTTGACTCAAGCAATTGAAGTGAGGAGATAGGATGAAAATATCTCAAGTTCTCATGGTTGGTACACATATGACTGGGACCCGAACCCAGGACTTTTCATCTCTCCCAATGTCATTATTTTCACACGTCTCCATTTACACTTCCTTAAAGGGGTGCTTTCCAAGGTATACACAATTTAATGACTTGGAATCCTGCTTGCTCTTTTTTTTTTTTTTTCTTCCTAAAAGCAATGCTTTGCCTGTTCCCGTTTAAGTCAGTCACGGAGGGAGTGCGTCCTCTGAGAGCCGATTTTCCAGCCCCATGCTCTGATTCTGATGCAAGATAATGGAGCTTAGCCTTCAAAGATATGAAAGGTACCAATTGTTTTGTTCTCCAAGCATTCAGAGGCAGCTGTTGTTTTTTTTATTTCCCCTTACGAAGCTTTCTTCTCCTTACAGCAAGGAGGGCGAAGGATGGAAGGTAGAAGGAGGAAGTCGGGTTTATCTATGCCTCAGAGGTCTTGAATAGTTTGGGGAAAAAACGAAATAACACAAAACTATAATTTCGCATTGTTCTCTGCTGCTTCTACCTCCCGCTGCCAGTCTACTCTTTCCATCAAATACGTTTAATATTGGTTGCAGAGCAGATCAAAAATTCTCTTTTCACTGGGATGTGTAGTCAGTCCATCTTGAAGAAGGAGCGTGGCATCAAAGAAGTTCATTGTCACCCTCACTCCCTCATTTCTATCCTTCCTCTCCCCTTCAGGGGGAACAAAAAGCCTGGGTTGCAAAAAGACTCTTTCATCTCAAATTGGTCTCTTTCCATTAGTTTCTTGGCTCTCAGGGACAAAAAAAAAAAAAAGCAGATATTCTATAAATAGCATTGTTGAAGACACTAAATGCTAAATTAGTAAGATTTGATATTTGTATAGTGCAAAATATGTTGCTTTTACAGATAGAAACTTATGCTGCTGGTTCTTGAACAATTACGTTGAGGAGCTATTTTGTGTGTGTTGTGTAAATCATGACTGCTTGTTGAAGGGTATGCCGAGATTAAGGTGTGACCTCTGCACAATTTAGGGTTCTCGTGGTGGCCAAGTCTAGAGTCTCAGCTTTGCCAGTACTCAAAGACAATTAGGTTCAAGATGCCTGCATTGTAACAACTAAACCCTTGAGAAACTTCCCTATAAACAGTTGTTGTAGTGGCATCTATTTGCCGGGATAAATATCCAGTCATGTGAACTAGACCTTGGAGTCTTCAAACAGTGCAGCCTTTCCCAGTAGGAAAGTCTTCATGGGGAGTCCATTCTGATTAGAAGTATTTTTGTTCTGTTTTGTTTTTTGTCATCATGATTAAGAACGTGGGGTTAGGAATTAGACAGATTTTATGTATTGGTTACCTATCGTTGCATAAAAAACTACCCCAAACTTAGTAGCTTATGACAATAATATTTATTATCTCTTATGGTTCTGTGGGTCAGGGCTTGAAACAGAACACAGTGGAGATGGCTTGTCTCTGCGCCACACTGTCTGAGATCTCAGCTGGAAGACTTGAAAACTGTGGGCTGGAATCATCTGAAAGCTCAATCATTCTCATGTGGGCTTTGCTGGAGCTGCCAGCTTGAACACCTACACATGGCCTCTCCATGTGGCCTGGGCTTCCTCACAACATGGTGACTGGGCTCCAAGGCTTAGCATGGCAAAAACTGTGACAAAGACCATGACATTATGATGCTTCACAGAGAGTTACATCAGCAACAGAAAATAGCTGGTCAAGATAGAAAAAAAAAAAAAGAAATTAAAGAGAGAGAGGAGAGGGAAACAGGAGTAAAGAAGACCAAATGTGACCATGTTTGTCTAACATTGCTTCAAAGAACCAACAGATAAAAAATTACAACTTCTCCCCCTTGTCATATCTATGTATTGTGCAGAAATGCACGTATCAGGAAATTGTATTTAATAATAAATTTAATAATAAATCATCCAACTAACAGGCCCTCCCTCATTCTGGGTTCACCACTACTGCCAAACTAACATCACCTGAGTCCCTCCTTTGCCTAACTAAGCATTTTCACAAGCAGAGTCTCACTTAATTCTTACAACATCCTGATGAACCCAATGTTATAATTTCTATTCCCTTTTCTCTGAATCAGAACTTTGCGGATATGTAACCTTCCTGGCCCCCACTTATAAACTACTGCTGAGAGGGTTTGTTTTTAAAGATGGAGAGCCATTGTGCATTCTTAAGACATTCACCTATTTTAGTCTCAGAGAGTACTTCAGTGGTGACCTTACCTAATACTTATGGTCATATAAGCAAGTCTTTTGACTGACTGGTTCAGGAATTCTTATCACATGATCTAATTTAACCTTTCTTTCTGCCACCTTTGATTTCTCATGTCACTGTTCTTCCAGAGCCACCCCCAATCAAAAATCTACACTAAACAAGTAAGGGTACTTCAATAGATCTATATTTCTAAGCAATTGTCTCCTCTCCCAAAAGAGTAAAACAGCAGAAGTGCTCCTTTCAATTAGAAATAAAAGTTCCCTCTATTTCAGCTACTATGGTTGTCCTTTTTTCTTTTAAAAGCTTTATTAAGACAAAAGTCACATACAACATTTAACGTGTTGAATTCAATGTCTTTTAGTATATCCACAAACATGTGTATCCGTCATCACAACCTAATTTTAGAACATTTCCCTCCCAACAAAGAGAAGTTCTGTACCCATTAGCTGTCACTCACCATTGCCTGCCCACAGACTCCAGTCCTAAGCAAACAGTAATCTACATTCTGTCTCTATAGATTTGCCTACCCTGGACATTTCATATAGATGGACTCGTACAATATGTGCTCTTTTGTAACTGACTTTTTTCATTGAGCATAATATTTTCAAGATTTATCCATGATGTAGCATGTATTAGTACTTCATTCCTTTTTGTGGTCAAATAATATTCCACTGTATGAATGTATCATATTTTGCTTATTCATTCTTCAGTTGATGGACACTGACTATTTCCCTTTTTGGGGCTATTATAACTAATGAAGCTATGAACATTCTTGTACAAGTTGTCATCTGGCCACATGTTTTCATTTCTCTTGGGTATATACCTAGTAGTGGAATTACTATATTATACAGTAACTCTATGTTTAACTTTTTGATGAACTGAAAAACTGGCCCCAATGTGGCTGCACTATTTTACATTCCCACCAGCAATATATGAGGGCTTCAATTTCTCTACATCCTCACTAACACTTGCTATTGTCTGTCTTTTTGGCTCTAGTCATTCTTGTGGGTGTGAAATGGTATCTCATTGTGGGTTTGATTTGCATTTTCCTAATGACTAACGGAGCTGAACATCTTCTTATGTGCTTTGTAGCTATCTGCATATCTTCTTTGGAGAAATGTCTATGCAAATCCCTTGCATATTTTTAAATTGCATTTTTGTCTTTATTTTTGAATTATTGGAGGTCTTTATAGATTCTAGATACAAGCCCCTTATCAGATATATGTTTGCAAATATTTTCTTCCACTCTGTGTCTTTTGTCTTTTTTGATGGTGTCATTTATATCACAAGATGTTCTTTGGTCATTTATTTGGATGTTCGTTGGTCATATATTCATATATTTGTTTCATTTTATGTTCAATTTTGCTTCTGTTTTCATTCATTCATTCATTCATTCATTCATGCACTGAGTGCCTATTATGTGTCAGAAATTGTTCTAGGCACTGGAGATATATTAGTGAACAAGGTAGGACAATGTCCCTGCTATCATGAAACTACTGTTCCAGTCAGGGGAGACAGGTGATAAACAAATACATTAAATAATTTTAGACAATAGTGAATATTTTTAAGGAAATAAAGTGGGGGTAATGAGATAGAAAGTTTTTATGGGGCAAGTGTCAGAAGTGCGGAGCAGCTATAGGTAGATCAACGCTATTGGCATTTCAGGACAGATCATTTTTTTTTTGTAAGCAGGGGTGCTGTCTTGTGCAATTGTAGGATATTCAGCAGCATCCCTGGCCTCTTCCCACAAGATGCCAATATCACCACCTGCCCCAGCTGTGACAAGCAAAAACATCTACAAACATTGCCTAACGTTCCCTGGGGGACAAAGTTGCCCTCAGTTGAGAACCACTGAGGGTGATGGTTGAGGACAGTACCTCTCAATGGAGACCTGGGGAAGGAGTTGATTTTATGGGAAGCTATAAGGTGAAGCCATTCGAAACAGATTGTAGATCAAGCACAAAAGTCTCAAGATGGGTTTGTGGTTGTCTAAGAAACAGAAACCAGGCCTTTGAGTTAGAGTATAGTGAATGAGGAGAGGATTGGTAGAAGATGAAATCTGAGAGGTGGGCTGGAGCCAGATTATGGTGTACCTAGTAGATAGTAATAAGGAATTTGGGATTTATTCTAAGTACAATTGGAAGCCAATGAGTTAGGGATGCTGTCTTAGTCCATTCAGGCTGCTATAACAAAAATACCATAGACTGAGTGGCTTAAACAACAAACATTTTACTTCTCATAGTTCCGGAGGCTGGGAAGTCCAAAATCAAAGCACCAGCAGATTCAGTGTCTGGTGAGAGCCCACTTCCTGATTCATAAATGGCCGTGTTCTCTCTGTATCCTTACAAGGTAAAGGGAGGGAGCTCTCTGAGGGCTTTTTTATAAAGGCACTAATCTTATTCATGAGGGCTCCATCCTCATGACCTAATTACCTCTCAGATGCCCCACCTCCAAATACCATCACATTAGGGATTAGGTTTCAACATATGAGGGACACAAACATTCAGTCTATAGCATTCTGCCCCTGCCCCCCCACCCAATTCATTCTATCCCAACATCCCTAAAGGTCTTAATTCATTCCAGCATCAGAAGTCTAAAGTCCAAAGTCTCATCTAAATATGTAAATCTGATAGGGGTGAGACTCAAAGTACTCTTCATCCTGAGGAAAATTTCCCTCTACCTGTGAACCTATGAAACCAAACAAGTTTGGTTTGGTGAGACAGGTAACAGATAGACATTACCAACCAAAAGGGAGAAATAGGAAAGAGGTAAGGAGTGACAGGTCCCAGGTAAATCCAAAACCTAGTGGGGCAGACAACATTAACCTGTAAGACTCCAGAATAATCTTCTTGTCTTAATGCTCTGCCTTCAGGCCCACTGGGGTGGCAACCTCACCCCCACGGTTTGATGGGATGGCCCTGCAACAGCTCTCTGTTGGCATCCCATGCCTGTGGCTCTTCTGGGCTTGAGTTCCATGCCTACAGCTCTCCCAGGTTGGGGTCCTGAGCCCCTGGTTCTGCCAGGTGACCCCATCCTTTGAAATCTAGGTGGAGGCAGTCATACCCCCATGGATCTGCTGGGCATAGCCCATGCCATAGCTCTCTGCAGGGGCCCCAACCCCAAGGCATGGGGCGGGGGCATCCTGGCCCACCTAAACTGGACAGGAGGCCCCACCCTTTGAAACCACTATGCTCCCCACCCCAGGTCCTTGCACTCTGGGCCTGTGATGGGTATGGCAGCCCTGAGGATTTCAGAACCACCTTCAATGATGTTCTTCTGTTGTCTGGGAGAATAGCTCCCAGCTTCCGTTGAGCAGGCTAATCCCTACTAATCTCCTTATCAAACCGTCACTTGGCCACACCTTTAGGGTTCTCATTTCTTGCAATATAAATAGGCTGAGAATTTTCTAAGTCTTTAAGTTCTAGTTCCATTTTGCTTAACGATTCCCCCTTGTAAGTCATTTCTGTCCTCTCACGTTTTACTATAAGCAGTCAGGAGGAGCCAAGCCACACCTTCAACACTTTGCTTAGAAAATGCTTCAGCTAAGTGTCCAATTTCATTGCTGGCAAGTCCTACCTTCCACAAAACACTAGAACAGGAACACAATTCAGCCAAATTCTTTGACACTTTACAGCAAGGATCACATTTCCTCCAGTTTCCAGTAACACGTTCCTCATTTCTGTCAGAGACCTCATCAGAATGAACTCTACCATCCATTTTTCTACCAACATTCTGTTCATGATTACCTAGGTATTCTCTAAGAAGATGGAGACTTTCTCTATACCTCTCCTTTTCTCTCTGAGTTCTCACTAGAATCACCTTTAAAGATCCATTCATAGCAAGACAGACTCTTTCAAGCATACACCTCAACAGTCTTCTGGCCTCTCTACCTATTACCCAGTTCCAAAGCCACGTCAACAGTTTTAGATATTTGGTACAGCAATACCGCCACATCTCTGCACCAGCTTCTGTCTTAGTGCATTCAGCCTGCTAGAAGGAAACTACCAAAGACTGAGTGGCTTCAACGACATTTATTTCTCACAGTTGTGGAGGCTAGGAAGTCCGAGGTCAAGACACCAAAAGGTTTGGTGTCTGTTGAGAGCTCGTTTCCTGTTGCATAGATGACTATGTTCCCACTGTATCCTCACATGGCAGAAGGGGCAAAGGAGCTCTCTTGGGTATCTATTATAAGGGCACTAATCCCATTCACAAGGACTCCACTCTTTATGACCTAATCACTTTCCAAAGGCTCCATGTCCAAATACCATCACATTGGAGATAGGTTTCAACATATGAATTTAGTGAAGGTACCAATATGCAGCATTTAGCAGGTGTTGTTAAATATAGGAACTGAGCAGTGGATTTGTGTTCTTGTCCCATGTTTTCCTGCTCAAGTACCTAAAAACAGACAGTGATAGAGCTAAGACTAACACCCATGTTTCCTGACTCCTAGCCTAGTGGTCCTCCCATTAAACAAGGGAGACTAAGCAGTTCTCACCTGTTAACTGGTGTGAAGATTACAGGCGACCATTGATATAACTGTTCCTTCCCTCAATCCCCCTTATTTAAGAAGTCCCAACATGGTTGTTGACATTGGTATGAAAATCAAAGAAAAGAAACTCTAGCCTGTTGCTATCTAAAGTATGGTTCACAGACCGGTAGCATCGGTGTCAGCAGGGAACTCGTTAAAATGCAGAATCTCAGGCCCCACCTCAAACTTACTAAATTAAAATCTATTTTAACAAGGCCCCCATGTAATTTGTAGGCATGTTAAACCTTGAGAAGCACTGATCTAGTTTATCAAAATATCATCAGAAGCAATTTAGTGATTCAGATGGTTTTTGATGGGCTTTCCCCGAGTCAGAAGACTAATGATGCTATCATCAAATTCTTATATAACACCATCCTGATTCCTTTCTTTCCTTTGTTTTCAGTAAGTCTTCACTCACAAAGTCACAAATTAAGGAGCTTTCCTTAATTAGGACACAGATCTTTTCCTTTCCATTTCTGCAGCCACCAGCTTTGTCTTGGCCCTCATTACTCTGCACCCGGACTATTGCAGATCCAAACTTATGCCCCAGCCTTCTTTACACCCTTCCATTTGCCCAAAGCTCTCTGATTTTCAAACCTTCTCTGGCTTTTGATTTTTCTTGCCTTCAAGGTAAAATTCATATCCTAACTCTTGCTTTGAAAACCATTACATTCAGGTCCCAAAACACTACCCAGACAATCTGTTGCATATATGTTCTTCTGTCCATGCCTTTGTTCATACTCTGGAATGCCCTTTCCCATCTTTTCTGCTGCCTTCAGGGCTCTGCTGAAATCCCACTTCTATCACGAACGTCAGATTTACCCACGTTTCTGTTGCCTTCCCTTGTTCTAAGGTTCTGTGGCACTTGTAACCTATATGAGTTTTTGTTCAACTGCATTATAATTTCAGGTAAAAGTATATATCACACAACTAGATGGTAAACTCATGGAGGACAGGGGCTGCATCTTTACCCCTCTCCTTGTCAGCATCTGACAAGGCACTGAGCACATAGTAGGTAATCAGTACATATTTTGCTTCTGAATCTGATGAAGTTGTAGAATAATGCCCAGAATTACAAGCACATCATTCCTACTAATTTATTTCCTCTAAGCGTCCATGCTACCGTTCAGCAATTATGCAAGCAGCATTGTTTATAAAACCAACCATGGGTAGGCAGCCTCCAATCAGCAAGGCAGTAGGCATTGGAAACAGTCCAGAATTTCAGGCCAAATAAAAACTGTGAATGTTTATTTCAAGAGCCACTGTGTTCTGTGGAACAAAGCTCTGTTCTGGGTGTCAGAACAACAGGTATCCCTTCCCACCTCCCTGCTGTGACACTCAAGGCCAGCTGCTCTGAACAGTGTGTCAGGCGTAGAGCTCCAGTTGCACTGCCCCAGCTGAGCCAGGGGCAGCCAGATACAAAATGCTGATAACATTAACCCTAATTTTGTATTTTGCTACAGTTTTGTGTTTGCTTAGTACTTCCTTCTTAAGGCTGTTGGCAATTGTGTTGGCTGGTCACTTGGCTCAGAATATTATTAGCTTTTTGTATATAGTTGTCCATCAGTATCCACAGGGGATTGGATCCAGGACCCCTGTGGATACCAAAATCCGTAGATGCTCAAGTCCCTTATGTAAAATGGCATGGTACAGTAGCATTGGTTAGTTTTCCTATTCCTGGGCATTAGACTGTAAAGATTCCCATAAGGAGACACAACTACTAACAACTTTCTTTGTATATATACTAGTTCCTTTGAACCTCCTAGAACTAAAGAGATAGCAGGAAAGTGCCATCATTCCCTTTTTACAGCTAGGGAAACAGAGGCCCCGGAAAGCAATCTAACTTGCCCAAGATCACAAATGTTTGTTCCGGAGCTGAGACTAGGGTTCAGGCTTCATGAACCCAGGGATAATATGCAGTATTATAGGCTCAGTGCAGCATTACTGGTTGACAGTAAGTAGACAAAGTTGACATTTGAACCCAGATGATCTATTTTTCTGGAGTCCACACTCTTACCCAACTATCAACATGGCCTACCAGACAGTCCACACTGATTCATGTAAAGAGATACATTTGCCATTTCTGTTCTAAGACAGGTTTGCCAAAATTGGGAGCAGTATCCTCTGTCTTTGAGATTCATTGCTTCAAACATCTATCTACTTTCCCTTCAAAGTTATCCCTTTAATAATGATTTTCAATTTTGATTATATCTGGGAGAAAAATAAGAAACCTATTTAGATGCTAATTGGCTCTAACATCTCAGTGAATCAGTCTCATTTATTTCCTACAAGAAGCCTCTGGAACACGGATCATGCAGTTATCAAAGAGTTTTGCTGACCCACTAGCTTATAAGTGATTCAATGCATTTGAATTTATAACACAGTTTTATAGCAAAGGACATCTGTGCTAAGGACAGTGTCTTAAAGGCTAGATTTGGGGGTGGCAATTATTTTCTTGCGCATCATGGTAGGGATGCAGGGTGGACAAATTTAATTATTTTGCCCACATCAAAGTAGGGAAATGAATAGTCAATGAGCATTCTAGGAAGTTCATGGTATGATGGTAAAAAGCTAAATTTCTTTTCTTTTTTTTTTTTTTTTAATTTATTTGTTTTATTTATTTATTTTTGGCTGAGTTGGGTCTTTGTTGCCATGCGCGGGCTTTCTCTAGTTTCGGCAAGCGGGGTCTACTCTTCATTGCGGTGCATGGGCTTCTCATTGCCGTGGCTTCTCTTGTTGCAGAGCACAAGCTCTAGGCATGCGGGCTTCAGTAGTTATAGCACGCGGGCTCAGTAGTTGTGGCGCACGGGCTTAGTTGCTCCGTGGCATGTGGGATCTCCCCAGACCAGGGCTCGAACCTGTGTCCCCTGCATTGGCAGGCGGATTCTTAACCACTATGCCACCAGGGAAGCCCTAAAAAGTTAAATATCTAGTATCAGATTGCTTAGGTATGAATTATTGCTCTACTTCTTTGTAGCTTTGTGACCATTGGCAACTTAACTTTTCTGAGCCTCAATTTCCTTATCTGCATAATGGGGGTCATAATGATACTTAACCTCACAAGGCTGAAATAATGACTAAATAAGACGATAAATATAAAATACTTAGCCCACTGCCTGGCACATAGTGCTTCATAAAAATTAATTATTATTATGTTTACATATTTATTAATAATTCCTACAGTCAAATAAAATAAGAAGTCTTCCTCATCCTTCATAAACATTTATGGAGTGTTCTTCTCCCAGGCCTGAATGAGTAATCCCCTCAGATTTACTAATAACAAGAGTCAGTTTGGGGGCTTCCCTGGTGGCGCAGTGGTTGAGAATCTGCCTGCCAATGCAGGGGACGCGGGTTCGAGCCCTGGTCTGGGAAGATCCCACATGCCGCGGAGCAACTAAGCCCGTGAGCCACAATTACTGAGCCTGCGCGTCTGGAGCCTGTGCTCCGCAACAAGAGAGGCCGCGATAATGAGAGGCCCGTGCACCGCGATGAAGAGTGGCCCCCGCTTGCCACAACTACAGAGAGCCCTCGCACAGAAACGAAGACCCAACACAGCCATAAATAAAAAAATAAATAAAATAAATAAACCCAAAGTTTAAAAAAAAAAAAAAAGAGTCAGTTTGGTGTTTAATGGAGATGAGGAAAGAAATGAGGGATGGAGGTGGAAGTCAGCCTTTAACATTAGATGGTTTACACCATAGTTTCTCAATCTCAGCACTACTGACATTTTGGGTTGGATAAGTGTTTGTTGCGGGGCTATTCTTCCCACTGAAGCATGTTCAGTAGCATCCCTGGCCTCTGCTCATTATTCGATGCCAGTAGAATCCCCCTTCCTCCATTTGTGACGGTCATAACATCTCCAGACACTGCCAAGTGTGCCCTGGAGCGAAAATGCCCCCAGTTGAGAACCACTGACGTACATACTGCATTCTCCCATGATGGGGCCATGTATGGCCATGGGGTAGCCAGAGACAGACCAAGACAGAAGTGGGAAATTTTTTTTTTCTGTAAAAGTTCAAATAGTAAGTATTTCAGGCTTTCTTTCTGTCACAACTACTCAATTCTGCCACTGTATCAATGGAAGCAGCCACAGACAGTGCATAAACAAACACATTCCAATGAAATGTCTTTTATAGACACTGAAATTTGAATTGCATATAATTTCCATGTGTCACTAAATATTCTTCTTTTTTATTTTTTTCAACCACTTTAAATTATTGAAACCACTTTTAGCTCACAGGCCATATAAAAACAGATGGGGGGCTGGATTTTTCTTGTGGGCAATTTTTGCTGACCTCTGTGTGAAGGAATATGTGAAGCCCTGGGATAAAGATGGTACTTCTCCTGAGAGCATCAGATTAACTTTAAAAACTGGGAGGAAGCATTTTTTTTAATCAAAATAAACATTGCTATGTTTTGGAGTAGAGTTCAAACCCACATGAATTTTCAAGATAATATATGATATTTCAAAGTAGTGTTTTGCTCCCCATGGGCTGCTTGGAGCTATGCCTCGGAGCATATCCCTGGAGGCCATCGATGCCATCATTCTCCTCTGCTTTTAGGCTACTCTGGTGAAAAATTTGAGAAGTTGCCATTGTAGGAAGAAACTAACATAAAAGCCTTTTGGACTTCTCATAACTGATTGTCCTTGGATGGGGTCCGATAAAGCACCTAGAAATATTCTAAGTGCCTTGATGGTTCTCTGATGTATTTCATCCAGAGAATGGTCATGTAATATGTAATTGTTTAATCCAAGGTGGTTCCTATAAATCCTTTTTTGAAATTCCACCTGTCTCCTTCATACGCTTGGGGTCTGGAATCTACTCACTTCTCTTGTCAACTAAGTGGCCTGAGTATTACTCAGCAGAGTGAGTACCTAGGAGATTAACAAATGACCCAGCCTCTACCCTCAAGAAGGTGAAAATTTTCTGGTGATGGTAAAGCTTATTCATATGAGATGACCCCAAAAGAGGACCTCATCAAGAAAGACAGAGTGGGAAAGAGCATTGGATTGGCAAGCAGGGGGCTTCTTTTCCGGACCCTTCTTTGCCTTTTATCTTGAATGGGAGAGTTACTTTTCTCTTCTGCCCAGAGTGCTTTTTTGAGAAAGATTCGGAGGCACCATTCAAGCTGAGTAGGAAAGAGAGTGACAAGATTGGTTAGAGCTGTCTGCCGTGGATGGGAACTCAGGGAGTGGCTGGCACAAATGCCAGGGTGTTGCCATGCTTAGTCTCAATCATCTCTATGGTCAGTCCCTCCTAACTAGAAATGTCTATGGCTAATTCCTCTGATGGCATGGTTTCACGGTAATGATTGGATCCAAAGAAGGCAGGATCACCATGGGATGCAAAGGTCAGAAGATTGCCTGGCAGAGGTGAGAGGATGGTCAGGGCTTTAAGGATGTTTATTCTCCCTCACAGCTAGGCTCCAGCAGAGTACACTTTGTCTGACTTGGGTTTTGGTTGGCTGGAGGCTGAGTGACTTCTATTATGGTGTTGGCACAGCAAGAGGGAGGCACGTAGGAGACACTGTGTCCCCGCCATTCTCCCGGGCCGTTGTGAAAGGGAATGTCTTCTTAATGAGCCCATCCCAGAGAGTCTGGCCTTTCAGATAAACAAATAAGCACCAGCAGGAGTTGCTCACAAGAGGCCTGGAAAAAATAAGGCCACTTTGAGTGACAGCCCAAATAAAGGAGACCTAAGAAGTCTGAAGTTAACAGCTAATGAGCACAACTCCTCATCTGTGCTTCCTGGCCAGGACATCTATTGTTGAGGATGCCAGAAATCTGTGTGTCCTATTCATATAGGCAGAGACCTTTCTGGCCTCTGTCCCAGTACTGACTTTTATTTCATTTTTTATGTCGGGGGTGGGGAACTGCCTGGAGGAGATGTGCAAGGTGAAAAGAAATATAATTTCAGAAAAGAAGAAGTAAAACTGTCACTGTTTGCAGATGACATGATACTATACATAGAGAATCCTAAAGATGCTACCAGAAAACTACTAGAGCTAATCAATGAATTTGGTAAAGTTGCAGGATACAAAATTAATGCACAGAAATCTCTTGCATTTCTATACACTAATGATGAAAAATCTGAAAGAGAAATTAAGGAAACACTCCCATTTATCACTGCAACAAAAAGAATAAAATACCTAGGAATAAACCTACCTAGGGAGACAAAAGACCTGTATGCAGAAAACTATAAGACACTGATGAAAGAAATTAAAGATGATACCAACAGATGGAGAGATATACCATGTTCTTGGATTGGAAGAATCAATATTGTGAAAATGACTATACTACCCAAAGCAATCTACAGATTCAATGTAATCCCTATCAAATTACCAATGGCATTTTTTACAGAACTAGAACAAAACATCTTAAAATTTGTATGGAGACACAAAAGATCCCGAATAGCCAAGCAGTCTTGAGGGAAAAAAACGGAGCTGGAGGAATCAGACTCCCTGACTTCAGACTGTACTACAAAGCTACAGTAATCAAGACAATATGGTACAATATGGCACAAAAACAGAAATATAGATCAATGGAACAGGATAGAAAGCCCAGAGATAAACCCACACACCTATGGTCAACTAATCTATGACAAAGGAGGCAAGGATATACAGTGGAGAAAAGACAGTCTCTTCAATAAGTGGTGCTGGGAAAACTGGACAGCTACATGTAAAAGAATGAAATTAGAACACTCCCCAACACCATACACGAAAATAAACTCAAAATGGATTAGCGACCTAAATGTAAGACCGGACACTATAAAACTCTTAGAGGAAAACATAGGAAGCACACTCTTTGACATAAATCACAGCAAGATCTTTTTTGATCCACCTCCTAGAGTAATGGAAATAAAAACAAAAATAAACAAATGGGACCTAATGAAACTTAAAAGCTTTTGCAAAGCAAAGGAAACTACAAACAAGATGAAAAGACAACCCTCAGAATGGGAAAAATATTTGCAAACGAATCAACGGACAAAGGATTAATCTCCAAAATATATAAACAGCTCATGCAGCTCAATATTAAAAAAACAAACAACCCAATCCAAAAGTGGGGAGAAGACCTAAATAGACATTTCTCCAAAGAAGACATACAGATGGCTAAGAAGCACATGAAAAGCTGCTCAACATCACTAATTATTAGAGAAATGCAAATCAAAACTACAATGAGGTATCACCTCACACCAGTTAGAATGGGCATCATCAGAAAATCTACAAACAACAAATGCTGGAGGTGTGGAGAAAGGGAACCCTCTTGCACTGCTGGTGGGAATGTAAATTGATATAGCCACTGTGGAGAACAATATGGAGGTTCCTTAAAAAACTAAAAATAGAATTACCATATGACCCAGCAATCCCACTACTGGGCATATACCCAGAGAAAACCATAATTCAAACAGGCACATGCACCCGAATGTTCACTGCAGCACTATTTACAATAGCCAGGTCATGGAAGCAACCTAAATGCCCATTGACAGACGAATGGATAAAGATGAGGTGGTACATATATACAATGGAATATTACTCAGCCATAAAAAGGAATGAAATTGGGTCATTTGTAGAGACGTGGATGGATCTAGAGACTGTCATACAGAGTGAAGTAAGTCAGAAAGAGAAAAACAAATATTGTATATTAACGCATATATGTGGAACCTAGAAAAATGGTACAGTTGAACATGTTTGCAGAGCAGAAATTGAGACACAGATGTAGAGAACAAACGTATGGACACCAAGGTGGGAAAGCGGCGGGGGGTAGGGGTGGTGGTGGGATGAATTGGGAGATTGGGATTGACATATATACACTGATATGTATAAAATGGATGACTAATAAGAATCTACTGTATAAAAAAATAAAATTCTAAAATTAAAAAAAAATGAAATATAATTTCAATCTAAAGCGATTTACTTATCTTTTTAATGATAAGAAAGATTTCTCACTTGGGAAATGGGGATAAAAATACAACTCTCTTCCTAGAATTGTTGGGAGGACCAAATAGGAAAGCACTTAGCACAGTGCCCAATGTTTAGTCAGCATCTGAGACATGGTGGCTACAGTCATTAATAGTAGTAATCATCTTCTTCTCCATAGATAGAAATACACAGAAAAGGTCTGGAGATGCGGGATCTAGTTCCAGTTCTGCTGTCAGTTCCCTGTGAGATTTTTAAGCAAATCATCTCTCATGTCAACTGAGAGTATTAGACCGGAGTCTTGATTCATTCAGTAAACATACTATGAAGACCTACTAAGTGCCAGGCTTTGTCCCAGCCACCAGGCATCTAAAGGTGAATCAGAGGCAGTTTGTGAACTCAAGGAACTCCAGGTGTAATGGGGGAGACAGACAGGTAATGCACATGACAGTACAACACTAGAAGTACTATTACTGTGATGATGTGTGTCAGGTGCTCTGGAGCCCGAGGCAAGAAACCAGCAAGGTCAACATTCTGTCCCAATCCAACCTTCCATGAGTGTGTAACAGAAGCAACCAAGAGGCAAGCTGGATGTCCAGGAGAAGAAGAACTCAGCCAACTGGCAAGGGGCCTAAAACCCAGGTCCTCTCCTTCTAGGACCAGAGTTCTCACCAAATACCAAGCTGCCTTAAAATAAAAACATTCCAGAAAAAGTGATGTGCAGAGAGGTGATAATAACTGGGGTTTGGGAACAGGAGACTTCAGTCTGAGTTTCAGATCTGTTGTTGTGATAGCTTGATGACTTTGAGAAGGCTGTTGGATCTCTTTGAGCCTCAGTTATTTCATCAGCAAGAAGGGCACAACTGTCACACCTGCTTCACCCCGTGTTATCGTGTGGAGAGAGGAGATTGTTTATTTTAAAGGCTTGGTAAACTGCGACTTATATCAATTGTAGCTTGTGGTGTTTCTGTTGTTATCCTTAGTAATAATAAAAATGATAAACACCCTGCTATGTTATAGAAAAAAATGCTCAATGGCCAGTAATTGAATTTGGGTGTCCAAAGAAGTAGATAAGGTTTTTTTTGTTTGTTTTTTGTTTTTTTGTTTTTTTCCAACAGTCAGTATCTTCTTCAACCAATATCTTGGTTATGTATGGAAAAACAGAAGGGAGGGAAAGAGGAAGAGAGGTTATCTATTTCTCCTTAAAGCTAATCAGAGAAATCACTCAAGGTAAGTCTTGTGACCCGATCTCTGATTAACTGAAGTTGCAATAGGCTGCTGTGATAGGAACCCTGAGGGGGTGACTGATTATCTAATAGTAGAGAGAAAGAATAAACAATTGAAATAAACAAAAACCTTTGTTTGAGTTAAAGCAAAGGAGAGTTGATATAGGAGAAATATAATAAAGATGGGAGTGAGAGAAGAAAGGGGTTCTAGTTCTCTAGGTAGGTGACCTTGAACAAATAAATCTCTTCCCTCTACTTGGCCTCAGTTTCCCTATCAGTGCAACCTAGGGCTTGGTTGAGACAATCCCTAAGGTCCCTTTCAGGTTTGCCAGAGTATAAGGTTTCTACCTGCACAACACTGAAACAGAGGGGGGTGAGAGAGAGATGGAGAGAAAGAGAGAGAGAGAGACAGAGAGACAGAGAGATAGGGAGACAGAGAGATAGGGAATCTGACTGATAAACTGAAAGGGAAACAGACTCATAAAACCCATGGATTCAAATTAAATGGAGAATTCATGTTGATTTAGAGCTGGCAATTTCAGGCTTCTACATCACAAGGAGACTCTATTTAATCCTGGGGTGGTCTCTTGGGCCTTATCTTCCTCAGCTCAATAGTGCTGCACACAGAGCTCCCGTGGAAGTAGAGAGAGAGAGCTGTTTAAAAAGAAGAATTTACTTGAATCACCTGGGGAGCTGTCCCACACCCGCACCCCAGGTACCAGCAAAAGGACAGTGAAAGCCTCAGCCAGGCCTTAAATATTGGTTGCCTACCCTCTTAACTCCTTATGGCCTGATTTTCGGCCCCGAACAGAAGTCAGATCCAATGTTCTTATGTAGGGAAATAAAACACAATTTGCACACTGTCTATTCAATAATGCTGTTTACCATTTTTAGGGCGCACAAAGGGTGGAAAATTCAAGAGACCTACAATCCAGTACTTCAGACTTTGGAAACTTAGTCCTTGAGGCTCTGGGAAGTCCTAAAGGCTGAGAAAGGTCATTGAACATCAGCAAAAGGAGACACCTTAGAGAGCTTCCAAAAATCTGTGGTGCTGCTACTAAGAAACAAGGTCCTAGAGAGGATTCAGGGCTTTGCCAGAGCCACCTGGGAGTCTCAGCAGAGCTGGGACTAGATCTCAGAATGAGAACTGAACTCAAATACAGCATCCCGAAGTTTCCCGTGACCTGGCCCCAGCGACTGCCCGACCTTCCCCGAGAGAGTTCTGCTTTCTGACTCTTCGCAGTGTAATGTCAGAAATAAATTTAGGATCCTTCTCGGGCATGAGGGACACCGGGTACCTTAGACTGACAGTTAGACAAAGGAATGTTGGATTTGCGAGGCTTTGGTGACCCGTATACAGCAGGTCTTTATATATACCACTAGCACCTGGGGAAGAATTGTGTTCATCCAGAGATCCAACTGCTGTTCCCAATTCAAATCAGGCCAACATACTGATTCAGATACAGAGAGTCGTGCTATCAAGAGAAATGGGCTAGGATTCTGAAGACCTAGTTTCTCATCCGACTGCCATCACCCGCTAGTCACCTAACCCTGATGCTCTATTTAAATTCTGTGAGCCTCATTCTTCCCACCTTTAAGACAGAGATGATGAGGACAGTATCTACTGAGCAGACTTAACCTAAACTAAATGAGAAAAAAGGAAAAAACAAACCAAGAGGCATGGAATTAAGTATGAATTTCTAGGATCTAGTTTATATACATTATGAGAATTTAGAGAGAAGAGGAAAATACGCAAGTATCCTGAGGAGGTTAGGAAAACTTCCAGGGAGAGATTGCGAAGCAGAGGAGTCTTAAACAATTGCATTGTATTTGCAAACTAGAGGAGAAGAGAAAGGGGCCAGAGGAAGTGAGAAAGTAGAGGCAGTACCCTGAGCAAATGTCCAAAGACAGCTTCTGATTATTCTAATGCTTTGGGCTCTGTCCTTACGTTTTAAATAATATTCCAATCCTTGACACCTCCTTTCAACCGTGTTTTCTATTTTAATTTCCTGAATTGGTCCCCTGGGGAAGAGTGGGGACTATGTACTGAAACAAGTCACATCACAGAAACTTTTCTTCCCTTTTATTGAATTTTTTGTAAAATATATTAATTGTTAAAAAAAAACGGTAAAGACTATATCCAAATAATTCCCCAAACGAGCAGCCACCTTAGACTTTAATTACAGTATGTTCACTTTCCCCCTGCTCTCCACTTGCTAAATTGTACTATTAATAGTCATAATTCCGTCTGTGTTCTAGGCTTTACAGTTTGTAAGGGGTGGTATTTATGTCTCCACCTTTGGCCCTCACAGCAAGTCCATGCAGCATTTCGGGTTGTTCGTGCTTTAGAAAGGTCACTAATAGTTGGTCAGGTTGCCCGATACATAGTAAGCTCTCAATAAATACTGGATGGATGGATGGATGGATGGATGGATGGGTGGGCGGACGGATGGATGGATGGATGGATGGATGGATGGATGGATGGGCGGACGGATGGATGGATGGATGGATGGGCGGACGGATGGATGGATGGATGGATGGATGGATGGATGGATGGATGGATGGGGGAGAAAGGGGAATTGAGTGAGTTGATAGCTGCTCTGAATATCTGCCGAACTTTATCATTGTCCTCAGTGATAATCCCAGCTTCTGCAGAAATCCCAGGGCACAGGAGGCAGGCAAGCCCTGTAGTCATTTACTTCTGGGCTACCCTGGAGCCTGTCAAATGGGGATGGGCAGTAAGCCTGTCTGCTGTAATTCTGTGATATAGGAAATCTAGTAAATTTCCTGTGAAGCAAGGCCCTCAACAACCAAGGCTATTTGTGCAAGAAACTGTCCCCTTTCACACGATGCGTGATAGTGTGTTTGCAGTTTCTCCCTCATTTGAGAAGAATAGAATCTTTGCCCATTCCCATCCCAAGGTACAGAATTAAGGGTAGTAATGCTTGGGTTGCAGGGAGATCATATAGAATAAAAGGAAGGACCAGCAAGCCAAAGTCAGAAGAAATGCGTTTGAGATTCAGGTCCAAAGTTTATAACCTTCATTCATTCACTCATTCATTCATTCATTACATGTTATGTTCCTACTCTGTAGCAGGCTCTGCCAATCTCTGTGAATACGGTAGTGAATAAGAGAGACAAGGCACCTGCCTTAATGGACCTTAGTTCTAATGGGGTAAGACAGACAAAGAAAACACACACGACAAATAAATGTCTAAATACATGTAATAATGGGCTGGTGATATTTAAGCCCAGTCTTAAAGGCTGAGAAGGTACTAGCTCTTCAAAGTAAAACTGGGGGAGAAATATTCAAGTCAGAGGGAACAATTTGTGCAATGGTCCTGTGGTAGGAAAAAGCTTAGTGGTGGAATTTGAGGAACTGAGGGTCAACCAGGTAGCTGGAGCATTTCTGGCAGGGGAGAGAGCAACAAAAGATTAGATTGGGAAGACAGAGAAGGGACCAGACAAGGCAGAGCCTGAGAGGCCATGAAGAGAAATTTGGATTTTATTTTATGTGCATGAGAAGCCACTGGAAGGTTATAAGTAGAAACAGCATGTGATCTAATCTCTGTTTTAAGAATCTGACTTTGGCCCAATCACTCAACTTCTCTGTTTCCCTTTCCTCTCCTAAAAATGGAGGGAAAAAAAACTCCTATTGCTGTGTCCTTCTAAGAGGTTGTTGAGGCCTCACATAATGTTCATCATAATACACTGCTCCAAGTAGCATTTTTTTTTAAATTTTATTTATTTATATATTTATGGCTGTGTTGGGTCTTCGTTTCTGTGCGAGGGCTTTCTCTAGTTGTGGCAAGTGGGGGCCACTCTTCATTGCGGTGTGCCGGCCTCTCACTATCGCGGCCTCTCTTCTTGCGGAGCACAGGCTCCAGACGCGCAGGCTCAGTAATTGTGGCCCACGGTCTTAGTTGCTCCATGGCATGTGGGATCTTCCCAGACCAGGGCTCGAACCCGTGTCCCCTGCATTGGCAGGCAGATTCTCAACCACTGCGCCACCAGGGAAGCCCTCCAAGTAGCATTTGATCAATATTGAATTGATTTGAATTGTTCAATAATAATATGAACACACTTTGTAAACCATAAAGTGTCACGCACACCTAAGGTTTTATCAACATCACCTTTCCCCAAAGCCTGGACTCCTTCACAGGAACAGATAAGATAATCGGCCACAAATGCTCTGAAAACCCCATCCCAATAAAAAGTACTTTCTATTTTTGTTCCCTTGTTTATCAGAGTCTGGGTTTGGTTTTCTTTATTCCATGGCACTAACTTATTCTCTATTTTTGGCCCAGGAAACATCAACTAGACTCAAGTGTGCTATTTAACCCTAAGAAATAAAAATATCCCGAGAGAATATGATGGCCAGGACTGGGAGTGAAGTTAGCCAGTGTGTGCCTGGAACTGGGCACTTTCTGTAGCAGGTGGGAGCTTGTCCTCATTAGTCACAGGTCCCCCATCACCTACGAAGGACTTGTGAAGAATAATACTGACGACAATGATAATAAGAATAATAAATGATTAGTAATGCATATAGATATAGATATACACATGTGTGTATATATATATATATATATATATATATATATATATATATATATATATATATATATATATATATATATCCCTTTGCTACTTTTCTCAAAGCATTTGTTTCCCATCTATTGTCTTAATTTAGCTCATGCTCACGCACAGAGGTAGAGTGGCAGTGTTCTAATTGGGGAAATGGCCATGAAGCGTTCAAGTGGTTTGCCTCAAGGTCATACTGTGAGTGATGGAGGAGGCGAAACCAGGCCCCAGGGCTCCCAAATCCTGTGCCAGCACACCGTGTCGAGACCCTCAGCTCCTCTGGGAGCCTTAAGAAAGAAAACTGGGATCCTAAATCCCAGATTAAATAACTAGGAATTGGAGCATAGAGAAAAATGGCCACAAGCAGGAGCCCATGTGGGCAAGTGCTCTTTGTACCACCTGCTCAAGTACCCACTAAAGTTCCTGCCATCCTGCCTTTCAACCCCATACATAGCTGGGGGCGACAGTGGATTGGGAAGACACAAAGGAAATCAAGCAGTCCACAGTTTGCTGCACTGCCAAAGGGAGAATAGGACTGGGAATAGCTCTTCAGTAAACTGAGAGTTTTCTCTTTTGGATGGAAAGGAGGTCTCTGGGACTTTGGGGCTGACCTTGGGCCCACCATGCATTTGCCCTAGGCCTCTCTTGCCCTCCCCTCACGGTTTTGGACAAAGTGAATCTTCGAGTTCTTTCCAACTTTAGCATTCTTTAATTCCACCATGTATGGGCTGGATGGGATATATTTGGCCATTTTGATTATACATTGAATTATTTGTAGTATAAAAGGCTCTTATATTTTGGTCCATGGAATACACTATGTTTCCTTAGTTCCAGATATGGACACCCTCTATAGAAAAAGAAAGACAAATTCTAACCCCCTTCTCCCAAACCCCTATCTTCACCTCCAGTAACTAAAATAGAGTTTTATCTGCCCTAGAATATTATCTCCAATGTTAAAAAGCTTAAGAGTCAACAAAAATAGATGTATATTGAGGGCCCATCATACAATAGGCACTATGAAACCAGATAAGAGAAGCACATATAAAGGATAGGCACAGGACCCAGCATATAGTAAGTACCCATTAAAAGCCAGTTTTTGCTGCTATCATCATCTTCATCCTCATCCTCATCAACATCATCACATCAGAACTGGTCATTTCATAGTAGAAGAGGTTGCTTTGGGGGCTTCCGTGGTGGCGCAGTGGTTGAGAATCTGCCTGCCAATGCAGGGGACACGGGTTCGAGCCCTGGTCTGGGAAGATCCCACATGCCATGGAGCAACTAAGACCGTGGGCCACAATTACTGAGCCTGCGCGTCTGGAGCCTGTGCTCCGCAACAAGAGAGGCCCGCGCACCGTGATGAAGAGTGGCCCCCACTTGCCACAACTAGAGAAAGTCCTCACACAGAAACGAAGACCCAACAAGCCATAAATTAATTAATTAATTAATTAATTTAAAAAGAAGAGGTTGCTTTATCTCACCAACCTCTCTCAACAACTGAACAAAGGAGAAACTTTTAGTTCCCACATTTTACACATGAGTTAAATGGAACAGAGGGAGGTTGTGTAACTGGCCTGAGCTCACAGACAGTCCTCAAACCCAGATGTACTGGTTCATAGAACCCATCTTTAAACCGCTGTACGAGTTGCACTGACCTTCTATACAACTTGGCAGCCGTACTCATTATCTTGTCCAATTTGAGCCTAAAATGTGATGTAGCTCAGAGGCAGCCAAGTTCACTGGGATGTGCATGAGTACAGGTGTGGGACTCTGCTGTCCAGGTGTGAGCCTCGTGGGCTTGGTCAAGTGCCTGCCCTGGGTCCAAGCTTCTCTGTGGGTGAAATGGCTAAAAATACCCACCCAGCTCTCCTCCTAGAATGTACATGAGGTTCCAGTGGGATTATGGATGAGAATACACTTTGTATTTTGTCATCTTCTACTCAGATGCATGTGTTCATCTCATTAATATTACAGTCTGGTGCCAATTTCTGGGGGGGGGGGCGGTCAGCCACAGAGAAGCTCACTCAGGCTGCAACATCTCATTAGAAGCTAACATTTGGATTCAGGGAGAGGAGAAGGGAGGGGGCGAGAGTCGTCCTCCGCTGCCTAGGTTCCTACCGCTATCTGTATTCAGAGAGGCTTGTTGGTACCTTGGCAGTGCCACTCGGTGGGGCGTCTCTGACTTTGATGTTGCATGTGTCAACATCCTAATAGGGGGCAGCTGAGATCGAGTGTGAGTTTGGAAAGACATCTTATGACAGGTTTTGCCTAAAGATGTTTCAACAGATAACCCTTTAGAAGTAACAAAGGTAGTTTATACATTTCACTGGGAACCCCGGGGGGGCTTAGGTAGCAGCTCAGTTCGACGTTTGGCATGCAAACAGCTTCCTATTCTCCTTTTCTTCCCCCCTTGCACATCTGTGAGATACCACTGCTTGTCACCATAGTACAGTACTGTTTAGTTACATCGACATTCTGTCCACGTTGACAGCAATGATAGAAGGACATGAGGCTGTTTCCTTCTAGAAAGTCCACATTGGAAAACCTTAGAAAGTCACTCCGCCTTTCTAAAATGTAAATCAGATCACCTCATTCTGCTGTTTAAAACTCCTCTCCTGGCTTCCCATCATGCTTAGAATAAAATACAGATGCCTTCTATGACCCGGATATTGAGTCTTATCTGACCTGTTCTGAACTCTCTAACCTCACCTCCCAAATAGCTCCGCCACCTCACTATGCAGGAGCCCTACTGGCCTTCTCTCTGTACCTCACTCATGCCAAGCTTTCTCCTACTTTAGGGGCTATGCACCTAGAGCTCTTTCCTGCACCTATTTTCCCCCAAATTTTCCATGGTTGGCTCCTTCGCGTCACTGGGTCCCAGCCTGGCTCAAAAGTCTCTGCAGCCAGTACTTCCCTGACCTTCCTATTTGGCCTCCACTCCTACCCCAAGTCTGTCCCCACCATATCACCTTGCTGTATTGTCTTCCTAGCATATAGTCACTCATTTACCTATGGATGGATGGTCTTACTAGAGGATTAGCACCTTGAGAGTAGAGATCTTCACTGTCTTTCAGATCTGCAGCACATAAGAACAGAGGTGCTGTGACACAGAGTAGGTGGGCGATGAATATGTGTGAGATGGGTGAATGAGCCCCTCCTTCTACAGATGGAGAAGGTAGAAGCAGAGAACAGTGCCCACCACTGCCTTCCTGTTTTCCCTCTGAAGGTTGTATGTGAGCACCCTTGGGTCATACTGGGGCTTTGGCAGGTTATAGCATCCAGGGGCTCTTGATGGGATGTTCACAGATTCCTGGGAAGTCAGCAGATGAGGATCAGGGTGTCTGGAGCTCTGTGAAAGTGTAGGCATATTTCTGGCAAGAATGTTTATGGCTTTTATTTATAGCTCAAAGGGATCTTTGACTTACTGGTAGCACCATCAACGTTTCCTTTTAAGTAGTTTAGGTTTGGCGGGGGACGTGAAGTGAGCCTAGAAAGAGGATGGAATGATGATCTCAGCATCACCTTGAGGTTCTCTTTTTTCACTATCAACATGACTCCACTGTTCTGTCACAGAATGTATATAGGGAAGTTTCCCCTTCTTACCACCAAAGCATCACTTTCCTAGTTCATTGTTTCCATGGTGTATCTCCAGTGCCAGAAGCTAGTCAGATTTCCACGTGAATCAAAGAATTCCAGAGTTGGGAAGGCACATAATTCAATGTTTATAAGCCATGATGTGCACCAGATTTTTCTAGGGAACTTTTTATAACTATGAGTTTCCACCAGCCCCTACTTTGACTTTTTTACTCGGTAAGATTAGATGCAAGATGTGTTCGTTTCCTAGGGCTGCTGTAACTAAGTACCACAAACAGGTGGCTTAAAATAACAAGAATTTATTGTCTCACAGTTCTGAAGGCTGGAAGTCTGAAATCAAGGTGTTGGTAGGGCCATGCTCTCTCTAAACACTGTAGGTGAGAATCCCTCCTTGCTTCTTCCTAGCTTCCGGAGGTTGCCATTAATCCTTGACATTCATTGACTTGTAGCCGCTGCGCTTCAGTCTCTGCCTCCATCATCACACAGTGTTTTCCCTTTGTGTATCTGTGTGTCTCTCTTATTAGAAGGACACCAGTTGTATAGGACTAAGGGTCTACCCTACTCCACTGTTATCTCATCCTAACTAATTACATCCGCAATGACCCTATTTCCAAATAAAGTCACATTCAGAGGTACTGGGGCTTTGTACATGAACTTGTGTTTTGGGAGGACACAATTCAACACATGATAAAGAATATTGGAATCTGTATTTCTTAAAAATTCCACCAGTAATTCTCATTGAGAAACACTGTTCTTACCTATCCCCTCGCTGAACAGATGGGAAGCTCAGGCCCAGGGAAGGGGTGAGTCCAGAGTCACACAGAGACTCAGTGATAATGTCACAGTAGGATGCCAGGTATCATGATTCCCCCAACATCTTTTCCAATAGGCCAAACTGCCTTTTGGTGTTCAGACGCGGTGATCCTCTCGCTGGTTTACAAAGATGAGCATTTAAGTGGGTATTTCCAGTTGCCCACATCTGCCCCAAGAGCCCATTTACCTCCCCAGTGGTTTCCAGTGGGGCATCAGTGGATTCTTTGGTCCTGTCACTTGTCTCCACCACGAAGAGTAAGGTTTTAGGGCAAGGTGGTCTACTGCAGCAGTCACAGACATGCATCCTAGTTTCCTCCCAGCTGTGCCCATGTTGGCCCACATTCCTGTGGTCACTAACTGGTATTTGGATGAGGTGTGGGAAGACTTCCTTTCTCTTCTGTCACTTACTCAGAACACTACCATATGGTACGTGTTAGCACAGTCCTCTCACTTGTGTTCTCATGTGGGTGGGTTCTTGGGAGAAGAAATTAACATCTGGAAAGACATCCCGAGCCTTGCATGCATCATTTGAGATATTACTCAGTGGAAATAGTGGTTGTCATGCCCCATTTGTGTCCCCTCCCGTTGTATTTTTATGCTGGAAGTCTGCGTGATCTGTGGATCCCCATCAAAATCAGTTCCCGCACAGCAGATGCATTTAAAGTCATGGATCTCAGAGTAAGCAAAATAAAGTGTTTAATCTATTATTAATCAGCCAGCTGACAAAATGCTAGAGCTCTAGGGGGGTCTGAGGAAGACATCAATATTTATGGCCTTGTTAGTGAGTGCATATTTTTTTCTCTCTCTCTCCTTTCTCCTCCCACCCCTTAAGATGGGAACAGAAATATGGATCCTGTTATGTTTTATGCGATTGTACAGGGTAGGAATGTCATGTTCTGGAATGAGATAACTCCAAAGTGGTATTGCATATTTGTTCAAGACTATTGGCGGTTGGAGCTGCAGTAACCTCTGCCAGGTCGGGTTAGCAAAACCAGTCTGTAATCCATGGTAATACAGTGGGAGAACTTAGGAACAGAAGGACCTGGGAGACCATCTGTTACAAAGAATTAATTTTTCTGATGAGGCAGCTGAGGCTCAGAGAGGGCAAGGGGCTTCTTTGTGACCACACATTTATTTATTATTCAACAAACTTTAACTGGATGCCTTCTACATACCAGACAATGTGTGAGCTCCCAGGGACACCAAGATAAGTATTCAAAGGAATAGGTGCCATTCACTGAGTATGTCCTAGGTGTGAGGTACAGGCTAAGTCCTTTAAATAGTCCCTCTTGCTAAAACCCTCCGACAGTTTCCAGTTGCACTTGGAATAAATGAAGATGCTTTGCCTACAAGGATCTATGTGACCTTGCTCTGACCTCACCTCATTTCATTCCCCCCCTCACCCCGGTTCCATTCTTCCCCTCATTCCTCAGTGACTTTCATAGTTATTATTCCTGGAATATATACCAGACTTATTGCCCCTTTAGGTCTTTGAACCAGCTGCCCACTCAGCCTAGATTACTCTTCCCTTCATCATTTCTGGATACTTATATCTCCGGCCCGAGCACAAACTTCACTTTTTCAGAGATTCCTTGACAACGAGTTACCCCACTCTCACCCCCTTAGTCACTTTCTCTTAATCAACCTGTCTTAGTGCCTTCCTACCCTTTGATGTGCTAATAAATGCTTAGCCCCTGGACATAGTGGGGCCGAGGTGGGGGTTGTGGATTTATAGCATTTGCCAATTTCCTCATGTAAATACTTCCACTACGGCTCATTCAATGCTCCAGGTTATCCGTGTGATGTTGTTGAATGTGAAGCTGGGAAGAAATACACAGAGTTCACTCTTGTGAGCCAGTGTAAACCAGTTCTGGCATACATCTTACTGCCTGAAATTACAGTATTTATCAACTTGTAATTCTTTTTTCTCTCCCATGCAATATAAGCTCTGAAAGAGGAGGAACCTTTTCCATTTCATTTACAGTTGTATTTCTAGCATCTACAACAGGGCCAGGAATATGATACTCACTGAATAAATGTCTGGAATCAATTATGAATGGTTGAATGAATGAGAATCCTGACAATGACTCTGTTAAGTAGGTACAACTATTATCCTTTTTTGTCAGATAAGGAAACCAAAATGCAGAGAGAGATTCAGTCACTTGTCCAAGCTTACAGTCAGTACATGAAGAGCCAGGATTTGAACCCAGGCATTTTATCTCCAGAGCCCCTGCTCTAAATCCCAATCTATATGAAGAGTGTCATGGTGGTCAGATAAGGCCATGTGACAAAGGTAATATCTAGTCAAGGCCTTGAAGGATGTCATCAGTGCTTTTTCCACCATGCCGAGTTGCTCCCCACCTGGGACAATTGACATTATGAGATCTCCCTGGATCAGGAAGAGGAATCAGGCTTCACTCAAATGTAAAGGAAACTGCAGCAGTGTTAGTGACATGGCTTGAGGATCAACTGTATATTTCGGTGCCTGGGAAATCCGATAATCCCCCCGAGGCACACTTCCACACAGGGACTTCCCCCCACCCCGCTGGTCTCCTATGCAAACTCTCAGATTAAGGGTGTGATTTACTCTAAGCCACTCACCCATTTCTGCTTCTGATTCTTTGCCCCTTGCTTCAAAATTTCAGGTAGCTACTGACCCGAGATGGTAGTGAGTGCAAAGTGTACTACTGCAGACTTTTTGATTTGTCTAGTAGCCAGGCCTGAGCACCACAGGGCCATCAGTGACAAATGTCTAAACCTTTGCATTCCCTGCCTCTGCTTCTCCCCTCCCCAACCCCAAATCCGTCATTGGGGCCTTTTGCCAACACTTCCATCGTACCTTTCTGTTCATTCCTACTTCTGTCATCCTGATCCAAGATTCATTCATCCACTCATTTACTCACTCATTCAACAAATGTCAAGTGCCTACCACATGATACTCAGTGCAGTAGGCCCTGGGAATACAATCATGAGCAAAAGCACACATGACTCCTGCCCTCACGGAGCTTATATTCTAGGGACTTCCCTGGTGGCATAGTGGTTAAGAATCTGCCTGCCAATGCAGGGGACACGGGTTCGATCCCTGGTCTGGGAAGATCCTACATGCTGCAGAGCAACTAAGCTCATATGCCACAACTACTGAAGCCCGCGTGCCTAGAGCCCGTGCTCCGCAACAAGAGAAGCCACCGCAGTGAGAAGCCCACGCACCACAATGAAGAGTAGCCCCCGCTCGCTGCAACTAGAGAAAGCCCGTGTGCAGCAACGAAGACCCAACGCAGCCAAAAATAAATAATTAAAATAAATAAATTTTAACAAAAGAAGAAAAAGGAGCTTATATTCTAGAGGAGGCAGACAGATGTTAAGTGAATAGTCACACAGATAAATGGATCGTTCTACCTGTGATCAATGTTATAAAGGAGAGAGTGCATGGTGCTATGAGGGTCCCTAACAGGGCATTTGACATAAGCAGAAATGCCAGGAAAAGCGAAGTTACATTTAAACCAAAATCTGAAGGATGAGAAGGATAAGTTAAGGAATCAAAAGGAGGAAAAATCATTTCTGCCAATTAGAACAACATGCACAAATGTTCTTCAGTGGAAGGGAGTATAACTCTGACCACAGCAGTGAAAATAGGCTGATTTGGATGGTCACAGAAAGCAAGGGTGGAGGGTGGGATGGGATAAGGGTGGGGAGGTAAGGAGGGGCTATGTTGGGACACTGGGAGGCCATGATAACCTCCAAGCCTAGACACCCGAAGGAATCAATTTTTGTTCTTCCCTATGTCTCCCCTTCTGGCTCATCCAATGCACCACTGCCAAATTCCTCTTTCTAAAGCACTGTTGTGTTTCCTATTACTCTCGTACTCAAAAAATTATCCATTGTTTTCCACTCCCTACGGTGTGAAGCCTGAACCCAATGGCATCAAAAACTTCTATAATCCAGCACCAACTAACCTTTTAGCTGTCATCTCTCACTGTGGGGAAATCATATAACATAATGTTTGAGAGCAGAGGCTTTGGAGCCAAATAGCCAGTGTGAATCTCGTTTCTTCCACTTTCTACCTTTGTGACCCAGGACAGATTATTTAATCTTGCTGCGCCTGCATTTTTGTGCCTTTAAATTGGATCAAAGTGTAAAGATTATATCAGATAAGCATATAAAGCCTGTGCATAATCCATAGCATACAGAAAGTACTTATTTAATAATAACCTATTATGCTCTGTGGTCTACCCACTGTTGCCCATTCTTATCTAACGTCTTGCAGCTAGTGATACACTATTTCTCCCGCCTAGAACAGCTTCTTCTACATCTATCCAAAATGTATTACCCTCTAATCACCAGATCGATATCACATGAATCGCCGCCTTCTCTGTACCATCCCCCCTCTACCATCAGCCCTCTAGGGTGGACCCTTTATCTAAATTCCTAGAACAGGTTTTCAGATATTTTTATTCATATGAAGTTATTATCTTTTAATCATCTTTCAGCTTTTGTATGAGTGTTTTCCTTCTCATCCTCTCTTATTATTAGCTTTTCAAGGTCAGGTACCATGCCTTGTCTTGGCCTTACTATCCTCATCACATCTAGTACAATGCATAGAACATTGCTCTTAATACAGATTCCTTGGGTGAGTGAATAAAAGAGTAAAAATGTAAAAGAAGAGAGTGTCCATTTTTATAGTGCTATGAGTGGGGAAAAGAAGTTAATCAAAGTGTCCAGAAAATAAAATTCTATCCCTCTCTTTGAGTTGTTCATTTATTTATAAGCTGGGGACCATGTTACATACCATCTATTTAGTCTCATGACTATGTTAACATCATTAATATGAAGTTTCTGAAGTACTCTGTACTGGCTGGGGGAAAGATGGTATAGAAATTTAAAACATTATGTATAATCTCTTCAGGAAAAAAGGAGGAAAAACCATGTATTTTGTGAGGTGCCTCTATTCCAAATCACTCTAGTGGAAGGTTCCCAAAAGAGTTCATACACCTTTTCAAATATGCATTAATTTGTACTTTTCAAAGCCCCTGATGGATCCCTTTCATCTTAATTAAGGATATTTTGAAGAATTTTGCCTTTAAAAACTAGATAAAATAGTTCCCATACTTGCTCTGCCAAATCTACAGTGTTGGACATAAATATAATTATAAAGGACTATATTATCAGCTTCTCAGGCTAACAACAGCCACTCAGCAACTTTTTCTCAGGGATTTGAGTACTCTTATGTCTGTCTGTTTGTTTGTTTGTTTGTTTAATTTGGTGTTCTTATTTTGATCATCCTGAAAAATAAGGAGCGTATCTTAGAATGATCCCTTCATAACTGTGTACTGCCACAGATTCAGAGTCCTTGCTGGTATCTGCATTGACTATCACACTGGCACAGAAATAATGCACAGTAAAATAACACAGGGTAAAGGCTAGCTGACATAATGATACACCATATGGGAAAAGAGGGGAAACACCGGTGAGAGCACCAAATCTTCAAGCAGTACACAGTACTTTAGGCAGGCTGACCTCATAGAATCTATTTAATAACACAGGGTCATATTGGTGTCACCAATGGTGTTTTGGAGTCAGCAAATGCCATAGTTTGTCACATTAAATTTATGCTGGTAATCCAAAATGCATTGGTCAGATCATTGTGTTTGTGTCTCATTTGTACAGTTTCTTCTGTTTTATAATTCTAAGGGAGCGATGAGCATAGAGTTGACCCCTGTTTTAATGTTTGTACCTTTTTAAGCATCCTTATAATAAAAATAATTCATCAACATTGTAAGTCCAGAACAGTTTCCTTCCAAATGGGCCCATAAATTACATGAGTTTGAGAAAACTGCCTTAGTAGGTGATAGTAAAAGCCTTCAAGAGAGTGCTGCGTTATGGCCAAGCTTTAGTATACCAAGTCCACAAAACATAAAGGAAGGGATCAGAAGTGTGGAGAATTCCAAATATGGAAACCACAGCTTTTCAGGTAAGAGTAAAAAACTGAAGTTCTAAAGAGGTCTTCAAGGTTGGATGAAGTGGAGAATTCAAGAGTGATGAAGACACACAAAGTTCTGAAAGTGTTTCTGATGAACACCTAAAATAACCAACCTCAACCAGCTGTTGAGATATATGTGTGTGTGGTGGGGGTATGTTTATGGGTGTATGTGTGTATCCCTTCTTCCATACTTGGGAGATCCCCTCCCTACTAGGCTGCTTTCCTAACTTTCCAATCAAAAACTCTGTAGAAATGGTACTAATTTTAAAGAAATTCACTGTGCACACACATATTTTCCAGAAGATATTTTTTTTGTCAAGTGAGGGCATCCTTACTTCAGCTCTTGAAAGCTGTTCTCAATACCAAGTTACTGTAGAAGCAGGAAACCCGTATTTGCTAGTTTCTAAACTTTATTTTCAGCTTCCTGTGTCTATAAACATTTGTTCTCATTTAGGGTGTGTACAGTACTTGTTAGAAGAGTACCCTTTTTTGTTTGTTTTTTTCTTACCCTTTCAAAGTTGAGAGGAATATTTGTGAGAGTGTGAAAAGGTCTAAGCGTTGTACCTTTGACGGGGTACTGTGTTCATTACAAGCACTGCAAACGTGGGTTGCTATTTTATGGCTGTTGCCCCCACTGTCAAAAGATTTAGTTACACCCTGACCCAGTCTTAGTTATTCAGGAGCTGTTGAGCAGAAATTTGAAATTTGAAACTGCTTTCCAGAATGCATTTGAAGAGGGCAAATGGATAAGTAGAAAAGTCAGCTAGATCTTCCTGGTCTAAGCAGAATCCTTCCCATAATTTTCCCCCAATCCAGTTTAAGTCTCATTTTATATCAGGAATTTTTTCCTGATTTTTTTATTGCCTTTCCTAAGGGCATGATAATAATAAGTTTAATTTGTAGACTACTTTTAACTTTTCAATACCATTCCAAGGATATTCATCCAGGAAATAGCCAATGCTTGTTAGGCACTAACGTGCCACTCAACACTGTGGCAGGCATTCGAGGTATCCCAGTGTGTATCACACAACAACCCTCCATCCCAGTTAGGATAGATCCTCATTCACAAGGTTTCATGGTACCCAAATTCCCTGCACAACTCTACATCACATTATTATTATTATTAATTGCAATTATTAAGGTAATAATTATTTATCTCGTGTATGCTTTATCTACCCAACTGAGAGCTCTAGGAGGACAGAGGTGGTATCAGTTTTGGGCACTGATGAATTCCTAGATCCCAGTTTAATGTCTAGCACCAAAAAAAAAAAAAAGAGGTATTCAATAGGAATGCACTGGAATGAATGAAAAAAGGAATAAATGATGAGCTAGGAGGGAGGTGGATGAGTTTGAGAAGCATACTATTGTTTGAGGAAGCAAGGAAAGCATTGAAAGAACCCAGGGCTGCATAAAGGCAAGTACCTGCGATAAGAAGCCTACACAGGGCAGAAAGTAGGGCAGGTTATTAAGTACAAACCAAGAAAGTAGAACAATCTTTTGTGATTGCAACATGAAAGCAAAAGCCCAAACCAGGATGCCTCTCACAAGACAGGAAGTATCTTAGGAAAACATGCTTTAACTGCATCAGGCAGAAAAAGAAACGGGCTATCCCCTGTACAGTGAGGGAAACAAAACCAAATGACTAGTTTAAAAAGCCAGATACATCTAAGGCTTTGCTCTTTTGTCTCACCTTAGTTTTTCCCACCCAGAGCAAAGGCAGTTATATTATCAAAGCACGTGGCATCCGGAAGGGGCTGGAGAGGAGTGTGGGAGAAAGACAAAAGGGGCTGATGAAAGATGATTTTAGGAATTGGCTCTCTCATAGCCAAAGAGGCTGTACTCCATGAACTGTCCAAGCCTGTTGTTTTTCAGAACTCACAGGAGGTGGTAAAGGTCAAAGAGTGTCCCTGAAACTGGCAGATGATTCTAGATTCCACTGAATCCCTGACAACGGGCCTGACAGCATAAATTAGTTCTACTGCTTCTTCTCCATCTAGAGTGGACAGAGCACCAGTCTGCGAGTCAGGAGACCCAAGTCTAGTCCTGCCTGTGCCACCGTCTCTCTTTGTGATTCTGAGCAGGTCACTTCACCTTTTACATACTCAGGCTTCTCTTCCAAAAAATGGAGAAAGGGGATTATTCATTCTTCCAGTCATTGCTTGGTAGGATAAGAATATATATATATATATATATTTTTTTTTAACTTCTATTTATTTATTTATTTTTATCTTTGGCTGTGTTGGGTCTTCGTTTCTGCACGAGGGCTTTCTCTAGTTGCGGCAAGTGGGGGCCACTCTTCATCGCGGTGCACGGGCCCCTCACTATCGCGGCCTCTCTTGTTGCGGAGCACAGGCTCCAGACGCGCAGGCTCAGTAGTTGTGGCTCACGGGCCCAGTCGCTCCACAGCATGTGGGATCCTCCCAGACCAGGGCTCGAACCCATGTCCCCTGGATTGGCGGGCAGACTCTCAACCACTGCGCCACCAGGGAAGCCCCAAGAATATTTTTAAATTTCATTTTCCCCCTAAGTAATGCATGTATACAACTTATAAAACCAAATTGTATTCTAAGTAGTAAAACAAAATTCAGCATTCCCTTCCCTCATCCGTTTCTATCCCAGATTCCGGCTCAGGAGAATCACTCTAAGCTTTTTGCTATTTCTTCTGATATTTTACCTTCATATCCTTTATACTGCCTTTTCCGGGTTTCCTGTTTTAGATGTTATTTATTGGATTTCTACTATGGCAGATGAGGACTGAGCTCACACATCCTCAACCCATTCACGTGGCTCCCACCTTCGTAATGTCATATATTTGTGACATCAATATTCAGTGTTTACAATATTATGACTAGATAGATACCTCCACAGCAGAGCCAAATACTGTACTCTGAAACTTTTTGTTTTCCTGCTTTGTTTGTGCTGTTTTGTTCGTTTGCTTTGTTGATTTTTTCTATGTATTTTATCATTGATTCAGATGCAAACTTGCAGAGCAAACCACAGAACTCCTCTTAGTTATAACTGCACATAGGAGGAGATCTCTCAGTTGCATTGCTCTCCCCTAGAGGCCTCCTTTCTGGAGACCCCCACCCTGTCCCTGGTCCTTTCTGCCCCAGCCTGGCCTGGACCTGCTGGGCATAGCAGGAGAGCTGTCCTCCTAGGACTGGCCCTCTCCTTCCCTAGTTTTGGCTCTCTTGGTCTCCATTTCCCATCCTTCCTCATGTCTCCATTGACTCTCCCATGTCAGTGGATTGTATCCTCGCCTTCCTAAAAATAGTACATGAGAGATAAATTTCTAGGTCTTGCATATCTGAGATGGTTTTTATTCCACCTCAAACTCTGTTGACTGGGTATTAAATGCAAGCTTGGACATAATTTTCATTCAAAATTTTGCAGATATTTCATACAAACTTTGCAGTTATTGCTCCATTAACTTCTCTTTTCCAGTGGAGCTGATGAAAGGCCACCCCATTCTGAGCACTCCTTCTTTTATGTGATTTCCTTCCCTTCTCTACCGGCAGAAGCTGTTATGATCTTCGCTTTGTCCCTCAAATTGTTAATAGATATGATGGGCTATGGTATAGAGTGTTCTTCATTCATGGGTCATTCATGAGGCCAGGCACTCAATTTGAAAATGCAGATCCTTCACTTTTAAGAGATTTTCTTCTGTAATTTATTTAATAGTATCCTGCCCTCCATTTTTTCTTTTCTCCTTCACTTTCATTTCCTAGTAGTTGTATGCTGGACTTCCAAGATTCTATTTATAAGACTTTAAGTTATTTTCTGGGTGATATCTTCAACTTTATATTTCAGCATTTTTATTAACTAATCTGTTTATCTATTGTATTGACTTCCCAGAGTTCTTTCTTATTTTTTTTATTATTCCTTTGTAATAATATCCTATTCATGCTTCTCGTCTCTCGAAGAAGAGTACAGTTTTTTTGGTTTGTTTGTTTTTATAAATTTATTTATTTTTGGCTGTGTTGGGTCTTCGTTTCTGTGCGAGGGCTTTCTCTAGTTGCGGCGAGCAGGGGCCACTCTTCATCGCGGTGCGCGGGCCTCTCACTATCATGGCCTCTCTTGTTGCGGAGCACAGGCTCCAGACGCGCAGGCTCAGTAGTTGTGGCTCACGGGCCCAGTTGCTCCGCGGCATGTGGGATCTTCCCAGACCAGGGCTCGAACCCGTGTCCCCTGCATTGGCAGGCAGATTCTCAACCACTGCATCACCAGGGAAGCCCAGAGTACAGTTTTTTGAAGTGTTCTTTTGGTCCCTGAACTGTGCTTGTTTCCTGTGATTTACATTTTTCTGTTTGTTAATTTTAATTCCTACCCTCCCATATTTAGAGGCCCTTAACTATCTATTCTTATAAATGTCAAAAAGCCAATAGCATGGTCTGCATGAGAGGAGGAAGATGGCTAGTGGGTGACCCTCCCCTCCCTCCTCCCCCCGCTCCCCCCACCGACTGCCTCACAGCTATACCTGGTGACCCCAATCTAGAGTCCCTCCACTTCACCTTCATTGTCAGTCTCCAGTCTGCTGCTTGGCCGGAAAGCAGGCAATCACCTGGCTACATGAGCTGGGAGAGGGGTTCTGGAGCTTTCTATCAGTTTTCACCCCATTGTACATCAGTCCTTCGAGTATCTAGCACTTCAAATTTCCACTCCTTTCTGGTGACCTGTGGTATTACTGGCTTCTCTTATTGACTCCACCCACTTCCTCTGCAGATAGTTAAGTTTCAGCTTTCTTCACTTGGCTAAGTCAGTTACCCTTCATGCATCCACATTCCATCCTCCAATTGCGCCTGCACGTGCATTACAAAATCCAACAAACCACAGCCCTTTATTTATCTCATTGTGGTCTCCAGCCGACAAAGCTCCTTCGCACGTTGGCTCAATGATCCCCACAGCAGCCCCTGTGAAAGAGGCAGATACAACAGATACCACCTATAGCTCTATTTTGCAGAGAGGGAAATGGCGACCCCTGATTTGCAGCAGGTTATGCAAGTTGTAAATGGAAGATTACCTAAAACCCAGGGTTCCTGACTCCAAAGCCAGTGCTCTCTGTTCATTACCCTGGAAGGCCCTGCTGTGACACTGGGAAAGCTGGGGTGGGGGAAGGGCAGGAGAGAGAGAGAGAGAGACCCTCAAATCTTGGCTAATGGCTTATGAGTTCCCTTGTGTCCTTCCTCTCCCTTCTCAAATGACATTTGCTGAGATAGGCTCAGAAGGCAGAACAGATTACAGGTGCTTTCTCCTCCTTTCTTTATCCTCCATTCTGCACCATCGTTCTTCACCAGCTTCACAAGCTGTTTGATGGAAAAGCACATGTGGCTTCCAAACCTGCTCCTATCCGTGGAAGCCGGTCCTGATGCTGCTCAGCTGTCATTCAGGCCGGTGGACCAGGCCACAGGGAGAGACAGGTCTTTCCTCACCTGACACAGGAAGCATCCCGAGCTTTCCTAGCTCCCTGGCCTCCCCAGGCATTCTGCACACTTGGCTGTCTGCTAGGAGCGGAGGTCCTTTGAAGCGTTCACTCTGCGGGAGAGTGACAGTTTTGAAAATTTCAGCTCAGCAGAGCCTTAAGCTCTGTTTTGTGCTTTGGTCAATAGAAATTTGGTCCTTAGAACTCGCTTTCCCTCTTTCCCTTTGTCTGTTTCAATGCTTAGTACGTTTGGGGACCACCTGAATACGAATTGGTTATTGACATGTTCTAGAGTCAGGATCTCTGGAGGTCTGTGCCATGGATCCTGCAACCCGCTTTTGCTGGTTTTGAGAGTCTGTTCTTCTCTCTAGGATTGTTGCCCATGGAAGGGTCGCCAAATCTTTTTCAAGAACTCAGCCTCTGTGGTCAGACTGCTAGGGTTGCATTCTGTTTCCTCCGTTTCACAGGTATATGATTTCAGACAAGTTACTTAAGATCTCTCTTACTTTCCTCATCTGAAAAAACCAACAATAAGAGGTCTTGCTTCAGAGGGTTATTGTGAGCGTTCAGTGAGATAAGGCATGATACCTAGCACCAGAAGGGCTCTTAAAATGTTAGCACTATTATTAGCTATTGTTGAGCAAATTTTGCTGTTTCTAAGTGCCAGGGGAAACATCAAGATGGATAAAAGACCACTCCTGCCCTCAGGTCGCAGTCCAGGAGAAGCTCTTGAGAATGGCATGTAAATAACCAATCACAAATTATATATATGAGCCCAAACATACAAAGTCTTGTCAAAGAGGTATAGTCAAACTATTTGGGGGAGGAAGAATTCAGGGACAGGGAGATAACAACCTGGTTGGGCTGATCCTTTTTCTTTGATTCGAATGGTTTGAGAGAGGAGTTAGCTGGAGCTTAAATTATGGGTTGGATTTAGTACATCTTAGAGGAAAGGGAAAAAAATATAAACAAAGATAACAGCAGGGAACTAAAACTATATTTGGAAAACACTAAACAGTCCATTTTCTGGAACATAGGGGCAAATGGAGAAAATTGGAGAGCTGAAACTGGAAAAGCATCTGTACTTAAAATATGGAGAGTCTTACATGAAAAGATAGTCAATATCACTAATTATTGGAGAAATGCAAATCAAAACTGCAATGAGCTATCACCTCACACCAGTCAGAACAGCCGTCATTCCAAAGTCTACAAATAATAAATGCTGGAGAGGGTGTGGAGAAAAAGGAACCCTCCTACATTGTTGGTGGGAATGTAAATTGGTGCAGCCACTACGGAGAAAAGTATGGAGGTTCCTCAAAAAACTAAAAATAGAACTACCACCTGATCCAGCAATCCCACTCGTGGGCATATATCCAGAGAAAACCATAATTTGAAAATATACATGCACCCCAATATTCATTGCAGCACTATCTACAACAGCCAATACATGGAAGCAACCTAAATGTCCATAGACAGAGGAATGGATAAAGAAGATGTGGTATATATATACAATGGAATATTACTCAGCCATAAAAAAGAATGAAATAATGCCATTTGCAGCAACATGGATGGAGATTTTCACATTAAGTGAAGTAAGTCAGAGAAAGGCAAATATCATATGATATTACTTATATGTGGAATCTAAAAAAAATGAAACAAAAGAACTTATTTACAAAACAGAAACAGACTCACAGACATAGAAAACAAATTTATGGTTACCAATGGGGATAGTGGTGGGGGAGAGAGATAAATTAGGAGTTTGGGATTAACATATACACACTACTCTATACAGAATAGGTAAACAAGAACCTACTGTATAGCACAGAGAACTATACACAATATCTTGTAATAACTTATAATGAAAAAGAATCTGAAAAAGAATATATATATACATATATATGTATAACTGAATCACTTTGCTGTATACTTTTTTTAATTTAATTTTTATTCTATATTGGAGTACAGTTGATTTACAATGTTGTGTTAGTTTCAGGTGTACAACTCTGCTGTATACTTGAAGCTAACACAACATTGTAAATTAACTATACCTCAATAAAAAAAAAAAAAGAATATGGAGAGCCTTGAATGCCATGCTACAGAGCTGAGGCAAGAATTGAGATCCAGGGCTTCCCTGGTGGCGCAGTGGTTAAGAATCCACCTGCCAATGCAGGAGACATGGGTTCGAGCCCTGGTCCAGGAAGATCCCACATGCCATGGAGCAACTCAGCCTACAACTTGTATGCCACAACTACTGAGCCTGCGCTCTGGAGCCTGTGAGCCACAACTACTGGAGCCCATGCTCTGTAACAAGAGAAGCCACCACAATGAGAAGCCTGCGCACCACAGTGAAGAGTAGCCCCCGCTCACCACAACTAGAGAAAGCCTGCACGCAGCAACGAAGACCCAACGCAGCCAAAAATAAATAAAATAAATAAATTAATTTTTTTTAAAGTTATTTAAAAAAAAAAGAATTGACATCCAAGGGCAGCCTCAAGGAGAACTGATTTTGATAATGTACTGTATTTATCAGCCTCCCTTAATTGCATGTGAAATTATATTTCCTTCTCAGGAATTCCTCCATCCTTCCCTTCATTCAGTAAGTATTGTAGTCCTGAGATTATTATGTGGTCCACTGAAAATCACATACATTTGCCTATCTGTCCTATGATAATACTTTAACAGAATTAAATAAAAGTCAAACGATGGTAACTGGTACTAAATAGCATAGGTTCACCAGAGTGGGGCTGTTGATTTTATATAATTTCCTTTCTTTTTGGCTGACTTGCAGTCCATTGCTAATTCTAGTTTAATACTTTTTATCACTTCAAATAGATTCTTTTTATCCAGAAAAATTTACTAAGCATCTACTAGGCTAGGCACTTTAGAAAGTATGAAAGTAATGTAAGCCACAGCACTTAACCCAAAAGACCATAATATTGCAAATGGACAACACTCACAGATTATTTCAGAGTGGTGCAAGCCTGCCAGTGAGTTTGCCACCAATTCAGAAAACTAAAGTGACTGCATCTATATTATAGGGATGGATCCTGGGTGGTTGGGAAGGGTCAAAAATCATAGTGAAAAGTTCAGAGAAAGTAGGACTTTAAAGTAAGTGAAAGGCAGGAAAGAGGAGATGCTTTGCCTGAGGATAGCATGGGTAAAGGTCTTGAGACATGTAGAGTCACAGGAGAAAATGAGGAAGGCTACAAGCTTGACTGAAGATTCTGTGCAGGACGAGGAAGTTGGCTAGATAAAGTAGGCAGAGTACTGAGTGCCTTGAGGGCCAAATAGGGTTGGTCACAGGTGGTCCATAGGGTGAGCCATCTCCTACTGATGGGGCAGAAGTATGGAGATTGTAGGGCTAGGTTTCCAAATAGTAGGAAAGAGAAATGCTCTCTAATCCTGAATTTCTTGAGGAAAGAAACGCCATGTGTCCACCAGATTTTTCACCATGGGAAGTCATAGGGATCTCAGGCCATTGTACACAAGGGGCTTACATTTATAGAAAACGATGGTCTCAAATCTCAGACTGAAAAAGAAACATCCTGAGTGGACCAAAGAGAAGTACCTGTCTGTTCCTTGCCAGGCTAGGGGCTGGAGGCAAACCAGGAAAGGAAGCAGATAGATGTCTGCCACCTTGGAACCTTGCTGCTAAAGAATTATTTCAGAGTTTCCCTATGTCTGGCAGCTTAGTAATTTGGGTTTAGGTGAGCTTTGCACAGAGACTGCCAACCCAGCAGACCTGGGAGGTAAAGCCTCCTGTTTATCTCAAGTTTAACTATAGGCTTGGCTGTCAGAGTGGCATCGCACCCTGGGATCCCACCTGGAATGGTCTCATCTTGGCCTTCAGGGACTTCCTTGTCTCAAGAGGAAGGTGGAAGTCTCAGCTGATCAGATGCTTGAGGATGAGCTGATTCCCCTTGAGGTAGTGAGTTCCCCATTACTGGAAGTTTTCAAGCAGGGGACCATTTGGCAGGGATGCTGTCAAGAGAATTCACTCAGCAGCTGGCTGGTCAGAATGCTAACAGCTACCACTGACTGAGCACATCCTGGCTGCCAGGCTCTATGTTTAACATCTTATATACTTTCCCCCCCCTGTGTTTCCATGAGGTAAGGGATGCTGTTATCCCCATTTTATTGATACAAAAAAGAAACCTGAGGCCCATAAGAGTTTGGGATCTTGCAGAAGATCCTCTAGCCCAGCAGTCCCCAACCTTTTTGGCACCAGGGACCAGTTTCATGGAGGACAATTTTTCCACAGGCTGGGGGCGGGGGGTGGGGGGATGGATGGTTCAGGCGGTAATGTGAGCGATGGGGAGTGGCTGTAAATACAGATGAAGCTTCGTTCACTCACCCCACTGCTCGCCTCCTGCTGTGCGGCCAGGTTCCTAACAAGGAATCGGGGACCCCTGCTCTAGCCAATGAGTGATAGAGTTAAGATGTGAACCAAGCCTGTCCACACTTCTTTTTTTTTTTTACCTTTTTATTTTCAGAAAAGCGTCCTGGAGTCCACACTCTGCACAATGATACCATACTGGAAATGACTTCTAGCTATCCTCAAGCCCTGCTATTTCATAATTCCACTGCTAAGATGAAGGCATCTTTGGTTCCCGACCTTTCACTGGGACATGAAGGGCTTGGGATTAACTTTCATTCACTCTCATGTGTGTGTGTTTCCTGTCATCAGGGTACATGTTCAAGGCAAAGGTGAAAATCAAATCAGAGTTTAAAAAAAATATGAGAGGAAGAGCAAAGAATGCCTCTTCACACAACTCTGGAGAGCTGGGGCTTGAAATGAAGAGCTCATAAATGAACTAGCCCATGGCCAAGAGGCAAGAGAGTGAGTCCTAGGACCCTGGAATGCCAGATGGGAGAGCCAGTTTGCCACCAAGCTCTCTCCCTACCTTGCTCCCAGGATGATCTCAGGCTAGTTCCTTAGATGACTGGAGTTTTTGAGTTGGAAGGGACCTTAAAGTGCCCTATCCCAGATTTTGTAAATTGTGCTCTCCAGGAACAGAGAATACTCACACTCAACTCTTCAAATATTCATTGTGAACCTACTACTTGCCAGGTATTGGTCTAGGAGCTACCTCCAGGGCTGCTCTAAGGGTGAAGGAGGAACAAGGAGACAAACTTGACTTCTCCTCCTCACTATTTAACCATGCCCTGCCTTATATTAGAATTGCAGTTAAGATTTGTCGTAAAGAAAAGCTTAAATTCCTTTTAAAAATGATGTCTATTCTAACATTCCCATTTGAAAGACAACAAAGCCCAAAGAGATGAAGTGACTCACCCAAGGTCCAGCTACCATTGCAAACTAGTCGTCTTGTGTGGAGTGAAACTCTTCCCATCATAACCCCATGTTCCATATTGCCCTGGGCCTCAATTCCCATATTCTAGGATGGAGGAAAGTGACCAGACCACCTCTATTGGTATTTTCCAAGACTAAAGTGTTTTACTTTTCTGAATTTCTTGAACATTCACTATTTAGCCTATATTGTCCTTGGTCATATAGTAATGGTGTACTGAAGACTGGTTCTTTAGTCCATGATTGCTATGATTCCTTTTCTCCCTCTCTGTGCCCATTGTGTTCAGTCTGGGGAGCTGGTCTGGGCTTTGTTTAACCATACTGAGTTTGTACCATGGGTCTCAGGGAAAGTGTAAGGATGAACAGATTGTAACAATTACCTGTACGTATTGAGTGCTCAAGGTAGTGAGGGCTTAAGAAGCTAGAGTCCATTTTTCATGTTGAATATGCAAATACCTACTTCTCTGCTCTACAAAATCTAGGACATCCTGAAGGATGTCTATATATCTCACATGGGTACTGATGGCCTCACAAGGATGATGTAATGGTCGGTAATAGACGGCCCTGAGCAAGAATCCAGTCTCTGCCATTTGCCGCTGGTGTGCTATGTTCTTGAGCCTCAACTTTCTCATCTATAAGACAGGTCCAATAATTCCCATGGCACAGGAATGTTTAAATGGTATGATCATTAAATGATATGCAGAGAATTTTGTACAGGGTTGGGTATATAGTGAGCTCTCCATAAATGGTAATGCTATTACCATATGTTTTCTCCTCTGGTTAATAATCTCCAGAAGCCTCAGAATGAGTCCTATATCACTTGTGATGTTGCTATCATGCATGGACACGACAGAAACAACTTTTTAAAATGTCTCCCTGGAGCTTTCTTCAGGGATCTGCTATCACTGACAGAGAGAGGAGAGAGAAAAGAAAGAAAAAGAAAAAGAAAAGAGCTAAGAAAAATAAGTTTGACTTGTTTCTTTAGTATAACTCTGGTTCTCTACATGCGAACTCAAGTGGTGCCCTCTTACTTTCTCAGACTCTTGCACCAGAAAAGATCCAAGCTCCCTGCCCAGAACTGCCCATCAAACACAAGTTACCTTCAGAGGTTACACAATGGCAGCTCACAGATGAAATGGGAATGGCCCACACAGTTGTCTCAAGTTTTCAAAATGAGTTAGTGACATTTTCAAATCCAGGGATTTCACTTGAAAATCTTGGTTTCTGATTTCTCTTTCATTTTTAACTTTCCTAAGTTGTAAAGTCTAACACACATACTCAGAGCAAAACTATATAGCTCAGTGATTGATCACAAAGTTAACACCCGAGTAACCACCACCCAGGTCAAGAAATATAATGTTGCCAGCCCTCCAGGAACTTCCTTGTACCCTTTTTAGCCACATACACTGTCCCACCAAAGAGAATCTCTGACTCTTATAATCACATCTTTGTTTTTCTTTATAGATTTACCATCTAACATGCATTCCTAATTGTTAGAGTTTAATTTTGACTTCTTTTTTGAAATTTACGTAAAGGAAATAATCCAATATGATTTTATGTGTGTCTATCTGATTTCCTTTGCTCAATATCACACTTATCGGATTTATCCGTATTGATGTATATGGGTGTAGTTTACTTGTTTTCATTTCTATATAGGATTCTATTGAATTAATATGTCATCCATCTATAATTCACCCATCTATAATTCTACTGTTGATGGACAATTGAGCTGCTTACCCTTTTGAAAAATGAGTCTATAAATATTCTTGTATATGTCTCTGGCTGCACATGTGCACGTATTTTTGTTGGATGTAAACCTAGGAGTGGTATGAGAATGTTCAGTTTTAATACATCCTGCCATATAGCTTCCAAAGTGGTGGGACTAATTTATACTCCCACCATCAGTATGTGACGATTCTCATTGCTCCAAATTCTCTCAAACACTTGGGATTGTCAGTCATTTTAATTTTAGCCATTCTGGTGGGGGTGTAGTGACAACTCACTGTGATTTTAATTTGTATCCCTCCTGATTATGCGCGAGGTTAGCTTCATTTCTATGTTTATTGAAATGTTGATATGCTTTGTTACAGGGATAACAACAGTTCATGCCTTTTCCCCATTTTGTTACTGGGGTGTCTGTGCTTTTCTTAATGATTTGTAGATGTCTATATATGAGCCCTTGGTCAAATGTGTATGTTGAAAATATCATCTTCCTTTCTGTAGCTTGTATTTGCACTCTCTTAATGGTATCTCTTGATGTAATGGTATCTCTTGACATACAGAACAGAAATTGTTCATCTTAATGCAGTTCAATTTATCAGTTTTTTCCTTTATGAATATTTTATATCCTATTTAAGAAGACTTCTCCCACCCTGAGGTCATGAAGATATTTTCTTAGATTATCTTCGGGTGGCTTTATGTTTTCCATTTAGATTATTCCACCTGGAATTGATTTTATTATATGGTCTGATACAGGGGTCTAGAAACAATTTTTCCAAACAGATATCCAACTGATGGCATAATTTATTGAAAAACTCATCCTTTCTCCACTGAACTTCAATGGTATCTTTGTCATAAATCAAGTGACCAAGTCTATGTGGTTCTGTTTCTGGTCTTCTTTACTATTCCATTGGTCTATTTGTATACCTTAGGTCTTAAATTTAACCTAAGTCTTGATATTTGAGACAGTAAGTCTTTCCACCTTATTCTTCTTCAAATTTGTTTTGAACCTGTTGTTAGACATTTACATTTTCATATAAATTTTAGAATCAACGTATCAAATTATGAATAAAAATAAACTACAGGAATTGAGGTGGTCTTTAACTTACAAGTCAGTTTGGGAGAATTGATATCTTTAAAAATTGTCTCTCAATCCAATAATATAATATATTGCTCTACTTACTTAGGTCTTCTTATATTTCTTTCAGTGATGTTTTGTAGTTTTTCAGTATCGAGATCTTGCATATTATTTGTTATATCTGTTTTCTAGGTATTTAACATTTTTTGATGTTATTATAAACAGTATCTTTTAAAATATTATGTTATAATTGTTTGTTGCTGGTATATAAAAATAGAAATGATTACTCATATTGATTTCATGTCCAGTGACCTTGCCATATTCACTTAGTAATTCTAATACTTTTCTATAGTGTTTTTGGGCTTTTCTATAAATATAATCTTGTCACCTATGAATAATGACAACATTATTTTTTTCCTGCCAACTTGGTCATGATATTAACTCCTATATACTGTTTACTAACATTTTAAGATTTTTTTCATCCTGATTATGAAATAAAGTGCCTGTAATTTTCTTTTCTTATAATGTTCTCGTTCAATTTGATATCAGAGTTGTGCTGACCTCAGAAGAAGAATAAGGGAGTGCTCCCTCTTTCTATTCTTTGGAAGAGCTATGCAAGATGGTTGTTATTTATTTCTTAACTGTTTTATAGAACCCAGAAGAGAGGTAATCTGGGTCTGGAGTTTTCTTTGTGCAAAGCGTTAAATATCTTGAATAGTTATAGTACTAGTCAATTTTGCTGTTCTTCTTGTGGCAGTTTTAATAATTTATATTATGTAGGAATTTTCCCATTTCATCTATATTTTCAAATATCTTGTCATAAATTTGTTCATAATATTGTCTAATTATCTTTTTCATGTCTGTAGGATTTGTAGTGATGTTACTTTCTATATTCCTGACATTGGTTGTTTTTGTGTTTGTTTGCTCTTGCATTTTCTCTAAGATTCTTTAGGGGTTTGTTTTGACTTTGTTCATCTTTTCTATTGTATGTTTCTTATTTAATTAACTTCTACACTCTATTTTCTTCTCGCTTATGTTCTTGAAATGGATGCTTAGCTCACTGATTTCTTTTTTACAGCTTTTCTTCTTTTCTAATGTATGTGTTTTTAAAGCCATACATTAGAGGGAGGTATGTTTCCCTCTAAAAGTAAGTTTAACTATCGATACATCATTCATTTCTTGACTTCTTTCAGATTTACTAAATATTTTATTTTTCCATTTTTACTTATCTTATTAATTTGGAAAGTTGACAACCCGTAACTATTCTTTTCGTGGTTACACTAGAGATCACAACATTCATTCTTGACTTACCAAATCTTATTGTATATTGCCACTTATACCATCTTCCTAGACAGTGCAAAGATCTTAGAACATTGTAGCTTTATTTTTTTCCAGCCAACATACATACCATGATTGTTGTATAATTTTTGAATTTTTAAACCTGACAAAATATGTGGGAAATATAGTGGGTACACTGGAAAACCCTAACATACATGTAAATGGAATGTCATATGGAGAAAGTAAGAGGATTCAGAAATAATGTCTGAAGAGTCAATTGCCAAGAGCTTTCTAAACCTGATAAAAGGCATTAAGATACAAATTCAAGAAGTCCAATGTACCCAAAGCATGTTAAATAAAAGAAATCACACCTAGACACAACATAGTAACATTGCTGAAAACCAAAGAGAAACTCTTAAAAGCATTCAGAGTGAGGAAAGGGTGAGAAACAGATTACTGAGAAATGATCAACAATAAGACAGACAGCTGACTCTTCACAAGAAACAAGTGAATTCTATCTTTAAAGAGCTGAAAGAAAATAACTGCAAATGAAGATTCTGTATCCAACAAAAACTGATTTTCAAGAGAGACTGTGAGATAAAGACATCTTTATACAAATTTTAAAACGTATTTGTCAACAAGAGACCCATGCTAATGGAAATACTAAAGGATATTATCCAGGGACTTCCCTGGTGGCACAGTAGTTAAGAATCCTCCTGACAATGCAGGGGACACAGGTTCGAGCCATGGTCTGGGAAGATCCCACATGCCACGGAACAACTAAGCCCGTGTGCCACAACTACTGAAGCCCCCGCACCTAGAGCCCGTGCTCCGCAATGAGAAGCCCCCGCTCGCCGCAACTAGAGAAAGCCGAGTCCAGCAACGAAGATCCAATGCAGCCAAAAATAAATAAAATTAAATCTTTAAAAAAAAAAAAAAAAAAGGATATTATTCAGGAGAAGGAAAATTATTCTAGATGGAAACTCAGAGATGCAGAATGGAATAAAAAGGAAAAAAATAAATATATGGGTAAATATAAATAAACATGGACTGAACAAAACAGCAATAATAATAATTTTCCATCCTTTTCTCTTCCTATGCTTTAATCCTATTATTTTCCTTTTGATCTATCTTGAAGTTTACTAATTCTCTTATAAGAAGTATCCAATCTGCCATTATGCCTGTAAAATTCTTGATGTCAGTTTTGTACTTTTAAAATTTGGAATTTTCTCTTGATTATTTTGCATGATTTTCAGTAGTCTGCTGAAATTATCAATCTTGTATTTTACCCCCTGGAAGGTAGTAAACATAGTTGATTATAAAACATATGTCTCATTACTCTAATATCTTGAGTCCCTGTGAGTATCTCCCTATTTTCTCTCCTTTCCTGTTCATTTTTATCTATGCTGCTTTATCTTCTGGCGTAACTGGTTGTTTTTTATTGTGTGCTGGTCATTGTATTGCAGAATTTTTTGTAGAAATAATTTGAGACATAGGGTTATGTTATGTTTTTCCCTAAAGAATATATGTTTGCCTTACTGATAGCAATGCATTTTCATTTTAGTACAATTTCAGAGATTGGGATGGTTTGAATCAAAACTGCAATCCCTACAAGCACCTATTTCCAGGTTCATTCTCCCTCCTATTGGGCAGTTCTTCTGGGTTTCAACTCAAAGTGATCATTGTTTAACAGCCTCATTCCACTGCCACCACTTTTTGGTCCTGAACTCCAATCCCCACCTTCTTATTCCTGACTCCTCTGGAGTTTAGCTGCTTCCAGCGGAATTGGTGAATGTCTCCAGGGCAAAAGTAGCTCCAAACACGTGGCTTACTCACTGACTTTCCTCCAGCCCCAGATCCTGGCTCTGCAGTTCTTCACTCTCTTGTTAGCTCTTTACATCTTCAAGCAGATTTTAAGTACTTTGTCCAGTTTTTCTGTTTGTCCTCATTGGTCCAAATTATCTAGTTTCTCATTAACACAAGTGAAAGTCCTGTGCCTTCTCTTAAAAAATTCACAGACCTGTCCACAACAGGCTGACCCTAGGCAGTGGTCTCCCCCTTTAGATGAGGCATGCATTTTCCCAGTCATCACAGTGTCCAGCTGGTCACTTCTCATTTGCGTCAGTCCAGTCCTGCTGGCATTTGGGATTGAGACTCTTGCCTTAAATTCTTTCTAAAACAAAGCAAAAGATAAACATTCCAATAGGCACTATTTGACCTTCCTGGGTTTATTTCTTCTAAATTTGGCTTTATATACTTGGTAAATAAAGGTTAGGTTTTTTATCATTTTGTTGGGAAAGAGCCTAAAGGTTTTACAGGGTTGCTGTCATTCTCCTCTCCGTGTGCCTGTAAGATCTGGAATGTTTAATGGTCCCAGGCTTGCCCTGTGAGGATAGCCTGCCAGACTGCCTTGTGCAGCAGAACATCTGCACTAAAAGCTGGTTTCTAGCCTCAGTCATGATGCGAGACCAGGACAGTGTTAAATGGAAGACTGAAGGCAGGATGACTTAGAAACAGATGGTGTATAGCTCCCACAGGGTGTGGAGTCCACTTCCAGAGCCAGTATAAGGAGTGTTAATGCTATTAGGGTGCCAAGTAGAGTGAAAACAAAACCACAAAAAAAAATGAGATAGAAGATTCAACTCTTTCTGTTCAGTAATCAGGAAATATATCTGCTCAAGGACTAGTGGATTCAGAATAGACTTTGTCAAAGGGTCACTAAAATGGAATAAAAGCTTACAAAGATTTCCAGATACCCTGGGAAATACAGAAGGGTGTGATCTTTTTTAAAAAATGAACTCCTGTCCTTTGCTCAGTCTAATTTGATGAAAAATTTCTGAGTACAGCTACTCTATGCAAAATAATCTCTACTTACAGGAAGAAGGTACTTTCCCTAATTTTGGTTGAGAGTGTAGTTTCCAGAACCAGGCTGCCTGGATTCCAATCCCAGCTCTCCTGTATACTAACAGTGTGACTTCAGGCATGTTATTTAATTTCTGTGTTGTAATTTTCCCATATATAAAATAGAAATAATAGTTATACTTATCTCGTAGGGTGAAGACTAAAAAAATAATGCATGTAAAGTACCTAGAACAGTGACTGCTCTCAAAAACTGCTATTTATAATTAAATTTGTTTTATTATTATAATTACTTAACACTATTTAACATGCTTATCTTTTGTCTCTCAGAGCCCTGGGTTTCTTATCTCTGTACTATACTCTTTCATTGAGTGTTCTAAACAGGCTGTCTTCACAAGACTATTTCTTTCCTAGTTGGATGTGGGGATTACATTGGGGATTTCCAAATCTTGCTGCTCATTTCAGAAAGCTCTTTGAAAACACAACTTTCTAGGATCCACCCATAGAGAGTCTGATTTAGTAGATCTGGGAAAGCCTGGGAAGCTGAATTTTTTAAAAAGCTCACTGGTGATTATGATATGCAACCATTTTGGAACCACTGGACTCTGGTGTACCAATTATTAAATATCTGGAGCCAATTGTTAAATATTCACGAATTTTGCAAACTGGTTGTTAAATGATCAGTAGCTGTTGGCTATGGTGGGAATATTTACATCATGAAAATTGGCAGATGCTACTTTTTCTTTTTTTCTGGAGAGCTGGTTGACTATCACACTGCAGGTACAATATTCTCAGCTCCTGGGATTTGGAGTGTCTCTGTCTGACCCTCTTTTGTTTGGGACCCAAAATCTTCACTGTTCTCTGAGGTTTTCTTGATTGAGGTTTGGATCTCCCATGGAATAGGCATTCCTGTGGTTGAAAGGGCTGTCAGCTAGATATCTCTGCATTCATATTCAAACTCTCATTTCTTCAGTGTGAGACAGAAGTAGAAAACTGCCCAGTAGTTGCTCTAGCTTACAGATGTGTGATAGTTGGCTCTCACAAAGATTTAAAATAAAATTTGAGGCAGCTTTTACAAAATCACGGCATTGCACATTAAAATCCAGATTCTCTGTAAAGCTTTTCTTAAAAAAAGAATTAAAAAAATGAAAGATCTGGACCTGCTTCTCACTTGATGAATTCTGGCTGAAGCTGAGTGACCACTGGCAGGGGGAAAAGTGTTCTCTCACCTGTCCATTTGTTCATTCATGCTTCCTGCCTGGCCCCTGAGCTTGGAACTCAGTGAAGCAGTTTGCTTTTCTGGAAAAGGTGACAGTCCACGACTTCGGAGATGTGAGCTTGCAGTCCTGATGCTGTTTTTAACTCACTGTGTGGCTTTGGCTGACTCACTTTCCCTATAGGAGCCCTAGTTTCTCATTTGCAACCTGGGAGAATGCTCACCTTGTCTGCCTCCCAATGACGTTGGGTGGTCTGAAATGCGAGAGTATGAGCCTTTGACTGCCAGCTGCAGAAGAGTAAAGAATTATTGCTAAATGTTGATTCCTGTTATCTACCATCCCCTTAGTGGGGATGAGTGATCCCAGAACAAGGTCTGATAGGAGTAAATCTTTGAATGCATTGGAACACCGAGAATGGATGGGGAGAGAGGGTTCCATGGTGAGAAAAACAGAAATACCAGTGAACTTGCTGAATCTGCCGTCTCACTCAGGGAGATTTGGGAACACGAGAATTTAAAGATCATATTATTAACCACCTCCACTTTACGGATAAGAAAATATGGGCTCAAAAAAAAAAAAAAAAAAGAAAAGAAAATATGGGCTCAGAGGGAGTATGGGCTTGGAATCAGATCTGCATATCAATCCCAGCAACATTCCTAAACCTCTCTGAGCTTCTGTTTCCTTGTGTGTAAATGGGAATGTAAGAATCTGTCTTATAAAGTATTGTGAAGATTCAGTGAGATAATGTGTTTTCAGTACCTAAAACATATTGTAAATGCCCATTAAGTGGCAGCTGCTGTTATTAACTCAAATCAGGCATATGCTAATTGAAGCACTGGCAAACCAGGAAGTAGTTAAGAGAATAAGACATATTGCTAGTGGATACTTCCTTATCAGGAAAGAACTTTTCATCAACCAGAAGGGGCTCCTTTTACTTCCCATTGCACTGAGGTAACTTAAATCAGTATTTTTCCTGGCATTTGCTACAAGAGTCAAAAGATACCCAACCACACATGCCCAAATCAACAGCAAGTACTGAGAGCCAGAGGTGGTATTAGCATTATAGAGCATTTGCAGAGTCGAACTGGTGTGTGTTTCCCCTTCAAAAATCCTTAAATGTTGACCCTACTCACCTGGAAATGAAAAATCTGGGCCCAAAGAACACTTATTTATTTTTGATTTTCACTGCTTTGCGTGCCTCTTTTCACCGCCACATCTAAACATCAAGGCAAGAAGTGTTCAAGCGCCTTTGGGCTCCTGAAGTCTGGAACAAATTAGAATTCTTGGAGTCAGTTCTTCTTTTGGACTAAACTCCTTTTTCTTTTCCATTTTCCAATAAAATTTTCGGTTCCAGAGAGTCCTTTCTCAGCCACTCCTTTCCTAATGCAATTCTGTTTGATTTCCACTGTGCAGCTCCTGAAAGGAGCCACTGAACCATGACGCAGCCAGCATTTCAATTCCTGAGCACCAGCTTTCCAGCAGGAGCTGTTCCAGAACCATCTTTATTTCCAGCAATCATGCATTTAACCAAAATGATTGACACAGCGTTTTCCGCCCTCTCCAACTTTTCCAGCCCATTAGTCTTTACTTGTCTTCCATGGAAAGACTCCCCCGGTTTGGTTTCCTGCCAAATCAGTGAACGTACAAATACGTGCATAAGTCAAACACACCTACACACCCGTAGATGTAATATGTACTGAGTCTGTATCTGTATTGAATATTCAACAGTTCATTTCTAGACTTCATGTCTCCACTGAAGTTCTAGTCATTTGCTTCTTTCCTCCTTTCTTATCTCCCCTTCTTCCTCTTTCCTTCACTCCCTCCTTACTTCTTTATTTTCTTTCTACTTTTCCCAGAAAAGTAGACTATTTTTGGTAGTCACTATAGAATCTCATATTCTTCAGTCTCAAAGAGGCTTAAGAAGCTTTCTAATACAATCCTCTCACTTTAGTTTTGAGAAATCTGTGTGCTAGAAAGGAAACCATGTGCCATCAACGGCTTTTCCTTGCCTTTAGGAAAACTTTCAAGCTCCACAGGCATCACCCAGCACTGCATGGCTTGGACCCTGCCCTCTGCGTCGGCCACATCTCCACCTCAGTCTCCACACTGTAACTACACAGACCCTTCAGTCCCTGCCTCAGGGCCTTTACACATGCTTTTCTTTCTTCCTACACAGGCTTTCACACATAGGCACACACCTCCTCTTCATCACTTGATCTTCTATTTATTCTTTAAGTCTCAACTCAAATGGTACTCGTTAGACCACCTTCCTGGCACCCATCAAATTTGTAATTATGTATTTAGTTGTTTAATGTCTCTTCACCTATTAGAAAGCAAGATCTCTAGGGACAAACACCATGCCCCTTCCACCCCACCCCACCCCCACTATTTCTTCAGTGCCATATACAGTGCCTGGCATTTGATAGTTACAACAGATATTAACAAGAAAGTAATAGTGTCTAACATTTATTGAGAACTTGCAAGTTTCAGAGACACTGTTCTAAGATTTTTACATGTATTAACTCATTTAATACTTACAACTATCCTAGGAGGAGGGTATGAGTGGTCAAGTCACCTACCCACTATTACATGGCTAGAAAGTAGCAGAGCGAGTTTCTAACCCAGGCATTCTGACCCCAAAGCCTGAACCCTCAACCAGGCCGTGCGGTGTCTCTATGAAGTGCTCCATTAATATTCACTGAAGGAATAAATGAAAAATTTATCCAAATTGATAGCGGCAAAACGGAGGTTAAAACTTAAATTGCTTGATTGATAATCCACTCCTCTTTCTATGCAAACAGAGAGCCTCTCAGGTACCAGCAGAATGCAGTAAAAAGAAAGAGAAGCAAATTAACAAATTGGTCTGTTGCTGATAAGGACTATGGGAGGGACCCTGTGATGTAGATTGTGGAGTGAAGTGGAAATCATCCTTTTAGATTCAGGCAGGACCTAGTGGCAGGTGGAAAAATACTGAACCATTGAAGAGGACTTAAGATAAGGAATCAGGTTCTCCAGAAACATCAAGTGGATTTACAGTTATTATCACTAACAATTTAGGGAATTCTCATGCTTTGGATGATACTTTCCAAACCTGATTCTAAAGTATAAGCAACCATCAGTTTTATGAAAGTGCTGGTCAGAATTCTAGGATGAAAGCTCCAGGACGGTGCCTTGTTTGTTGCTGTATCCACAGCATGTGAAACAGTGCCTGGCACGTAGTAAGTACTCAATAAATATTTGTTTAACGAATTAATGGAAAATGCACATCAACAAATCCATCAGCAGGTACTTACTAAGTATCTGTCATTAAGTCTATGCAGTTCAAGGAGCAATGAAGAACACAAAGAAAAATAAGTCAGATTCCTTTTCATGGAGAGGTCCTAGTCTAGGTGGACCTGGTAACAACGACCACTATCAATAAAAGCCACCATCTTGGGGATTTGCTTTGTCTAGGTGCTGTGCTATGTCCCTTTATATATTATTAGGTCATTTTCATACTTGTAACATCTTCAAGATGATGGCACTACTACTAGTCTCCATTTGCAGATGTAGAAACTGAGGTTTAGAGATGTTGTTTCCTTGACCACAGTCACAAAGTCAGGAACTGGTGGAGCCAGGATTTAAACTCAGGTCTGTTTGACTCTGGCATCAACTATGCCAAATGTGCTCATCCCATTATTTCAAGATCATCTATGGGAGAGGGGCATATTGGTACTACAGAGTTTGCAGTATTAGAGGGTGGGGGCAGGGACGGAGGGAGCACTGCAAGTAACACCACTCAACCTCTCCAGGTCAACATATGCTGCTGACCTGGGTCCGAAATAAATTTCCATTCTTCACCTGCCACAATCCTACTTGTTGTGTAAATCCCAGATTCAGTGACACTTCTTCCTGGAAGGCTTCTCAAACACTATACAATTGGGTTAGTTATTCCCTTCTTCATGACCCCTCATCATAATACTTCTCACCACACATTCTAATCATTTGTGTTTCCCACCTACTAGTCTTCAAGTTCTTCCAGGATAATATTTTATCCTTCCAGGGCCAGTACAGTGCCTGACATACAGTGTGTCATTTCATAAATATTTACGGAATAAATTAATTTTAGGTAGAAAGTGTCACATACGGATCCAACTAATATATAGCAGAATTCAAAGGAAGGAGTATATTTGGGGGCATTAACTGAAGCTCCAAGACAAAGAATTGCTGAAAAGTTGGGTAAGATGCTCACTCAGTGCTACACTGCGCATGTGTGGACGTAATGGCCTCGGGGGATGAGCGGTGTACAAAGTGATCCCGGAAATGTCAACATGGCGGAGGGGTCCTACATGTACCTGCTCACAGACAGGGAACTCTTGCTGAGGGCGCAACTGTCACTGGTGCTCAGTACTGCCCCTGCCCTATGCTCAGAGCTGCAAGGGCCAAGACCAGAAGAGACTCAAGGCGGAAGTCTACCATGGTGGTGAAGCTGAGCCCAGAGCTGCATATACACTTAATCTTATCAAAATGAGCGCAAGTAAAGCAATTTGAAGGATTCAAGACCACAAAACTTACTGACTGAAATACACTGTATTGTGTATACCAAGAATAAAAGTGTTTGAAGAAAAACCCATTCTGCTAAATCATGATGGAATCAGAAGAAGAACAACGGCCCTAGAAGACAACCTTTTACTTGGAATTACCTAAAATGGAACTTCATGTTCTTTTGAATGGATCCATTAGTTCCAAAGCCGTGAAGAAATTAAGAGCCAAGAAGCCAGGTCTTAAAACCCATGATCAGACGACTATGATTAACAAGAGAAAGAAAAGAACTTTAGAAGAATGTTTCCAGATGTTTCAAATTATTCATCAGTTTACTACTAGCCCTGAAGATATTTTCATGGCCACAAAAGATGTTATTAAAGAATTCACAGATGATGGTGTCAAGTGCCTGAAACTAAGGAGTATACCCAGAAGAGAAAATGCTACAAGGAATGACTAAAAAGACTTATGTGGAACCTGTACTTGAGAGTATAAAACAGTCTGAAAAAGAAAATGCAGACAATGACGTTAGGTATTTGATAGCAATCAACAGAAGAGGTGGCCCTTCAGTAGCCAAGGAGACTGTTAAAGCTTGCTGAAGAGTTCTTCCTTTCTACTGAGGATGCAGCTCTTGGACTAGACCTTGGTGGAGACCCTACCGTAGGACAAGCAAGACTTCTTAGAACCTCTTTTAGAAGCTGAGAAAGCAAATCTGAAGTTGCCATTACATCTTATAGAGATTCCAAAGCAAAAAAAATTAAATAAATAAAATCAAAGAAAATAAAGAAACCTAAGTACCCCTGGATCTGCATCCTGATAGAATCAGGCATGAGACTTTTCTCAGATCCCCTGAGGGAGGATCCCTGGATCTGGTGGACTTTGTGAGACACCACCAGGTACCACTGGGTAAGGCTTCAGGTCCTGCAGACAACCCTCTGTTCCTTCTTCCCCCACCCCCAAGGTTGCAATCCATATGGAGAGAAGTACTGTTCTAAAAATATAAATATCATTTAGAAAAAAATGTTCTAAAGTTCGATTGGGGGGCAATGTGGTCATTAAGACTCCTGTCTGGACATTTGGACTATGTGAACCCAGGAAAGTTATTCTCCCTGAGCCCCAATTTTCTCAACTATACCATTGAGATGACAAAAATTAGACTGCTGGGAAGTCAAAATGAAGTAATACATTAGGAACTCAGCTGAGTGCTCTGTTCTTCGTAAGTATTCAAATGTTTGTCACGGCCACAGCTGCTGCTACTGCTGCTACTTGTCTTCCAGTATTATTATTAGGCAAAGTTGGGAGAGTAAGGCATTTTATGCAGACGTGCACTTCTGAGGAAAAGTACAGAGATATGAAGAAACATCCTGCCCTAGTGTATAAAGACAATTCATGGCATTGGCAAAAAAAGCTATAGATATTTCATGCTGAGAGAGAGATTCCTCTGAACCAAGGTATAAAATGCTCAGAAAATTAGAGAGCTGGTGAAACCATGCTCCATTCCTGTTTTTAAGAGCTAAATGTCAAAATGAAGAGTCCAGTGTATGCGCCTGAATCCAATGTGTGTGTCTTTTCCACTAAACATATAGGCGAAGCTCTGTACAGTGGCTGCCATTTTGTTCCCAGGAAATGATTCCGTGGGAATGTGGGCTGCTGTCTCTTATTCTTTCTGGAGAAGAGTGGGGTGTCATTAGACATCTTTTTGTCTAGAAGTATGATACCAGTTTGGGCTCTATGTCTAGCCATCTAATCTTTTCCTAAGGTTGCCCAAGTAGAAATGTGAAAAGATGTGATTTGGTCCTTGTGACTGGGATTAGGGAGAGCGGGTGTGCTGGTATAGGCAATCCCTTAATTGGTCTCTTGCCATTGATCTTCATTGAACTACCTACTTTCAGTCCATAAGACCTTATAGAAGTAGCCAACTAAAGTATACTCCAGAGTAGTTCATTCATCTCATCTCGTACTACAGTAGGTCTCCATGGCCCATTAAAAATGCTTATCCTTCCCTTTACATCTATTATTTGAGTTTACCCTCCCTTCTGTCTTCTTCCCCTTAAGTCCTTGTGATGCTCCGACCACCCTAAATGGCTGGCAGCACTACCTACCTACCGCTCTCTTCCCCCCACCCCAAAAACCCTCACATGCACCCTATGTTTTTGGCCACTGTGATTTTTTTTTTCAAACTGATCCTTCAACTTAAATGCCCACATCCTATTATGATTATCAAAAGAGTCTCGGCTTATGTGCAGGTTGGATGTAGTAATAACTGGGGGATAACATAGTATTATTTGATTTCTTGTGTATTGGTTTTTTTCCCAGAGATGACCTGTTTGGTTTGAAATTTGGCTTAATTGTGTCGCTTTGGCAAGAGCAGAAGGGGATGGACGTGAGGCTAGGATGCAGGGTTTGCTAGATGGAATCAAGGGTATAAACTTTCTAGTTAAGCATATTATAACCTGTGGGGGTAGTTTGCATTTTAACCTACGTACATCCTCATTTAACCAGCTTTCAGACTTTAAGCAACCTTAAAATTTTGGAAAACTTCTGGTATACAAATGCAGATGAAAGAATTACCATTATTCTTACACCCTGCAGGGAAATGCATGTTGATTGTAAAATTGCATAAATGTCAGTTGAGTGATTTAACAGGCTTGGTTATTGAGCTTGTTAACAACAGATGTCAGATAAGAAAAACAGCAGGTGAGGGTAGATTGGAGGAGCGGGTACTGGCTGCTGACAGGGAGGAGTGACAGCTGACACAACGGGAAGGTCCAGTAGAGACTACAGTCTCACCAAGTATAAAGCTGTCTGGGAACCAAGACAAACAAAAACAAATAAAACACTCTACGACCTTAGGAGTCCTTACAGGAGTTATCATATACACCAGTGGTCACAATTATTAATCAACAACCAGTTACCATATGTCTACTCTATGTACCAGGTTCCATTCCAGGAAATTCAGAATACAAAAAATTATAAAAAATAGAACTTCGCTCTGAAAATATTTACCATCTGCAACACTACCACATTGGCCAAGCTGAAGCTGTGTATATTAAGCTCTTTTTACAAATGTTGGGACATGCATAGAACCTATTAGGAGGTTTTTCTCTTGAAAATAACGTAAAATTATTTAGCTACTTATAAGATAAGTTTGTTTACTGCTTTCTCAAAGATGCCATTTCCTGACAATGCTAATAATGGAGGAGTTTCAGAATAATGACCTCATAAAGTTCATGCAGCTGTCTCTCTGTGCAGACTTAGATAACACACAGCCATGGCCTCACTCACTCAGGCCAGGGGCAGGTTTTAATAGCTTGGTAGGACTATGGTCAGAAATCCAGTTTGGTATAAAGTGTTTTCTCTCTTTACTGTTAACTTATTTAATGAAAGGAAATATCTCATTAAAGATGCATATCTTCCCCAAGATTCCATGAGGATGGGGCCGTGGTACCTACAGGTCATTAGACAAAATGAGAATGGAGTCTTGAGATAGATCAGGAACCCCCAAACTCATCCTTGTACTTCAGTCATTGGAATGCTTTGGTTATTGTATTCCATCATGCCAGTCATTTAGAGTTGAGGAGTCTAAAGACCTCACTGACTTCTAAAGAGCGATTTAGGGCATTTTCCCTGGGGAAAGAGCTCCTCTGTAAAGGAACTTCAAGAAGTCCAAGAAGGTGGGCTCTGTGTCTGCTGAGAGACAGGAGAGGTAATCAGGCAGCGGCGTAGCTCGTGATACTGGGGAGTAAGATGATTTGCTGCCCACATCCTATGGAAGGTATGGGTGAGAGTGAGCGTAATGGCACGCTTATGATAGCACCAGGACCAGTCATTTATTTAAAATGGAGAATGGAATGTGTATTTTCATCCCACTGTCCACCAAATTTTTTTAGGAAAAAAATGAGAGTAGGAGGAAATTAAGAGTAGGAAAATGTTATACAACTGCTAGGTCTTTCGAGCATCTTAAAATCTGTGGCAGGTCAGGAAAAACATGGTGAGAATGCTGAATGGAGAGTCAAGAAACCAGGAAAAACATGGTGAGAATGCAGAATTTGGAGTCAGGAAACATAAGTTCAAGTGTAGTTTCTGCAGCTGACACCCTTACTGTGCGATTGAGGACAACATTCCCCCACCCCAGAGCATCCACTCCTTGCCTGTCATATAAGGGAGTTAGATAAAGCCTCTATAGGTCCTTCCATTCCTGGCATTCTAGGGTTTAGTAATAAGCTAAAACAAGGATCTTGTTTTTTAATGTATTATAAGACACAAGGAAATGTATACAATGAAGTGACCTATAAATTCTGCTGAACTTTAAATGTGAATTAAATGCAAATACAGAATGAAAAATCAGGGTGAAAATCATTACCCTCTGTAGATTAGGAAGTGTAATGTGGTTCCTTTGCAGTGGGAAGAATGAATCTTGCACAAGCTGAAATAAGCACTGAAAAATGTTGGAATAACTAGACACTATGGTAGTCTGGGCTTTCTTCCCCTTTGGTGAGACTTCTTTTCTATTTTGCACCAATGCTTAGATGGGGGACAAATATCCTTGAGATTCTACATGGGACAATGGTGCAAGCACATAGAGGAATGTCAGGTCACCTGAGCACAGTCATAAGTAATGACATCATATATAGGTTTATATGATCCAGAGGACCTGAGGGTATACAGCCTCTGGTCAACCTGAGGTAGTATCTACCTGTCCTGAGAGATAGGAAAATTTATCCAATTGTTACACTTGAACTTGAGCTGAAAAGACAACCTGGGAGACGGGAATTCATGCTTACTGGGTGCCACAACGTGTGTTAGCACTTGACATATTTTCTTTCATTTAATCCTTAGACTAAAAGCACCCTATCAGAAAAGAGTTTTTAAACATTATTTGATTTTCTGATTCCTACTCGTAAAATGGGGAAATGAAATCTTGGAGAGGTTAAGTAGGTCTTAACAGCCAGTAAACAGTATAAGGTGAGATGGAAAGGTTCCCTGATTCCAAAGCCTGCCCTCTTCCACAATACCTCATTGCCTCTGGAAGTCCTAGTTTCCACTCTAGTTCTGCCTTTATTTGACTGTGGTACCTGAAAAATAATCACTCAGGTTCTTGAATCTCAGTTTGCTCATCTGTTAAAAATCACACAAACAACCAGCCAACCAACCAAAACAGTGACCATATGGCCTCTGTTCTTTTTCTATGGTTTGTGGACGGATATGTCAGGGCTACAGTGAACTCACTGGGAACGGTGCCTCTCACAGTCATGAAACATGGTGGCCCTCAACTTTAAGAGGGCTTTGGGGCTTCCCTGGTGGCGCAGTGGTTGAGAGTCTGCCTGCCAATGCAGGGGACACGGGTTCGAGCCCTGGTCTGGGAAGATCCCACGTGCCGCGGAGCAGCTGGGCCCGTGAGCCACAACTACTGAGTCTACGCGTCTGGAGCCTGTGCTCCGCAGCAAGAGAGGCCGTGATAGTGAGAGGCCCGTGCACCGCGATGAAGAGTGGCCCCCGCTTGCCGCAACTAGAGAAAGCCCTCGCACAGAAACGAAGACCCAACACAGCCATAAATAAATAAATAAACAAATACTTAAAAAAAAAAAGTAAGAGGGCTTTGTACAACCTGAAACTATATGTAAATTGTATTATATATTTATACATCTGTATTGTTTTAGAAAAGAGTCCAAAGCCTTCCTGAGGTTCTCCATGGAATCTGTATCACCAAATGCCTAAGAAACTTCCGATTAGTAGATCTCCTTGTGGTACCTTCGAGCTCAAAACATCTGTAACAAACTGAAATAAGTTAAGGTTTGGTACATGAAGGGAGTTCAAAGGCAGAACTTACACTTGCACCATAGACTATGCAGTGTCAGGGAAACAGATGTGGCAAAGAGTCGAGGATTCGGGATCCTGGTTTACTCTGCCTTGTCATTCAAAGAGATGTTAATTCCTGCCTATCTCTCTGCTTGTAAACAGTTATTATAAAACCAAATGTGATAATATGGATGAGAGCACTCTGGAAAAACATAAAGTATCCTGCAAAAGTATGATATTAACTGTGAGATATTGAAGTATCAAGTCGTTTCACTAGTTGTCTGTCAACTGAGAAAGAAGGAAAATTGCAAACTCCATCAGCAAAATTTAGAACCTCTGCTTTTTCATCCTTCAGCAAGGTCCTACAGCTGATACTTATGTGTAAATTTCCTTGACTTTAATGAGAATCAGTTGCAAATACAGCTTGCAGGATTCAGATGGAGATATCACCAATCTGGAAGCTGATATATAGAACTTAAGGTTTCTTCTCTAGGCAAGATATTCTTTTTTTATCTCCTTTATTCCATTAGTCAGTGATTCTTAAAGAATGGTCCAGAACCAGCAGCGTGAGCATTATTCACGAACATGCTAGAAATGCAAATTTTCAAGCCCCACCCCAGACCTATTGAATCAGAAATTCTGGGGGTGGGCAGTGCAGTCTGCATTTTAATAAGCTCTCCGGGGGATTCTGATACACTACATGCTCAAGTTTGAGAACCACTGCCGTAAGTGATTATCCCAGGACAGACCTCCTGGGCTCGTATGTTGGTTATGGGTACTCGAAAGTGAATGACAGGGTTCCAGTAACCTGGAAGAGTACCTAGTATAGTTCCCTAAAGGGCTAGTATAGGCAAGGTTGGGCTGGGGGACACCAGGGTTAGCAAACATGATAGGTGTAGCCCGAAACATGCTCAAATAATAGGCCTCTTGTGTATAAGGCCCCATGTTAGGTTTTACAGAGCTGAGAAAGAAGAATATGGCCCTGTTTCAAGGAATGCAACTCTTGGAAGATTCAGAAAGTGTAGATACCCTTGGTACCCTTGCAGCCAAAGAGTGATAGCAATCCAAAATTAAACCATACATGTCTAAAAGTTAGCTCTGTGGTAAGCTTTCTTCTCTGAGCCTCGAAGTTATAGAACACAACAATAAATATGAAAACAACTAATGCTTACAAAGCATTTATCATATCCCTAGCCCTGTTTTAAGTGACTTTTATGTGTTACTGGTGTTGCCTGTTTTTAGCTGTTTACTGTACCAAGGCCTATGCTGGGCTCTGAAAATACACCTGTGAGAGTCTAACTGCCCTCAGGGAGCTCACACACCAATGGGGAAAATCAGAAGAAATGAGCCCATTACTGTTCCAGCGAGATGGAGTATGAAGTGCAAGTTCAGGGTGTCTTCAGAGGCCTAGGTGAGGCAGCTACACTCAGTCTTATGCAAACAGAGGTTTCTCAGAGGAGGAAATGCCTAAAATTTAGGCTTCCGAAGGATGAGAGGAATTGGTCATTTTAAAGCGGAGAAAACTGAGATTTAGGGCACTTGGACAACTGTACTCCAGGTCACACAACCTGTGAGTAAGTGGTGTGTTGGGATTTGAATTCAGGTCAGTCCAATTCCAAAGCCCTTGCTTTTAACCATTAAGGTTAGGCTGGAAAATAGGTTTTATCAAGCCTGTCAATCCTGATAAACTGGTAAGGGCTTCCAGGAATGCTGACGATGAGGACTCTGAGGGTTCAACTGGAAAGAATGCCATGATCAATTAGTGATGTCTGCCTTGGGTACAGAAGAGGGGAGTGTATGTGTCATGCATTTGCTGACCCTGCACTGCAGAGTACTGCCTCTAGGACTTAGCACAAAGAGGGACAGACCTGCAAAGCTATTTCTAATTCATGGAAGACTATCTCTGACCTCAAGGAACTTATAGCTCTATGGCATCAGTGGGGGCCTATTATATATTACCAGGAGGTAGTCAGTGACAGCTCAGGATGTTATGAGCTGATGGAGCATTCAGGGAGAAAGGGAGTAAAGTTTTCTTTATTTTTTTTTTAATTAAAAAACTATTTTTAATTTTTTGGCCACACTGTGCAGTATGCGGGTTCTTAGTTCCCCAACCAGGGATTGACCCCGCACCGCCTGCAGTGAACGCGCAGAGTCTTAACCACTGGACCGCCAGGGAAGTCCCTAAAGTTTTCTTTAAAAAGTGAAGATGCTGATTAAGTATAACTGTGAAAAACAAACAACAATAAAGAAAAACCTTATGAATCTACTAAGCTTCACAATTTGTACGCCAATTCACTTTTCGAGTTTTACTTCTGTTATTTCCGTCAACATGGAAGATGTTAATATGATAGAAAATGGTACTGTTCACAAGTAATGTGTCAAGTTGGTTCTATCATGCCTGGGGGAAACTTAAATTTACAAATGCCACCCAAAAAGTATTCATTCAACATACCTAATGGCTCATCTGTGGAGTAGTTTGGAAGTTGCTATCAGTCAGAGGGATTGAGAGGGCGGCTCTTTAAGGCAAAGATGGTAATAAGTCAGTGCCAGTTTTCTTCACCCATGGTTTACGGTATCAGGAGGGTGGTAGGTGAGCTCTTTGAAGGGTAATCAAATATTGTTTTCACAGTATATTTGTTAAACCACTGTATGCATTGAAACGACAACAACGGCAACACAACAAGAACAACCGGTCCTAATAATCAGAAGAAATCTGATGGGTACCATCAAGTCAGCCTGTAGTTGGGAAATGACTGCTGGATGAATTTCCTTTGCAAAAAGTCTTTTTCAATTCTCCCTATATTAGCTTCACACTGAACTGTTATAAACACTTTTTATCCTTGACATTAACCATTTTTTAAGTGACGCATGCATTAGACATAGAGATCAAAAGGAGCAGATGACCTCCCGCAAAGTCCCAAGGTCAGAGCTGTCTGCCCTCTGGACATTACTCCCCAGGAAGGCTGTGTTGTGAACACTCACCTCTCATTAACCATGACTTGCAAACCAACGTGGCACATCATTTTCAGAGGCTCACTTGGTGGTTATGGGCAGCCTTGGGTTTCATCACCTGAACCACTGGGGTGTAAACCTCAGCAGTCCCCCACCCCAGGGCTATGCCTGCTTATAGAGCTCCCCTAAACCTCCACCCACAGCCATCAGAAACCAGCTTCTCACTGGTCCTCCTCCCCGCCTCGCCCAGCATTTATGTCAGAGATGATGGGGGAGCTTATCACTTATCACCTTAAGACTTAATTACCTCATCTTACTTTGGAAGACAAGATTTGACAGTACCAGGAATCAAAACACTTTCCTGCTGACCAGTGCAGAATTCTCTCTGATTCATTTTACATTTTAAACATTATCTGAAACCTCAACAAGGGGAAAAAACATGACAGTAGTCTGTGGAGAAGAGACTCTGGGGCTCAGGCTGAGAAGGACTTTAACTGTCTCGTCCCTATCAGATTAGATAATCACCTGGAGAACTGAAAGAAATGGCCTCAATGTACAGGGACTGTGTATCTTTGTATCTTAGCATCTTCTAGGTACAAATCCCAACACAAAGAAGGCGCCCTGGAGCCCAAGGTTGATGATCTCCAGTTAAGATTACATGTTTTAAAAGAGGAAGAGAACCATTTAAAGGTTAACATTGAGTACACTGAACTCTGAAGGTTCTCCTTTGCAGGGCTCCTGATACATTCGTGCAGCAGAGAAATACCAAGTCAGTTCAGAGAAACTGCCTTATTGCCTGTGCACTTTATTCACATCCTTCACCCCCAGTAGGCTTCTGAATACGTGTCCCTAATACATCCCTCCTCTTTGAGCAGTTCTGCTGCCGAAGCTTAACTGTGCGCTGTCACTTGTCCCATCCCTCTCTCTTTAATTCAGGTACATGGCTATTTTCTCCTCCATTCCATGGAGAGAGACACAGCCCAGTGCTTTGGGTGGAGCCCAGGGCCGCGGGTAGCAACAAAATCTGGTTTCTATACCTACTTCTGCCACTAATATGTTATGTGACTTTGGACAAGTATTTTTCCCCTCTCAGCAACCCAGTTATCTGGCGTTGGCAGGATTGGCTAATCTCTAAGGAGCCTTTCCAGCCCTAACATTCTAGGTCTTCAAGGGAACTGGAATTCTGGGTTCGACTGAATTCAGTGTAACCAGCATTTGCCAACTTCTTCCTCTTTGGCATCAAGCATCACACCAGGCACTACAGGGGATGTACTTATATGGGAGCTCTCTCTCTCTGAACCACAGCTCTCACAGGCGAGGGGAGAGTAGGACGAGAAAAACAAGTTTACAGTTCTCTCCAGTGCACAGCAGAACATACTGTGTGCTATGAGCAAAGTACAAATGATTGCAGGGTCTAAAAGAGGCAGAAATTGCATCTATTTACGAAAAGTCAGAATCACACTTCACGGCATTTCAGATGAGCCTTGGCAGGGAGGGAATTCAGACAGGACACAGCTTAGTTTCTATAGCAACATATACTGAGCAGGTCTTTTGTGCCAGGCACTGCTAAGCACTTTGCACATAATAACCAATTTATTCCTGTCAGTCTTTTGAGATTGAGACCAGGATTATTCCCATTCTGCATATGAAGAAACTAAGGCAGAGATTACGTAACAGACCGCAAAGAAAGTGGCAAGTGCCAGGATTCAAACCCAGGCAGGCGACCTGGTGCCCAAGTCCAGTATCAGTCTGGTGGCTCTACTGACCCTGACATATGGAAAGCCACTGACCCTGGAGACTGGAGAATGAAGGAGATCTGACTGCAGAGATGAGTTTTATGGCCCTGGGCAAGTCCTTTCATGCCTCTGATCTCCAGTTTCTTATCTGTGAAATAGCAGTGCTAAGTACTGACCTCATTGGGTGGTTATGACGATTCAGCAACATGGTGGATATAAAAATACTGTTTAAATGATACAAAGTCCTATATACTCTTAAATAATAGAAGAAAGCAGAAGGAGCAGTGTGAAGAAAAGTCTGGAGGTGGTAAAGTGCAAGGTATATTTAGGCACATGTTTACAGTAAAGTGTTTGTCCAGTGGGTTCCATGAGCAAGTGCTACCTGATGGGTCGGGGCTGGGGTCTCTTCCCCAGAGTTGCACCTTGGGTGGTTTCCACCCAATGCCTCACTTCTTCTTATCTCTACCGGCTATGCTAGTCCTTGACCATGCTCCCTTAATGTGGAGAAAGACAAATCTAGCCTATTTTCCTTATGTTTTGTACTCCTGAAGCTCACCCCAGAATGCCAGTGCAATTCTCATCGCATTTGAGTTCAATCGCAGCATCTGAATGCAAGGAATAGGCCCTTAACCCTCAGGACTAATATATATATTAGCACATTAGTTTCAGCAGAATTAGCTTATGTAGGAGTGATGGAGTTAGAATGGAGTAGAAGCTCATCTACATAAAGAAATAGACTCATATCAGGAATGTCTGTGTAGCAAGATGTGTTACTGTCATCTTCTCAATACCGGGCAAAGCAGCATCTTCAGATGGTGCCCAGGTTATCCCAGGTGGGAAAGCTGAAGGGGTACACAATGGCTAAATCTAAGAAAAGGGCAGTAGTTCAAGGGATACTCAGTGGGAAATACACTGGACTGGGGTCAGAGGGCTTGAGTTTGAGCCCCAGTATGACTGTTTTATGGCTGATTGACCCTGGAAATGTCAGTTCTCCTCTCTGAGCTTCCGTTTTCTGAAAAATGGCACAATTAATAAAGATGCTCTTTAAAGCACCTTCGATTCTGAAAGCCTAAAAACGTGCAAGTTATTTTTAAGCAGAAACTTAACTACAGCTGTTCTTAGGCTCCCAACTAGATGCTACATGTGAGTAGGAGATTTTGCATCTCCTACTAACGGCAGAGGTCAAATTTTCAGCTGCATGTTGCTCTTATCTCTCTTAGCGACCAGATGATGCTGTTTACAAAACACCACCAACAACAATGCGACAATAGCAACTGTAGCAACAGACACAGTGGTAGCCAGGAACTGTGCTAGGAACACAATTTCAATGCATTTAACTCTCAGAGCAGCCCCATTGGGTGGGCATTGTTATTATTTCTATAATACAGATGAGGAAGCAAAGGTTTCAGAGGTACTAATTAACTTGCCCAAGAGATGGAGTGGAGAACTGAATCCAGTCTGTCCATCGTCAAACCCTGTGCTCTTAGCCATCTAGATGTCCAGCCGGGAGTGAATATAAGTGTATGGACCTAAGTGTCCCAGGTGGCCCTTGAAGCCGCCCTCCTTTGAAAAATGATCTCTAAAGATTTTTTCACAGGGATCGGAGCCTTTCTTCCTCAGGAATAAGGAAATCACTAACTCCAGAGTAAGAGAACAAAACAAGCGATCCTTTCCCTAAAGTGAACTCTGATGAAACTTACGTGGACACGTCTCCACTGGAGGAGAGAGGGCCAGAGGAACAAGAGTGGCATGAGAAAAAGCAATCGCTCACCTTTTCAGTGATCTGAGAGATACTCCACACAGGAGTCCCTGACCTCTGCCTGGCATTGCTCAGTGACCCTAACCGTGGGCACAAGGAAAAGTACACCAGAGCTGGGGAGGGGTCACAGTCGATAGATTAGACAGAATGAAGAAACCAGCTGCGTGGACCAGCCTCACCTAGAAAGCATCTGTTTCCAAAGCTCTATTAAGTGCGGGGCACACAGAAATGTTCCTAAGACACAGCTCCCGTGCTCATTGTATAAAACGGGAGACAAATCCAGGCTTGGCTAGCATTAATGCTAGACGCTAAGTGCCATAATGAAAATCTAAACAACTTGCTTTGGGTGTAGAGTGGAGGGAGGATCAGACACAATTAACTCCAACACGAAACAGAAAGTGTTAAGTACGCTAATGGAAGTACAAGCTAAGAGCTCTGGGAGCTCAGAGAGGGATGGATTGATTCTGACTGGGGTTCTCCCAGAAGCAGTGGTGTTTAAGTGGGATCTTGAAGGAGTGAAATGAGTGGAAAAGGGCCGCAATGAAATTCCCCTCATCACGGGGGAGTCAGTAAAAACAGGAAGTCGGTATGTCTATGTTTGCTTTTCTGAAGACAGAATGGCTACAAGCATTGGAGTTGAAGTTCAGAATGACCTGATTTTGACTTCCAGATCTGCTGTGTCTGTGTGACCTTGAACCTTGGTATCTTCATCTGTAAAAGGAGGTACTAGTATCTTTTTTGTGGGGAATAAAGAAATTAATTAAGGCAAATGTTTAGTAATGCAAGTGTTCAGCAAATACTCAATGAATGATAGCTTTTACTCTCGTTATGATTCCTAATGCACTGAACATTATCTAGCTCACCTGGGCAACATCTGAGGCTAACCAGCCACTGCTGGATATTCAGACAACTTCCAGAATTAACTAAATGCACCTACATATTCCTTTGCATGTGCCTTCACCCTGTTTGCATTTTCCCTCTCCCCAGACCCTTGCAGAGCCAGCACCTTTGCCTACTGCTGAATCACAGTTTTGCTTTTTTGGTTTTGTGTTTTGGTGTTCTTGTCCATACAATGGACCAAATTATTGAGGTTTGTTTTCTCACTTCTTCTTCGTGCAGTAAGGTTCTACATCGGAGGGTACACACTTTGCGGTGCATTCAGATCCAGCAGTGAATGCACAAAAGCCATTATCAGAGTCAGCTTCTCAGACAAAGTCCTGTCTGGTCCACAGCCCAGCTTTGCTCTGTCTCCTGTTCATCACCCTGCTGTGAGAATCATCAGAGGATGTTGGAACCACAGGAAACTAGAGCCAAATCTTCTGTTTTACCAGTGAGGACCACAAGGGCCAGAGACAGGAAGACACTTGTCAAGTTTCTGCAGAGAGGCAGGCAGGGGTGGGTCTGTGCATTCGACCCCAAGTGTGGGAACTCACATGCCTGTGCACCCTGGATGGCTTCCCCTGACCTCTGTGCCTTTGCTCTGTAGACCTGAGCTCTGATGGGGTCAAAGATGCAGTTCCTTTCCTCCCTTCACCTCCCTCGCCCTCCCTCCTGGCTTTGGGTAAAGCTGGAAGGGGCAGCCCTCCTGAGGTCCGTGTTGTACCCACAGTTCCTGCTCCCACAAGCGTCCTCAGATGCCTCTTACACGCCATGTACTGACACGGGGCCTTAGAAGCTCAGAGCCTGGTTGACAGGCAGAGAGGTGAGAAGACTGAAAATACTTTAAACTGCGTCGACATTAAAGAAGTGAGAAAAAGGCAGGTGGGAAACGTTTGTGATGACCGACATCATAGAGAGGTGATAAAAATGAGGAGACCTTAAGGCTTGCCTTCTCCTGCTCCCCTGAGACCAAGGAGATAACTGATTTTAATTTCACATGACAGGTCCAGCTGTTTGGTGGTGGTTAACCAGGTTGAGGAGGATTCCACAGCTGCACCGGGGCTCCATGGGCACGAAGGCTAGGAGTCACCATCTGCCCTGGTCTCCCTCTTGAGAAGGATTTGCCCTTTCCTCTGAATATACAGAACATGCTGTACTTCTACTGTAGAATTTAGTTGATTTTCTCATGTCCCGTTTTTATTTACGGTTCAGGAGTCTGTCTTCCTCATCACATTAGAATATCCCTCTTAAAGGCAGGGGTCTTGATTTCTGTTTTCCCCATACTGTATCGCATATGATGTACTGAGTCAATACATTAATTATTCAGTGAACGTTATGATTAGATACACTGCAAGGTACTTTAGCTTAATAGTAAGACCTCACCTTGTGGGATCAGACATACATAGGTGTGAATTCTAGCTCTGCCTTTATCAGTTCTGTGACTTCCACCTATCTGTGCCTCAGTCCTTCTTTCATAAAATAATAATAATAATACTAATAATAAAAGTGTGTACTCTCTCGGACTGTTACAGAAATTTAGAACGGTTAATTACTTTAAAATGTGTAGTCTAGTTCCTAGCATTAAAGGGCTCGATATACATGAGCAGCTATTAGTAACATCAGAAATCACCATCATCATTTGTTGACACTGTTCTTATGCTGGTAACCAGAATCCCCAAATCCTCAATCAGTCCCTATCTTTCCTTAGATATGAGAGGGAGAGAGGCAAAGGAATAAACTGAAGGGAAAAAAAAAGAAAGAAACCCAATGTTTCTCACTCCGCGGCTGTTGCACTGAGCCACGCTGTGGGCTCCTGAGGGCTGAAGGGCCCACGAAATCTTCGTTCCTGAGGCTCCCCCCTAACCTTGGCTCTGTGGATCCCAACACCATGGAAACCAGAAAAGACCAAGCCAAGGCAATGAGGGCGTGGGGGCAGAAGTTTTGCCCAATTTCTCAAATAAGGCAGGCCCAAACTTTCCACTCAAATCTTCAGGGTGGAAGAGGTCCGTCCTACCCATGCTCAAAGCTGCCCCCGGGTTGCCGAGCACGCCGAAGAAACAAATCCAGCAGCTCTGGCACTAGAGCCCAAACTGGCCTCGCCACCTCCTTACTTGTTTTGGGGGGAGGCACTGAGGAAAGGGATCATCCTAAACCCAAAAAAAACCCGGGGGGGGGTTAGGTACTGGCATGGTTGTAGTGGTGGGTGGTGTGTAGGTATGAGGGAGGTCACTAACATAATGCTCTAAAGTGTGTGTAGAGGGTATGGAGAAAAGCAGAAGCTGAAACACAGAAATGGTTACTGGATGTGGTTAGCGGTAACAGAATGTGGATCTGAAAATGACCATGCTGGCATAGTCCCTGCCAATCCTCTCACAGTTGAGGAAACAAAATTCTTCACCTAAGAAGTGAAATAGTCCCCCCACTTGTTTATTCATTTACTTGGCATTGATTGTACCTCTGAATGCCAAGGACTATGTTGTGTACTGGGTAGGCAAGCTGAGGAAAAGGGAAAGAGGCCCGGCCCTCACAAACATACAGCCTAAAAGAGGGATAGATAATCAACAAGCCAACCATCTATCAGATGCAGCAAAGTCTCTCGTAACCAACTTCCATTCAACCATCTCTTTGGATTGACTTGCATTCTCCATTATCTCTGTAAACCCCACACCTTCTGGCGAGTAGCCTCTTCTCTGATCAGCCCATATATTTCTGCTCACATCAACTTTGTTGGAGGTGGGCTAGGAATCCATTCCATTTGTTTCCAAACCTATTTATACTTCTGTGTTTTACTCATATTTTTGCAGTGTAACCAGATATTATGTAAACTGGTGAAATACGAATGCAAAAAAAAAAAAGTTGTTTTACTTCTTTTTATAAAACTAAGTTAAACACTTTGAAAGGCTCGAAGATGAATCCCTAAAAACATGGTAATGCTAGCTGTAGGCAAGGCAACTATTAAAGATCGGGTGCAAAACACAAAAAAATTCTGCACTTACATTTATTTTATGTCAAGTTCCCACTACAACAAAAGCTTGATAAATACATGTGCACTTAGGTGTTTTGAGCTAAAAGAAAATACCTGCGATGAATCACTTTTATGATTTTTTGTTTTAACCATATCTTTCAAATAGTTTAATCACAGCCCCTGACTGCATCAGATAAAAGGGTTTTTACTGCAATTGCAACTCGAGTAAAGTGCTGTGAAGGAAACAAACTGAATGTGGTGACAGAGCACAGAGGATGACCTGCTTAGGGTGGTCCTTGAAAGATGGGAAGAAGCCAACCAAGCAGAAGTGGGAGAGAAAAGTTCGAGGTAGAGGGCACAGCATGGGGAGTGGGGGAGCTTGGTGTGTTGGAGGAGCTGCAGCAGTGGATGGGGAGACGGAGAGGATGAATGAAACTGTCCAGATCAGCAGGCTTCAGACAAGGCAGACCTTCACAGGTCATGCAAGGGAGTATAGACATTACTGAAAGCACGATGAGGACCCTCTGGGAGCTCAAGGGGGCTATGACAGGACCCCATTTCCATTTTTAAAAGAACATTGTGGCTGCTATGTGAAGAGTGGGGATGAGGGTGAGAAAAGGGAAGAGGGCAAGGTGGAAGCAGGGATAAAGGAAAGTGATAAACGAAGCGATAAAACACAGTAAGTATAGCCATGCCTTGGTATCCGAGGAGGATTGGTTCCAAGACCCTCCTCAGATACCGAAATCCATGGATGCTCAAGTCCCTTGTGTAAAAAGGCACAGTATTTGTATATAACCTACGCACAGCCTCCCCTATACTTTAAATCACGTCTAGATGACTTATAACACCTAATACAACGCAAATCGTGTGAAATAGTTATAAGTACAATGTAAGTGCTATGTAAAGAGTTGTCGGCATGCAACACATTCAAAGTTTGCTTTTTGGGGGCTTCCCTGGTGGCGCAGTGGTTGAGAATCTGCCTGCCGATGCAGGGGACACGGGTTCGAGCCCTGGTCTGGGAAGATCCCACATGCCGCGGAGCAGCTGGGCCCGTGAGCCACAACTACTGAGCCTGCGCGTCTGGAGCCTGTGCTCTGCAACAAGAGAGGCCGCGATAGTGAGAGGCCCGCGCACTGCGATGAAGAGCGGCCCCCACTTGCTGCAACTAGAGAAAGCCCTCGCACAGAAACGAAGACCCAACACATCCAAAAATAAATAAATAAATAAAATTTAAAAAAAAACAAAAACAAAAAAAAAATTTTGCTTTTTGGAGCTTTCTGGATTTTTTTTCCAAATATTTTCAATCCACGGTTGGTTGGTCTATGGTTGTGGAACCCACAAGTACGGAGAGCTGACTCTATGCGTGGTGAGGACTGACACACCACTAAGCCAGGGGGAGGGGGAGTGGGCAGTGGAAGTAAGTAGATACATTTGTGGCATGTTTAGAAGGACTTATATCCATGTTTTCTCTCGTCAGTCAATCAGCGTGACAAAAGTTACAGCTAATTTTTGAAAGGCCTTTGTGATCTGATGGGGGAAAAAAACCCAGAAGTCAAGCAAGTTGGTTTTCTTTCTCTAGTTTGATAGTTGTTGGCTGTGTTACTCAGAGCAAGCCTCTTAACCCTTGGGAGCTCATCTGGATAAAGTGAATAATAATATCCTGTCCAGTCCATGTCATATTTGAGTTGTGCAATTTGAATAAGATGATGGCTGACATGTGTACACTTTATAGTGAATGCAGGTCTTGGGTAATCTCACAGAGAGTAAGGCAGGTATTACTGCCCTCACTTCACAGGTAAGAAAACCAAAATGTATTCAACAAACAAGTTACGGAGCATCTACTATATCAAGACCAGGGCTAGGCTGTGCGACTTTAAAAATAAACCCAGCTCTGCCCTACAGAAGTTCACAGTCTGATGAAAAAGACAGCCATGAAACTGTGAAATTATAGAATATCAAGATAAGTATAATACTAAGAAAGAAAGCACAGTAGAAACTCAAGAGGAGAAAGTAATTAATTTTTTCTGGAAGGGTTGGAAGGCTTCCCGCTGGAGTCAGCATGTGATTGGGGTCTTGAAGGATGTGTAGAAGTTTTTCAGGGGCTGAGAGGCATTTGTGAGGAATGCGTGCAGAGGCAGAGAGACCTAGGAGGAGATGGTTTGCTGCACACAGCAGTGTGGGTCGTAGTCTCCAGTGTTCGGTGGACTGTTAAGGAATGAACCTGGGGGTGGACTGGGGCCAGTGAGGCTCTCCCACATGGAGCTCTGTGGGTGCATTATGCCCAAGCAAAAAAAATAGTACAGTAGCTTCATGCTTATGCTTTCTTCAAATGCTCTCAGCAGTTCTGCATTGTATCTGTGCCTGTGCCTTTTCCTCTCTCCTTCCTCACTTACTCTTCTCCCCAGAATTAGTTTGAATCTCAGCCTTTCCCCTCCTACACACACTCCTGGATCTTAATTGAGCGGGGACATACAAAGAGAACACCTCTGGACAGTAAGAAATGCTTCTATTCTCAGAATTTCTTGTAGCATTCAAGGAGCCTGGACTGTTTCTTAGCAGGAGCCATTTCATCCCATGTTTTGAGAAACCTTGAAAAGTGATTCAGATTTTGGTACAAAGGGAACTAAATACCGGGGAGTTGGTTGCGGGGGAGGTGTCTCTGCAGAGAAGGCAGTTGGGCTTTTGCTAAAGAGTCTCAATTGGAAGTTGTCTAGGAGACCTGAGTTCCAGTCCCTGGGCTGGACAGCGTGCTTCCAGGCCTCAACTCTCCCATCTGGAAAATGATAAATAAGGAAACGTGTATTTTTAGAGGTGGAAGAGCGTTAGAGCTAATTGAATCTCACTCTTCTTTTTTTTTTACAAATGAGGAAATGAACTCCAAAGGGGAGAAATAACTTGCTTAAGGTCATATGTAGAACTAGCAGCTTGTTTAGTCATTCACTCATCCATTCCATCCAAGCAAATGTCTTGGTGCCTCTCCTGTGTCAGGTACCTTGTTAGAGGTTAGGACTAGAGCAGGAGATTAAATAGTCACGACCTCTGCCATACTGGGGGAAATGAAATTACACCAATGAACAAAACATTAAAGGGGATAACTAAAGACAGAGATAAGCTATGATGGAAATAAACACGGTACTGCTATAGAGAATAAAAGGGCAAGAGTATGGAGAAAGCCTCTCTGAAGAAAGAACACTAAAGCGGAGGCCTAAAGAATAAGGAGTCAGCCACTTGAAGAGGGTTGGAAGAGCTTTCCAGGGGAGAACAGCATGTGCAAAAGCCCCAGGGCAAAAACGTTTGGACTGTCCTGAAAGGTAAAAGAAAGACCAGTGTGAAGCAGAGGCAGAAGGGGCGTGGCCTGGGAGCAGATGTGGTATAGGAGAGGTAGGAAGGGCTTAAAATTTGCAGCCTTAACATTCAAAGTGCCCTTATTAGTAAATTCTTGATTGACCTTCACATCCCTGTTAGGACGGAAAGGCAAGTACACGTTCATAATAAGACGCTACCGGTTGAGCATTTGTTTAAAATTCGCTATTCTCAGTGTGCTTTTCTGAGACCTGGATTAGAAGAGCAGGAAAAGAAAAAAAAAAAAAAAAAAAAAACAGCTTGAGCTTTTCTTCTGTATCCACCTCTCACTTGGTTAGGTTTCACCTTGAGAAATCAGCCAAGGGCAGGGGTCATGAGTGAATTCAGATATCAGATGGGGTAGAGTTTGGTTTCTGGTGGTGTCGTGTGGTTTTGAGAGCCGGACTCTTGTTTCTGTAGCTTTATTTCACCCTTCAGTTCTGTCCTTTCACCTCCTCAGTGAATAAATACACCCTCGCTGGAAAAATGAATTTCACTGATATAGGGCACCCTCAGGCAGTCATCTGCAGATTTCCATGCAACTTTGCCTTGACGGACAGGTGCTAATAAAGTTCACAGTGTGCAGTCTATTGTAGGCTTGCCACTTGGCTTAGGGAAACCTATTTATATGCATGATTTTCATAGGAAAAGAATAGCAAATGAGAAACAAAATATTTTTTCCCACTCACCCAGGGAACGGAATCAAGATCGTCAAAGTACGAGTCTGGCTTCATTTCCTGAATGATTTACCTGGTGTTCCTTGCAGGGATAGTTCATACATGAACCAGCAGAAGATGCTGTGTGATGGGGGGGTAGGTGGCACAGGCTGGCGACCAGGCCAGAGGCAGAGGCAGCTATGAGGCTGATCTCTCCCATAACCGTCTTCCCTTTGGCTAGTGTCCTTGCTTTTATCTATTCTGCTCTAGTTGGTTACTGTGCCAGGTCTCAAAGGCTGCACAGTGGCAGAGCTAGGTAGATGTAGTCCCCACCTGGACTTTTCAGTGAACCCCACCTCTTACCCGCAAATGAGACTGAGGAAGCACCCACCCCAGCCCTGGTCGGCAGCCTTAACCTCTACCCCAGAACCCAACCCTAGAATGAGCCCTGATCTCAGCCTCAAATCCAAGTTCCAACTTTGTCCAGCCCCTTCCCCTAGCCTTAGACCGAGCCCCTGACCCAGCACTCCTGACTAAGCCCCTACACGTGCCTGAGCCTTGGCCTTAAAGGGTGCACCCACAATGCCGTGCGTCCCCTGGTACATATCCACTTTTTAAATAAGCCTCTGAAAGCACCTGTCCTCTCAAAGCTCGGGTCCCCCTTGCCATCTCATCAGAGACGCCTTTAGCCATGAGGCAGTGTTACAGCCTCCTCTAGCCCAAAGCCAGCCAGTGCACAGGAGAGGAGCCTGGAGCTCAGACCCGCCCCACCTACTTGGTGTATGACTGTCCTTGTGTCAACACTTCAGCTGGAGTCAGTCTGTGAGCTTCAAAACCAGTAGGGCTTTGAAGCAGCAAGCAGCAGCCTCAGTCATATCGGGATGTCAGTGATTGACTTTGACTCTCTCATGGTTCCTCTCCCCTGCCCTCCCCTCAGTGTGAATAACCAAAGCCACTGCAGAAGAATCACAAGACATGGAAAGAAGGACATGGGCTCACACCCGTGTCCATCATCCCCCAGCTATAGGATCCCTGGTTCCTTATCTGTATGTGGGCTCAAGGGTCATCAGTCATGCCCTAGCCACCTTACTGGGTATTCACAAGAGAAAATGGATGTGAGAGATTTAAAAATCATATAATACACTATGAGCAATTATTACCTCTCTCAAAATGTCAGCATTTCATCTCTCTTGCCATCCAGTAGCAGAATCGCATAGAGCAGGAGTTGGCCACAGGCCAAATCCAGCACAATGCCTGTTTTTGTAAATAAAGTTTTACATGGTAAATAAAGTTTCACACTCATTTATTTACACATTGTCTTTGGCTGCTTTTGTGCTACAAAAACAGCACAGAGCAGTTGCAGCAGAGACTGCAGGGCCCTCAAAGCCTAAGATGCTTACTACTTGTTCCTTTACAGAAAAAGCTGCTGACACCTGGCATAGAGGATCAGAGCAATGGCTCTCAAGTTGGAATTCCTGTGTTTGGACGCTGAACCTTCTACTTTGTGGCTATGTGACCTTGGGCAAGTTAATTGGCCTCAGTTTTTTCTCCATAAAATGGGGATAATAACTGTCTCCCTACTCTATACTACTAAAATAGTAGTAAGTGAGCAATTCATGGAAAGCACATAGCGTAATCCTAGGCACACAGTAAGTGCTCAGTGTTGGCTGATATTATCATCAAGGGAATGAAAGCTCCAGTTTGTGATGACAGACTTTCAGGGAACAGAGTTAGCGTGGTTCAAGGCACAGGCCAGGGAGGAGGACAGACCTGGATTCATATGCCAGCTCTGCCACTTATCACATGAATGACTTGTGAGAGATTAATTAATCGCCCTGAACTTTAGCTTCCTCATGCATGAAATAGGAAAAACAAATATAGGTTTGTTGTGAGGAGTAAATGGTAGTGCTTAGAACAGGCTTTGGCCTATGGTAAACATTCAATAGGTGACGGAACTATAATAATAAATAAGATGAAGAATAGTATTTTTCCCAAGTAGGCGCAGTCACCCAGAACAGATAGGTAGTGAGAGGTCTGCAGTATGCTGATGTCTCCAGGAGGCTCTACCTGTGGCTAGTGACACCCTTGACATCAGGTTTTGCATATTCCAAGCACATGTAAATTCTGTAGACTTCAAAGTGGAGTTGGGCAGACAGCTGCCTCTTTGGAGGCTTTTCCCTAGGCTAATAGGCCCTCAAGATCCGGTACCTTTTAGCACTAACAATCTATGACCCTTTGATGGTTCTTGGGTTAAGAGATACGTCAAGGAGGACAGCACACATATGTGTGTGTGTGTGTGTGTGTGTGTGTGTGTGTGTGTGTGTGATTATATGAACTATCTCGGAAAGATCCTCTTCCTGTAATACTACATGGTTGCATAGTTTGCTATGCAGGGTGAAAATGCCCTCGTTCTGAATCCTTTAGACATCCTAAGGATTGAATTATGTAATGGGACGTAAACCTTCTTGCCAGGGAGCACTGGCTAAGGAGACTGGGTGTTGTGCGTGGAATACATTAAGGTTGCCCGGGTTCTGGGTGCCAGCCTAGTAGCACAGCTCTCATTCTCTACTGGCTTAAGATGCAGGGAGTGACAGAGTTCAGTGGGCTGAAGCAGGGGGAATTTGGACAAGGGGCAGGGGATAATGCATACCCCCCCCCCCAAGCTCATGGTTGTGAGACGGTCAGCTAAATTTAGAAGACTGTGAAACAAGTAATATCACCAAGCATTTATGTTGATTCCCTGCCCAGCTCTATATAGGATACATCGCATTGTACATACCAAGAAAAACCAGAGTTGAAAGACCTCTGCCTTCAAAGGAGCTTACACCTCAAATGTGGATGAAAGATATAAATACACAAAACAACATTTAATAATATAAAGGAAAAATAATGAGTCCACCCAATGCAAGAAATGCCATGGAAGCAAGATTAGGTCAATTGTCAAGAATAGTATCCATTGATTAATATAGGTGAATGATCTGCATTCATTCATTCTTCATTCTCTCATTTACCAGGAATACTCTGTAGTCATTGTGTGTTGCCCTCTAGGGACTGTAAAGAATAAAATAAGCTTTATGAAGGCAGAGGCATCATCTATCTTATTCACCACTCTGTTCCACAGTGTCTAACCCATAGGAGACAGGCAACAGCAAGTGAATTAGAAGTAACTCCTTACCTAACCTTGGTGTTCAGATGCATGTGACATTTACGGAGCTCCTTTATGGTCTTAGACTTTGACTTATATTATAAAATACTAGAAAATAGAAATTTAGTAGATATCTGTTGGTTTGATATGCCTGACATCCATCTTCTCTCTGTCCACAATGTACTCATTTTCCTTTGGCTGACATCTTAGTAAGATTATTTCCTTAGTAACCTTAGGAAGATAATTAGCTAGTTTCCCTGCCTTCCCTTGACCAAGGGATGACTCCTAACCTGAAAAAGGCCAGTCTCGAGCTGTGTGGAGCAGTGATCACAAATGGCTGGAGCAACGGTGACACTCTGAAGATACCGTCCGTGAAATTCTCACATCTAGATTCCCCGAGCTCCTGCAATTTCTGTCTCTCTAAGGTCCAGCCTTTGAGCTGGGGGGTCCCCCCTATCCTTTCTTCTTTTGTCTTCAGTTAGCATGCATTAATTTCTGTTCCCAGTCAAAGAACTCACACTAATAAAACATGAGGCCTTGATAAAAATTTGTAAGAGGCATAAATTTCTAAGGACATTTAAGAGAGCGATGGAGACCTTTAGATTACAGTTAGAAATGGGGAGGCATGAGAGCTTCACAGAAGAGGTGGCATGTGAGCTGAACTTTCAAAGAATGGAAAGAATTTGGAGAGCAAAAAGGCAGAAGTCAGGAAGGCTGTGCAGGCTGGAACAAGAGCATGGGCAAAGGCCCAGAACCTAAAGCAAGCCAAGAAGCATCCAAGAACAGCAGCATCTACACTAGAACCTGATGAACTCACTGGTCCATTTTGGCAGCCCCATTACACTTGAGTCAAAAGCTGTTCCCTTTCCCATTTTCCATTCAGTCATAACCACCTTCGCTTCTACTGTGTCTCCTCCGTTGCCTTGAGCTATAGGATGTTAGAGCTGAAAGGTCTGGTAAGATCAGCTAGTACTGACCATCTCAGACCAAGGTGATGTTCTAGGACTCTGCAGGTACCCAAGCCACACATGAAGTACCATACACCTTAGGGGAGCGTTAAGTTTACTCTGAGAGTTATATGATCTGTTTTTCTTCACCTTCATTTCTACTGCTTTTCTCCTTTGTCCTACACTGTCTACCCTGGCTTTCTATTTCTTAGACTCCTCAATCTTTTCCTGAACCTTATTAAGAGACTTTGTACTTTCTGTTCTTTCTGCCTCAAGCTGTTTCCCTGGCCCTTTGTCTGGCCAGCTCCTTTTTATGGTTCATTTTCTCAGCTTAAATGTTAGTGCCACAGAGAGGGTCTCCCTCACCGTCTTATCTAAAGTAGCCCCTCCAGTCACTCTCACATCATCCCATGTTATTGTCTTCGTAACACAGTATCCCAAATAATCTTGCTGATTTGTATATCATCTCTCTCCCCTCTCTAGATCCTAAGCTCCATGACGGCAGGTTTTCAGTGTTGTAGCCCACTGGCACCACTGCTGTCTAACATACACCATGTGCACAGTAAACATTTGTTGGAAGGGTGGATGAGTAGACAGATAGAAGAAAGAGAAATTCCCTGTCTATAGAACTAGAAATCTCCAATGAGTATAGGCGTTTTATTGGAGGTATTTAACACACACACACACACACACACACACACACACACACACGAGAAACACTGACTTTAGTGTAAACTTCATTGTCCAGATGGGGAAAATGCAGCCCAGAGAGAAAAAGGGGCTTGTTCATGGTCCCAGATTTGCTTCTTTGCGTTTACTTTTCCAGAACCATATCAGGCACCTGAAGAGTTTTCCAGCAGAACCTACAATCTCTCAGTCTGTTTGTCCTTCCGCTGTCCCTGGTTTCATATGTCAGCCCACAAGGTGAGTCTAATTCCAGGACCACTGAGCTCAGCCTTGATCTTAGCCTCATATAACGTGTCACATCTCAGTGGCTTTCAGTGCCTGGTAATTAACACTCATATTTCATAATAAACGCATGAATCTGAGCAGGGGAGGATGTCTCCTCTTCCGCATCTCCCTCTGCTGCCCTGTCCCAACTGGGCTCCAAGGCCAGGGTGAAGAGAAGCCCTATGAAGCTGAGATGAATCCAAAGCCAAAGGAAATATAACATGGACACAAGACTCAGGGGCTTAACTTCTCTAGTCCTGGCAAGGCCCTTGGCAATCTGGTCGCCCCCCAACTCTGTGCCACAGTCCCCACTCTAGTTGTACTGGCTTTTCTGGAGTTTCTCTAAGGTTCCTTCCTCTCTCTTACCTCATTGCCTTTGGATAAACTGGTCCCTCTACCTGGATATTGACACAGGTGCTTAGCACTGTGTGTGCCTGTAGTAAGTGCTCAGTAAACTGGCTATAACGGTAGTTATGACCACTTATTCGATGTTTAATCCCCTTATTACTCTCTCAAAATAACCTTTCTTTCCCTTAATTTAAAACTTACTGGACTTCCCCGGTGGCACAGTGGTTAAGAATCCGCCTGCCAATGCAGGGGACATGGGTTTGAGCCCTGGTCCAGGAAGATCCCACATGACACGGAGCAACTAAGCCCATGCGCCACAACTACTGAGCCTGCACTCTAGAGCCCGCGAGCCACAGGTACTGAAGCCCAGGCACCCAGAGCCCATGCTCCACAACAAGAGAAGCCACCGCAATGAGAAGCCTGCGCACCACAACAAAGAGTAGCCCCCGCTCGCCACAACTAGAGAAAGCCCGCATGCAGCAACAAAGACCCAACACAGCCATAAATAAATAAATAAATAAATAAATAAATAAATAAATAAATAAATAAATAAATAAATAAAAATAAAATAAAACTTAGAACTCTTGCCTAAGTTTTGAGAAGGCAGAAGACATACCTGTCTTGTGTCATCCTTGCATCCCAGTTTTCTGGCAATATTAGTTTCTGGTGCTCAAAAAATATTTGTTGATTTAACAAATGAACAATAAGGTTTTATGTAGTAAATGACAGAGAAGCCCTGGACATGTCTCAGAACCCTAAATAATTGTTGTTTAGAGGAGATGGGGACAATTTATATCTATTATGGTAATTCACTACATGTCACTACCAGATCTTGGATGCAAGAGAGTGTAAGGGGATGGAGGGGCACTCTTATTGCCCTCTGAGTGACAGAAATAAAGCACAGTTGACGTCACAAGGTTAGAGTCAGAGCAAGAATGTCATTCCCACCTGTAAGTATAGAATTATTGGAGAAGCAGGATGAGTGTCTAAAAGTCCCCCCACCTACACACACACACTTTCCATCTCCCTCCCCCAGAATGAAGCCATCCTGTCACCTCATTATCCACTATTTACCACATTTCCAGGGACTGCAGCCAGGAGCCAAGGAGGAATGTCGGTGTGAGAGGCCTTAAATGAAGTGACAATAAAAAAGAAGTTGCTAATACCAGGAGTTCCCTCCCTGGGCGAGAGCTGTCAGGGCGAGTGCCCAGGGCTGGGAGATTTATTGATACTAAGTGGATGGTGCCTTAACCAGGAGTGCTTATCAAAGAGGTCTGAGCAAAGCGATGATGGAATTGGACAGCCCGCACTGTGCAGAGCGTGGGTTTTCCTGCCCTTGCCGGTGCCTGCCCTCCTGCCTCCCCAAGAGGGAATTCCTGGCCTCGTTTTTTACTCGCTCTGATTGTTGGACACATTCCGCTACAGAATCTCTTAGAGGCAGGGACCTCGGAATCTGACACTCCGGCAGGGTTCCCTGAATGTGCGATGGCTTTCCTCTCTGCCAGGTCTTTGCTGCCGCTCTCCCTTCTACCTGAAATACTCTTTATGCGCAAGCAACTGCACCACACTCCCCATACTACCTCTCCTGGCTGATCCCCAGTTATCTTTCACTGTCAAAGCTGGCACTTCCTCTTGGAAGCCTTCTCTGACATCCCCAAAGGCTGGGGTTAGGTGTCTGTGCCTGAACCCCGACCTCATCCCTGCCACAGCACTTATAGGGAAGTGTAATTGACTGGTTCGGTGTCGGCCTCTCCCACTGTCAAGGTGACGTCGAAGTTGGGGCTTGCCTTTTTCAACACTGCATGTCCACTGCCTAACACAGAGTCTCACGAGTGGTAGATGCTGGATGTCAAGAGGTGGATGGATGGGTGGATGGACACATGTAGGGACCAATACAAGAACAGATGTGTGTGTATACGCTCTGCATGATCCCCAGGGACAAGAGGGGAATGCATCGAGCACCACCCACTTTTGTTCTGTTTTGTTTTAGTAATTTTTACTGGAGTATAGTTGCTTTACAATGTTGTGTTAGTTTCTGCTGTACAGCAAAGTGAATCAGCTATACGTATACATATATCCCCTCTTTTTTGGATTTCCTTCCCATTTAGGTCACCACAGAGCACTGAGTAGAGTTCCCTGTGCTATACAGTAGGTTCTCATTACTTATCTATTTTATACATAGTAGTGTATATATGTCAATCCCAATTCCCCAATTCATCCCACCCTCCGTTCCCCGCTTGGTATCCATACGTTTCTTCTCTACATCCGTGTCTGTATTTCTGCTTTGCAAGTAAGCTCATCTGTACCATTTTTCTAGATTCCACATGTAAGTGATATTATACGATATTTGTTTTCCTCTTTTTGACTTACTTCACTCTGTATGACAGTCTCTAGGTTTTGTTTTAATATCCACAGACCCTAATGCAGTAATGCTTCTTGATCTGGCAACAGAGGAAGGCAGAGTGCTACCTGAGAGGATTTTCTAGAAGCTGAAGCTGTCCCATATGCCATGACTGTTTCTTTCCAATATTGTTGGAGGGAGGGAAGGGGTGGCATATCACAGAAGTCAAGAGCTCAAGCCTTGTGGTCTAATTGGTGGAGTTCAGAACTCAGCTTTGCATTGTGCTGGCCCTGGGCCTGCCCTTCCCAATTTGCAACCTACCTCACAGGATGAAAGAAGTCAATGCATGGGAATGTCCTTGGCACGATGTCTGGCACTTCGTAAGTGCTCAAACGTCAGCTCCTAATTGCTACTATCAGAGAAACTATATGCACCACTGCTGTCTTAAATGGAGGACACGCACATAGTTCCACCTACTCTGATTCACTGTCAGCCTGAGAGTCTGGACCAGTACACAGCAGGGTTGCAAGGCTGCTTTTCAGTGTTCCCTTTTCTCCCCTCAGGCTTGCTGTACCTGACAATACAAGGCTCCACCTCTAGCCCCCTTTCTGATTTGCCTTCTCTCATCTACTCTCTACTAGGTAACTAACTCACCTATCACATTCAAAATTGTATCTTAAATACAACTCAAGACTCTGAATGAATCTAGATTTAGTGCTAGGATTCTATTACAATCGGATCCAAGAACTCAGAGCCTTTATCTGATTTCTAGGTTTGAAAACCTGCACAGGAGGTTGCTACAAGTCTGACCAGCAAATAACCAAAGTGTGCTCAATCAGTGAATATTTTTCAACTAATTAGACTAGAATGTAGACTGTTGGAGCTTGAAGGGATGTTAACACTTATGGAGTTCAAAGCACCAATTTACAGATGGGAAACTGAGGTGCAGGGAGAGCCTGGGATTGGCTCAAGGTCACATAATACTGTGCTGTGATAAAACCAAAAAGAGAATCCTCCAGGTCTTCTGGCATCTAATCTAGTACTTTTTCTACAAGATCGAGTTATCTTTTCTAACTGAATATTTACTGTGACAGATTTAAAGAAATACGCTACAACTAATTATATTTCTGAACGTGTAACCAATTATGCATTCTCCCACAGGCCTTGGGGCCTACAGACTCTTAGTCTCTCCCTCTCCCTCGCTGTTGCTGCTCAGGCTTAGCTGAAATGAGGAGCCAGATTGAAGGTCAAATGCTGAGCAGCTCGGCGGGCCAGGGTCCACTTGAGTAAATCCAGGCCAGGTTACCTCCAAGCCATACTCTTTTAGGGAGCAGTGGTTAAACGTACCCTCTTAGCCTTAGAGGATAACACACTCAGTTTAAGGGAAAAGAGATTTGCAGAAGGGAAAAATAGGGAGATAATTCAAGGATGGGGGAAACATCCTGGCCTCCGTGTGTGTAAGGATTCGATCGTGCCTATCTGCGCCCATTTCTTCCACCCCATCTTACCCATTCCTCTTCTACTTCTAAAGTTCCAGCAAGAAACACTGGCCACGAGGGCCCCAAAGACCCAACTAAAGGTGTGAAACCAAGTAGATGTCGTCAGGGAATAGATCGGGAACATGAGATTTATATCCCACCAGATAAGATTTCATTGCAGCATGGAAAGTAAAGATCCTAAAAATACCGCAGAGAGCATATTATAATATGTTAACGGGGTTTCTGTGCTCCCCATACACACCTCACCCAGTAAGATGGATGGTGCTTTTTGACAAATCTATATCTAACACAGGGGGAATAATATACAGTGTATGCTTCCTGGTGGAGAAATCCGTATTTATGGAAATCTTGATTCTGGCAATTACAATAGACACTTAAAAGACACTGCCTGTTGTCGGCTGCAAGTGGCTGGAGTGTCCTTGTTAGGGTGAAAGAGAAAAGAGTGTGAGTAGCAAAGGATAAATAGCTGCTTCTGGAGACGCCTACCCAGAACAGGGGAGGAAGAGGTCCAGGGTGACCCAACGGCTCCTCCTCATCCCCTAGTGCAGTGCTCTCATCAAGCACTCATCATTCATTCAGCAAACATTTACTAAGCACCTACCATGTCCCAGGCGTTATGCTGGCTTTGGGGCATAAATAGGACCCCTGTTTTCAGGGAGTTAACACTGACCGGAACAGTCACAGATACACACAAGTAAAAAAAAGAAAACACCTCCAAATAATAATAATTCAAGTATGAAAGATAAGACAGGGGGATGTGATGGATACTTATAGAGGGTTGAGGGGAGGGTGGAATCACTATTTAGAGGAGGTGATGAAGGAAGTCCTGTTCAAGGAGGTGAGATTTGAGTTGAGATAAAATTGCTGAAAAGGAGTGAGCGTTGCAGAGAAGTAAGGGAAGAGCGCTGCAGGTGGAGGGCAGAGTCTCCAGGGCAGAACAAGTGTGGAGGCCGGAGGAACAGAACAAAGGCCAGGGCGGCTAGAGCAGGGAGCGAGGGCAGTGGTGTGAGGTAGGAGGGGGCAAAGGGACAGGTAACTCTGGCTCTGAGTCATGGTCAGATGTTTGGGGATTTTCTTCCTGTGTGCAGTGGGAAACCTCAAAATTTTTAAGAGGTTTTTGCACAAGGAAGGGAAACAGTGTGTTTTCTTTGTTTTTTTTTTTAATTAAAAGGATCCCTCTGGTTTCTAGGTGGAGGATGGACATCACTACTGAAAACCAAATGGCATAAAGCTGAAGTCCATGAGGGCCACCTTTGGATACCAGGAGGGTTGTGGAGTGGGTTAAGAGCAGGCATATGAGGTTCTGGTTTCAAAGAGTGGTCAGTCAATGGACTAGACACCTTGAGAAGCAGTGCATGCCCAGTAATTCAGTATGCAAGCAGATGTTAGGGGTTTGGGATGAACATATACACACTACTACATATAAAATAGACAATTAACAAGGATCTACTTGTTCCCTAGAGCACAGGGAACTCTATATTCTGTCATAACCTACATGGGGAAAGAATTTGAAAAAGAATGGTTATATGTATAACTGAATCACTTTGCTCTACACCTAAAACTAACACAACATCGTAAATCAACTATACTCCAATATAAAGTAAAAATTAAATTTACACACACACACACACACACACACACACACACAATAAAGGGCACCTGCCAGGTTTCCTGTAGATGGTATGCTGGGTTACCCTGGAAGTTAGACAGATGACTTGTATGGTTCCATTACAGTCTTTAAGAGATTATCTTTCAGGGACATGAAGGGAGGGTCTAGGGACTGACTGAGAACTGAGACTCAGCAGGCAACTGGGTCCCAGTGGCTAATGGCATTCTTTAGTGCAGCGTGGCCCAGTGCATCAGTAACATGTTAAAAAGCATTCACCAACAAAGGGTCCTGGGGGCGTATGGATTTGACAAAATCTGGGTTAAAGTTGAACAGGATTCCTCTCAATCTTTTATGTAGCTGGTATGCAGTTTGAAACTCCAAGAGGAGGACAGAGTTTGCACCATTTCCCAAATTTCTCTGAGCAAAGAAGCCTTTTCTTTTTTAAGGAGCATTCCGTGGGGCTAATGTTCATGGAACACATTTGGGCAGTGTTCATGGAGCATAATTTGAGAGCCCATCTACAAAGGCAGTACGGGGTCATGGAAGCAGGTGATATGGTAAAGAGAGCAGAGGATCTAGGAATATCAGCATTATCATCTTAAAAGAAAATTGATAATACCAAAGTCACAGGGTTGTGATGAGAACAGCTTAACATATATGGCAAAGCACCCTAAAACACTGTTACTGTGATGAGGATGACTCGTCCTCCTCACCATCCGTATCAAGATGGTAATTTTCAGGCACTGGGGTTGGCATTGGGGTTGATCACTTGACTGGGGCAAAGTCTATGAACGCTTATCCTGTATCACATATTATAATGAAGTTTAGTAGCTCAATTACCTGGACTTAGCCCCATAACCTTGGACTTTTTAGCATTATATTCTAACCAGCAGCGTAACCGAACACAAACCAGTACTGGTAACTGCACTGGGATCTTACAAAATAGCTCCTGTGGCAATGCTCACACAGCTAAGCTACTACTGTGTACACTGATAATAGATGAATGATGGGTTGGATGGATACACTGCGGGGCGGGGGGCTGAAAAATCGGCCAGGAGGACGTACAAACACAAGATGAACATCAGCAGAGAAGTGTACGCTGAAAACTAAGGGTTGGCTGGGAAAATCAACCCTTGTTTTCTTAAACGTGTTATCAGCAGCAAGCTGACAGACCTTCTTCCTAAGGCATCTTATTATGCTTTGCCTCGACGTGATGGGCAGTGTCATAGACAGATCACTGGATTGGGTTCGAGATACCTGCCTAACTCAGATATGGTCTAGCTGTGCTACCTTGGACATGTTCATTAACTTTCTGAGCCTTGGTTTTCCCCTTTAAAAAATGACCCAGCCATCCTTTTAATGGCTTAATAAAGCCATTGTACAGATAAAGTGAAAGAGCATACAAAACAGCTTTGCATACATTTATAATTAATAACCATGACAACATTTGGTATGGAATTGGTACCTAATAAACATTGCATTCGACAGATGGATGGGTGGGATGGACAGATGATTGGGTGAACGGATGCATGGATGGGTAAAATGGATGGACAGTTGGATAGATTGGTGGGTTGAAAGAATGGAGTGATAGATTGGTTGGATGGGTGGATGGCTAGATAATAGATGGATGATGGGTTGGATGGATAGACTAGTGGATGAATTAGTTTTAGAGCCACCTGACAGCATGTTTGCAGTATCTTCTATCCATTAATTTTTCTCTTCTCCTCTTCCAGTCTGTTCCCAATTCTCTAAAGGAGTCTATGCCATCTTTGGGTTTTATGAACGGAGGACTGTCAACATGCTGACCTCCTTCTGCGGGGCCCTCCACGTCTGCTTCATTACACCGAGCTTTCCTGTTGACACATCCAACCAGTTTGTCCTTCAGCTGCGTCCTGAGCTGCAGGATGCCCTCATCAGTATCATCGACCATTACAAGTGGCAAAAATTTGTCTACATTTATGATGCTGACCGGGGTAAGCCAGGGGTTAGGGGAGGGGGACTGTGGAGGGATGAAGAGAAAATTATCAGCAGGAAGAAGAATGGTGCCTCTCTGCCTTCTTGAAAGGCAGGGATCATGGAGGAATGATCCAGAAATGTTTTATGTCTGTGAACTGAATTTGTGGTAACTAATCTATAACTCACACGTGGAAACACGTCCTTTGAGAGAATAACCATCTTAACGCCCCATGTCACTCTACAGCTTACCAAGTTTCCATGGTTCCTGAGCCCAGACTCAAAGTCCAAGGACCTCAGTTGAATGGCTCACGCCTCATGGCTCATGGCATGGCTTTTAGGAGCATAGATTCTGGAGTCAGGCAGACCTGGATCTGAATTCTATGTTCCCTCCTCTCCAGCTGTTTGACTTTGGGCAAGCTCTCTCTGCCTCAGTTCGACCACTTCTGTAATGGGGATAAAATTCTCTATTCCTTCGATTTTTCATCTCTGTAATGAAGATAAAACCAGTCTCTACCTCATATAGTTGTGAGGACTGAATGAGACAATGACTAGAAAGGGTCCGTACAGTGCCTACAACATAATCAATGCGCAGGGTCTTCTATATACGTTAACCGCTGTCATCATCGTCACCAGCATCAGCATCAACCTTCCCAGGCCTTTCTAATTCTGCCTCCACCTAAATTTTGAACTTTCCATTCCATTTTCTAAACGTTTCCAATACTTTTTTTCTTCTCTGCATCTTGACTCAGACAATTCCAGTTTCTGGGATGAACTTCCCTTCTCAAATCTACATATGCAAATTCTTCCTTTCTTTTGCAACCTACTGGAACACCACTTTCTCTACTTCCTGACCTTCTAAATGGAAACTCTCTTCTTTTTTCTAACTCCTGTGTTGCTTCTATTGTACTGTCCTACCTTCCCCTGGTATACTAAATAGTCCTATAAAAACTCAGTCATTATTGTTGTAAATAAATAAATGGATCATACAAGGTCTGGAAAGTGAGGCACAGGAATTTTGCCCTGAGCAAAAAGGAGGTTTTATAGAAGTTTGCCTTTAGGGAGGCTTAGAAGACTTTTGAATAGGAGAGTGGTTTGTGAAATGGTTTTTCAGGAAGAGTTAGGCAGGCGTTATTCAATGAGAATTAGTTGGCAGGAGAGGCCAGAAGCACTCTATTTTCTTCGATTTTCCCTTCTCTCTACTTTAATGATTTCCCTTCTCAGACAAGCAGCCATTATGAGGATGACCTGCAGAAGGGCTATTTCAGGTCAGTTTTGTGGCATAATGAGGCTTGAGGTCTGGAAGTGGCAAAGGCAGAAAAATGTAACTTTCATTACAGAGGCTCATCTCTGGGGTCAGTCAGCAAAAGCGCCCATACTCAAAGGGGCTCCGCCTACCTCACAACTCTGAACTCAGAGTTCTGCCATTTGCTAGCTGTGTGGCCTTGGGCCAATGACTAAATCTCTCTGAACCTCCATTTCCACATTTGTGAAACATGGATAATAACGGTACCTACCTCGGAGAATTAAGTGAATTGAAGACAGGAAAGCTAACAGAGCAATGCCAGACACATAGTAAACTTTCAGTAAACGTGAGACTGAAGCACACCAACCTTATACTTAAAAAAAAAAAAAAAAAAGGAAGAAACAACAGAATCAATCTACAGATGATTCTTTATGCCAGGCACCATACTGGTCATTATGGGAGGGATTAGCAATGTTACAGGAAGACAGAAATGATATATGTGCAAAAGATTGATAACGCAAGAGTGAAATATGAAATAACCATCTGTTGCAGGCAGAATACTGACCTTCCCCTCTCCGCCAAAGACATCTGTGTTCTAATTCCTGGAACCTGTGAATATGTTATGTTAAATGGCAAGAGGGATTAAGGTTACAGATGGAGTTCACGTTGCTAATCGACTGACCTTAAAACAGAGAGATGGGCTTCTCTGGTGGCGCAGGGGTTAAGAATCCGCCTGCCGATGCAGGGGACATGGGTTCGAGCCCTGGTCCGGGAAGATCCCACATGCTGCAGAGCAACTAAGCCCGTGCGCCACAACTACTGAGCCTGTGCTCTAGAGCCCACGAGCCACAACTACTGAAGCCCACGCACCTAGAGTCCATGCTCTGCCACAAGAGAAGCCACGACAATGAGAAGCCAGCACACCACAACGAAGAGTAGCCACCGCTCACGGCAACTAGAGATAGCCTGCGCACAGGAATGAAGACCCAACACAGCCAAAAATAAAAACAAATAAATTAATTAATTAAAAAAAAAAACAGAGAGATTATCCTGGATTATTTGGGTGAGCTCAGTGTAATCACAAGCGTCCTTAAGTGTGCAAGTTGAAGGCAGAAGAGTCAGGGTCAGAGTATAATGTGAGAGACTCAACCAGTCACTGCTGGTTTTGAAGCTGGAAGGGGCTATATGCCAAGGAAAGCGGGCATCCTCCAGAATCAGAAAAGGCAAGAAAAATTTCTCCACTAGAACCTCCAGAAAATAACACAGCCCTGCCAATAACTTGAATTTAGCTCAAGGAGATTCATTCCAAACATCTGACCTCTGGCAGTATAAGATGATAAATGTGTTGTTTGAAGCCACTGTGTTTACAATAATTTGTTACAGCCGCAGTAGGAAACTAATACACCATCTATGTCCCAAAGATGAAACAAAGCAGTATTGAGTAATGGATTCCTCTATCATTTAGCTATAAATCAGAAGAGAGTAGCTTAATTCAGTACACATTGATTGAATACCTACTGTGTGAGAGGCAAAGCACTAGGTACTGAGATACATTGAACATTCGTAAACGTGGTTGACAATTATTAGGTGCTGTTTAGATACCAGATTAGCACATTTAATAAGCAGTTACTAAACACCTAACAGTAATCAATGTTTATAAAACCCTTGCCATGCTTGAGACATTCTCATTCAATCCTCATGATGACACTGCGAGGTGGACATTATTAACATCACCATTTTACCACTGAAGACCCTAAATTTCAGCGAGGTGAATTAGTCCGTACAAGATCAATTAACTAGTATACTGTAGCATCAGGATTTGAGCCTCAGATTCGATTTTTAATCACTAACTCTATTGCGTACTATGTTCTGCAAACGGAAACACAAAACAGACGCAGAACCTGACCTCGGTGAGCTCAGACTTGCAAAGCGCAAGCTGGAGCTGAGTTTAGTGGAGGAGCGGGGTTGGCGGAAGTGGGGTGATGCCTGTGGATCCTGATTGCCACCTCTCTGTCCTACTCACCCGACCTCCAGGTCTGTCCGTCCTGCAGAAAGTCCTAGACACAGCGGCCGAGAAGAACTGGCAGGTGACAGCCGTCAACATTTTGACAACCACAGAGGAGGGATACCGGATGCTCTTCCAGGACCTGGAGAAGAAAAAGGAGCGGCTGGTGGTGGTGGATTGTGAATCCGAGCGCCTCAGTGCTATCCTGGGCCAGGTAGTGAGTGCAGCAAAGCGCCCTCCGGGTGGGCCTGGGGGATGGCTCGTGAGCGAGCTGGGTGACCATTTGCCTTTGGTGTTACAAAGAGAGCTCTTGACTAGGTGAAACCAGAGGCCTGCCTTCTCACGTTCTGTAATTCATACAATTTAATTCTGGAATGTTACGAAATAGCGCAAACACTGGGAGCCTTCACGCAGGACTTCAAATGGTTCTCGGATCAGTTAACCAAAAACTTACCTCCAGTGCTTCCTTTTCTTGTTCAAAAGCAAAACACATTGCATGTTAGAGTTTGTGAAGTGCTATCACAACCTGCAGAGCCAGATTCCTGGGTTCAGCTCTGAGTTCTGTCACCCACTGGTCCAGCATTTGGTTTCTCATCCATTTGGCCCACTGACCGGTTTTGAGTCCAAGGAGGCACCAGGAACCTCCCTTTCCTGGAACACATTCATGTGTCTGAGCAATTAATTGATTGTCCATTCCAAGAAAGGGCACTGTAATCTCAGTAGTCTTTAGCCAGGCATCTCTAAGCCACGGTTCCTCCAGTTCTCAGAAGTAAAGCATGTGTCATTGGATAGGTCACTTGTCTTTTTAAATTACATTTGTGTATTTAGATGAGCTAGCAAGGAAGTAGATTTTGCAATCGTTTTTGAACAGTGCTATACAATTAAAGATGGCAGTTTTAGGTACTTGACAACATGACAGAGCTTGTTAATGGCCCTCAAGACCCCTGGGGCTCCCACAGGGAATCTCAGCACCAGCTAAGCAATTGCTCAGAGGCCTCGGGAACTGAATAGGAGAGATTTTGAAAGTCAGGGGTTCTTTGAGGCGTTAACTCTGTGTTCTACTTTACAAAGTGTGGATCTGGCTTCCCTCTCAGAGAGAGAAACCAGCAAAAATTGTTTCCATTGAGATGGGCGTTTTTTGAGCTGGAGTCATGCGACAGGAATTCTAGTTAAGTAAAGCAGAATAGAGTACTGGTTAGAAGTAGAGACCCTGGAACCAGACTGCCTGGGATTCACATCCCCAGCTCTAATATTTACTAGCTCTGTGACCTTGGGCCAGGTTTTTCATTTCTACATCTCAGGTTCCTGATCCGTAAAATGGGCATAATAATAATAAAATAATGATAATAACTACCTTTAGAGAGCTCTTGTGAGGGTTAGAAGAATCTATGTATACATGTAAAGCACTTAGAATAGAGCCTGCCCCACAGGAAGTGATATATGTAAGGATTTACCTATTTTAGCTATTCATAGTGCCAACTGGTACCGGTTTTCTTTTGTTTTGCTTTGTTTTCTTAGTTCAACTTTTAATTTTGAGATACAAATTCATATGCGTGTGTAAGAAATAATACAGAGAGATCCCATGTACCGCATATCCAGTTATCCCAATAGTAACATCTTACAAAACTATAGCAACTATAGTGAAATATCACAACCAGGAAATTGACATTGACATTGATACATTCGAGGTACAGAACATTTCCATCACCATAAAGATCATCTGTGTTGCCCTTCTGTCCTCATCTGGCTTCCCTCTCTCCCTCTCTTTTTCCCTTTCCTCAGGCACTCTCTAACCTGTTCTCCATTTTTGTAATTTTCTTATTTTAAGAGTGTGATATAAATGGAATTACATAGTATGTAATGTTTGGGGTATGGCTTTTTTCATTTGGCATAATTCCCCGGAGATTCATTCAAGTTGTTGTGGGTATGATACTGCTTTCTTGAGTCACTCTCTCTTTGGCAGAAGTGTACTCATCTGTAAAATAGGAATGAAGGCCCCTGTTCTACAAAGCTGATAAAAAGATTAGATGAGATAGGAGGTAGAGAAAGTGTTGAATGATAAGTTGGTATTCTTAAAGACTGATAACTCCAGCTGTATTATTCCATAGTAAAGATAAAGCTGTTGGTACTATTTTCTGAGTGCTTACCATATACCAGACACTATGCCAAGCTCTCTCCATGTATAATTCCACTTAATCCTCACATCATCTCTATAAAAACAGCTTCTATTAGATCCCCTATTCTATAAATGAAGAAACAAGAGATTACACTTGCCTGGGATTTCACATAGAAGGAAAGCAGGAAGTCAAATCTATCTTGGTCGGGCTACAGGGCCCAACCTTTTAAAAATGCAACTTTCAGCACATGTGCTGTCTATAGCTACCCCCTCTGTCAAAGGACAAACTTGTGTTTGGGAAGGAAGGAACTTGTTTGCATGAATATTTTAGATTGCAGTGTATTAACTTTTTTAATCGATGGAGTCTTCTATTCTGAAAAGTAAGACCAAATGCTGAAAGGATCTTACAAATCACCCGATTTACTATTTGCATTCATACTTCACAGATGGGATGACTGATAGTCATATTGGTTGAATGATTTGTCTTGAGTTCAGACAACTAGTTAGTGACAATGACCATGAGTCTAAAAGTTACATCTTCTGATTTGCAGTCTGACATCTTAGCATCATCCTAGACTATCTCACACTCAGGAATTGGGATCTTTTGTCTAACACAAATGTTCTGCCTAACCTAAGGAGGAAGACAATGATTCCAAATTCCAAATAGGGCATTAACTGCCTGTCTCAGTCTCTAGTGCCCCGACTGGAATATAAGCTCTATTAAGATTTTTGTTTTGTTTTCTTCCCTGCTGCATCCACAGTGCCTTGAACAGTGCTTGGCACCTAGTAGGTATTCAGTAAATATTTTTTGAATGAATGAGAATAGGGAATCAATGAATGCTCTAAGATCCCAAATGTGAGATGGGTCTAGATATCTACAGGTAGCCTTTGACTGGAAAAGAGCCTTTAAGCTGGAGGTAAGAGCATGTAGGGAGGCCCAGAGGGCATGTGGGGGCCAAGGTTCACAGAGGGGCTTAAGAGGCCAAGTGGAGGATGTCAATTGTTTACTGGAAGACAATGAAAAGGAGATGAACCCATGATTGTGACCATCTTTGGAAACCATCTCAGAGAGTCTGGGGTTCATTCTGTAAACAGTGGAGAGCCAGTGAAGGTTTGTGAGCAGGGAACAGGGTTATTAGAATACAATGCTTTATCAATATATAAGACACTTAATTATGTAATACAGTCATTAAGTTCAGAATGAGTTAGAGATGGATGAGGGACACCAGGACCAGGCCATCCATCACCTTACCCTGTTGTATTGCCTTCAAAGTGCTTTTCACCTGCTGAAATCTTGTTCATTTATCTGTTTATATATTTACCATCTGGCTCCCTGCTAACGTGTCAACTCAGCTCAATGAGGGCCTGGGGATCTTGCCTCATTTGTTCATAGCTTGTCCCTAGCACATAGCATAGAGCTTGGCATGTGGCCCATGTTCAGTAAATATTTGTTGAGTGAATTAGTTAATCAGAGAAGGCTTTACAGAGTAGTTGGGATTAGAGCTCAGCCATAAAGGCGATGAACAATCAGAGAGAATGGGAAAGGGCATTCCAGGCACAAAGGTTGTGAATTAAGGCAATCCGGTGGAAATGAGCTTTGAAGAGATGGGCTCAGTGAGGCAGTGGACTCCAAGTGTACATTACCTTTACAACAACTTTCTCAGTTTGTAACCCTGTGTACCTGTATCTCTTCATCTGTTTAAGTATGGGTCTCCTCCCAGTAAACTGTGACCTCCAGAACAGCAAGCACCATGCTTGTTTCACTTTCCACTATATCTCCAGCACAGTGCTTGATAGATAGTAAGCACTTAATAAATGTTTGTGAAAGGGAAGCTAGGCCATCAGGTAGGTAGGTGAGTAGATGGGCTGGACAGTTTGTGTTAGGTCAAACCATATAAAATTACTGATTTTTATTGGTCAAAAGTCATTAATTATCAGCTGTTTCCTATGTTTCAACCTGTAATTTCATCCTGCAGGGACTATTCTTATCCACTACCTAGATGCATTGGGTTTCAAACTGTCTTTTATTTGCTATTTTGTGCTTATTAGAAGCTGAATAGGTTTCTGATAAAGGTATCTCATTGCTGAAAGAGCAAAAAACCATTTGACAAGAAAATGAAAAAGTAAAGAAGAATTATTAATAAAACTATCATCCCAAAAGTCTTGGCGCTCCATAGTCTGGAATTTCACAGGCTAACCACTGTTTCAGAGCATTAATTGTGTGTGCTTGCATTTAATTATTCCCTACATAAAAAAATATGTGAGCCGCTATGCACATACATCCAATTAAGTAGATGTCTGAATGTGGGTGTTAATAACCTTGAAATTTTATTCAGTTAGAGAAGAAGCCCAAGGGCTTCTCATGTGTTTTATGCGTCCTTGCAACAGTGCAGGGAGAGAGGCACTGAGCAGGGTGTACTAACCTCAATTTGATGATTAAAAAATAATAATAATAAAGAAATAGATCAAGTTAACTTGTAGGCTGAGCTAAGACTAAACAAAGGACTGCGGTCTTAGCTGTTCCTTGCTGGGTGGTATGTCTGGGTGCCCAAGCAAACCGCTGGGTAGTTCTTTCTACAAATATTTTCTTGCCTGCAATGATTAGGGATGGTCTGCACATTGAAGATGGACGGGTGTTTGGGGACCCTGGCTCTGAATCAGGCATCATGTGGAAAGGCTCACAATAGCCAGGTCCCTGTCCTGACACTGCTACCATACTGCTGTGGGATCTGGCACATCACTTCATTTCTCTGGGCCTGGACTTCCCATTGGTACAGTGAGGGGCCGGACCAGATGATCCTGACATTCTCTTCCAGTTTCCGGGCTGAATGGCTCATTGATGTCTGAGTATCCAACAGGTTTAGGGAAGAAGGCGCAAAATTCAGGGAAACAAGGAACTGTATCTGAATATGGTCCATTCAAGGATTTGAAGTTCAAGAACTGGGGTGGAATCATCCACCTACCCATTTGACTATCCTTCCACCCATCCACCCATCTGTCCACCCAAGCAGCAGATATTGTTATAACAGTCACAAGGAATTCAATACAACAAAAGATTCCCACTATGTATGGGAAGGCTTTATGGAAGAAGGAAAGAAGTGAGCATTTTAGCCTGGACCTTGGGGTTATGATAACACTACTCTACCCCGGAATCAGGCAAAACTGATGTCAGATCTTACATCTGCACTTAATAGCTGGGTAACTTCAGGGAGTGTATTTGACTTCTCTAAGTCTCAATTCCTCATCTGTAAAACAAGGACATCAGCAATGCCACCACCATTGGATGGTTGTGATATTGTAGTTTGGGTACTTAGGATAGGACAGGGCACATTTCCAGTACTCAGTGTTAATTGCTGGTTATTGTTGGTGTAGCTTTAATTGTCAGTATGATTAATGCATCCCCTCTCGTTGTGTTTTGTAGATTGTAAAGCTGGAGAAGAACGGCATTGGCTACCACTATATCCTTGCAAATCTGGTGAGTAGAGGACACTGCAGGCTCTCAAATGGTGGGTCTTTCTGTGTTTGGGGCCCGGCTTGTTTCTGTGGTACCTGGCTGGAGGGAACAGTGTGGGTGGGAGGGGCACTTCCAAGCTTTGCCTTTTCCCCTTCACATCCCTGCTTATCAAACCACAGCACACTCAAGGTGAACCTCTAAGCTTCCTTGGAAGAGATCGTGCTGGTGGGCAGGCCTCCCTCAGTCATAACAATTCCAGCTTTAATCGGCTCTGCCACTTGGCGATAAGAACAAAATCACCACATCTTTGAATGTATAAAAAATGTTTCGACCCCACTGGTTTTGACCCTCTATTTTGACACCAATGGTAGTTTTACTGTTTATAAATATAAATGTTTAAATCATAATGATACTAGCGCTGACAGATCTTTAACCAGAAACAGTTTTACAGCATAAACAATATTATGCCAATTTAGTTTTTATTCCCTTTTTTATGTGGCATAGACAAGCTGTCTTTTAAAGAAAATTTTTATTTTCATTTTTATGTGCTGCAGTTATTTTAATTGGGTGCAATTATTTTCCATGGTATGAAGACTTGACTCATAATTTTTTGTACATGTTAAATTTTACCTAGCAACATGCACAATTATGAGTTTTCTTTTGTGACCATCGTTTTTGACAAGTCTGTTTTTCCTGGGTCATCTTTTGCTCCTCTTACTTTTTTAATCATGAAGTTTGATATTTCCAGTAGTTTTTTCCCAAAGCCAAACGTAATTTTGTTTGGCCTGCCTTATTTTCTAAAGAGCTAATTACATGCCATCCAGCTCATCCATTTAAAGTATACACTTCAATGGTTTTATATATATTCACAGAATTGTGAAGCCATCACCACAGTCTCATTTTTAAACTTTTTCATCACTCCCCCAAAAGAAACCCATACCCATTAGCAGTGATTCCCCATCACCCCACAAATTCCTCCAGCCTTAGGCAACCAGCAATCTACTTTATATCCTTATGGATTTGCCTATTCTGGATGTTGCATGTAAGTGGAATCAAGAATATGTGGTCCTTTGTGACTGGCTTCTTTCATTTAGCATAATGTTTTCAAGGTTCATCCATGTTGTAGCACGAATCAGTACTTCATTCCTTTTTATTGCCAAATAACATTCCATTATATGGATGTATCCCATTTTGTTTATCCATTCATCAGTTGATGGACACTTGGGTTGTTCTCACTTTTGGACTATTATGAATAATGCTACTACGAACATTTGTTACAAGTTTTTCTCTTCAGCATAAACCTAGGAGTGAAATCACTAGGATACATGGTAACTCTATGTTTAATATTTTGAGAAACTCCAAAACTGTTTTCCAAAGTGGTTGCATCTCCCAGCAAATTTTTTTTTGAATTTTATTTTATTTATTTTCTAGCAAATTTTAATAAATAACAAATTTTGCCATGTGACAGTTTGAGCAACTGTCAGATTTCCTTAATGATAGCTTTTTCTACAAAGTTTGCTTATTATCCTGGCCTGTCTTTATGATTTTCAGTGTTTCCTTTAAGATGTGATTTTTAGCCTGTTGTCTATAACAAATTATATCACTCAGTTTTAGCAATGTTATTTTATGTTGATTATTCCTGTGAGTAATATTAATTATTAATTGAACAAGAGACTGATATTTTCTACTTGCTTTTGGAATAAAGATCATTAATAGAACAAAAGCACAGGGGCTGGGTATATGTAAAGGTCAAAATGGCAGGATCTAAAACACCTTGCCTAATTCTTAAGCTCTGTCTCTCTGGGTGGATCTCCAGCCTCAGATCCCTGGCTTAACCTTCTTTCCCCATCAAAACTTCCTTGCCTTGGCTGTCCTAATATTTCAGGGTCAGGACTGGAAATAAGAAGGACTTCTTGCGATAGGTTAATTTAGACCCAGCTGTTAATAGATATATATGCTACTTTTCTCAGAGATATTTGCATTTTAAATGGCAGATGGCTGTCCAAAGATTTTTGGGGAACCAAGAGTTTCACCCTCAAAAACCATTTGGAAGGGACTTCCCTTGGAGGTCCAGTGGTTAAGAATTCGCCTTCCAATGCAGGGGGTGCGTGTTTGATCCCTGGTTGGGAAGCTAAGATCCCACATGCCTCACGGCCAAAAAAACAAAACATAAAACAGAAGCAGTATTGTAACAAATTCAATAAAGACTTTAAAAATGGCCCACATCAAAAAAAATCTTAAAAAACAAAACAAAACAAAAGAAACCCAAAAAACAAAAAAAACATTTGCAAGGATGAAATTTTTGACTTCATAAGGAAGAAAACTCTTGACACCCCTTGAATCCCAGATCCTTAGTCCTAGAAGGGACTTTGGAAGTCAGCTCTATCTAAGTCTCATTTGCTTATAGGGAAACATTTGCTTGTAGTCAAGCCAGCAAGATGGTGTGACTTGGCCAGGGTCACACAGCAAGTCAGTGATAGAGCTAGGCCTGGCACCAGGGTTAGTGGGCAGCACCCAATGCCTTTTCCACTTCATCAGGACATCTCTCAGTACAGACCACGTGGGCACTCTGCTGCTTGAGAATACACAGAGCAAGGTTGGGGGCATGCATAATCACCTCTCCAGGGTAAGACAGAAATTACACATCATTGGCCTCAAAGCCACCGAAAGACCTCAGGTAATTACATCACCAGGCTCCATCTGTTGCCAAGTGACCCCTCGGTCACAACATCACCAAGTCAGCCCTTTGGGTGTCTGTTTCCTTCTGATCTGCATTCTTTTTTTTTCCCCTGACCTAATGAGCTCTCAAATCCTTACAACGGCCAACTAATAGGATGCAAATTGCATATACCATCCAAATACAAAAGACTTGCATGTTCCAATAGATTAGTTGATAATTAGGCTTCAAATTACTAATTAATTCAGTCTGAAACATAGTTGAGTATGTGGTGTGTGTCTTTCTTCCCCCTTCAGAGGAATAAAGCAATTTATAAGATGATAATTTTTAGAAATTCCGCCACATAATTAGCCTGCTGCTGCATGGAACTGACCCCCTCCTTCAGAGTGTTTGTGATTAGGGTGCAATAATAGAGTTAGAAACTAAGGAAGGAAGCTTTTGAAAGATTTAACAAAAAGAGGGAGCTACATTTTATTTTGCAGTTCTTTCTGTCCCTGTCAGGATGCAGGAGCTTCAAAGAAGCCAACAGCATTCTTGTTACAGAGCACTTTGGAGGGATGCTTTTCTGGCTTTGGAGGGCTGCTAGAAGAGAGGATGGAAGGAGACTGTGGATCAGAGAGGAGAGCTTTATAACAGGGAGTCATAAAAAAAAGAACAGAAAAGAAAAGCCATGTTTTTTGTCCAGACACCATCCTCAGCTAGTATCTCTGTGATCTTGGGCAATTTTCCAGCCCTCAGTTTCCACATCAGGAATAATAGTTCCTATTCTATATGCTCATGGAGTCACTGTGGAAACCAAACATGTTGCTGAATGCCACCATGCCTTGAAAAAGTTGAAGTGTTCTGCATAGGTGAAGAATCCTAACTTCATATACTAAATCTACCCATCTGTACATACTCACATGTTGTATCTGTATGTATACATGCATATATATGCCTGTGCATATATATGCTGATATATGTATTCATATTTTATATATGATAGGATAGATGTATATTTATATTTCCATAGCATTGGTATGTCCATAAAGTGAACTTGAACCTTGCAGAAATTGGTGAACTCTACCATTATTTCTTAAAGAAGCCTCTGGGCCCTGGAGCCCCCTGATGAACCAAGCTCTCTTGTCTGGCTGTCAGTCCTCCTCCAAGCCCAGCACTGACTCGGTTTTCACTCCCTGCTCTGAGACTGTGATCATAGCAGACAGCTACCAGCCAGAGCTCTCTAGAGTTATAGCTCTTATCTCTGTGATGCATCAGCCGCAAATCTTAGAACAAATTGGTGTTTCTCAAAAGGAAGATATGTGGACCTCTACAGTGCGTCTGCACAGTTTAGGAAACACTGAGCCAATGGTTAAATTCTTCAGTCCACTGAGACTGCAAACATGAGTACTCACAGCATGGGACAAATGATCAGATTGTTTATATTGATGATTTGACTTCCATTGAAATAAAAAAGCACAACATTTAAAAATTCTTGTAGAGAACTAGCAGACCTCTGAGAATTTATAAAGGGTCCAGCAGACCCCAGTCTGAGAAACACTGAAGGACTGAAGATATTGGTTGTCCTTCTGTGTGGACCGTATGGTGCCTCCTGGGGCACCAGTAACAATAACAGCAACTTCTTTCATTTTTACACCAAGTTATAGCTCATGTGATGTTTTGGCATGAATCACACCACTGGGTTTTGAACCTTGCAGTACTCCTATGACATAAGCAAGGTAGAATTCCTCATCCCCACTTTATAGAAATGAGGACTGAGGATCCAAGATGTTACATGACTGATCTGCAGAGGGGGAAGGCAAGCACTCCTCAATGGAGTCTGGCTCTCAGGAATCTGGCAAAAGCCACGTGATGTGATCGTAAGAATAGGATGACCAGGTTAACCTGAGCCACTGAACTAGAATTCCTTAAACCCCTAATAAGTAACTAAAACAATAATAACAATGGTGATAACTACTATTCATTGAATGACTGCTACATTCCAGACACTATGATATATACTTAAACAGTTACCTATTAAATCCTCATAATTGTCCTGGAGGTTGATAATATTATCCCCATTTTTCAGATGAAGAAACTAAGGTTCAGAAAGATTAGTGAGTTTTCCGGTGACAAAGTTTACAAAGTCATGGAGCTGGGCTTCCCCTCCATGACTAGAGAACTCCAAAATCCATGTTCTTATACTGTGCCATGTGACTGCTGAGCATGGAGGAGGTGGGGACGGGTGCAAGGGGGACACAGGCTCTCGATAAGAGGGCTTCAGGGGCTTCCCTGGTGGCGCAGTGGTTGAGAATCTGCCTGCCGATGCAGGGGACACGGGTTCGAGCCCTGGTCTGGGAGGATCCCACATGCCGCGGAGCAACTAGGCCCGTGAGCCACAACTACTGAGCCTGCGTGTCTGGAGCCTGTGCTCTGCAACAAGAGAGGCCACGATAGTGAGAGGCCCGCGCAACGCGATGAAGAGTGGCCCCCGCTTGCCGCAACTAGAGAAAGCCCTAGCACAGAAACGAAGACCCAACATAGCAATCAATCAATCAATCAATTAAAAAAAAAAAAAAAAGAGGGCTTCAGTTTAAATCTTCCCTACAGTTGCAGCAATAAACCTGGAGTTCAAACTCAGGCTCTCAAACTCCCACTGGGTATCTTTTCCACTGACACTGATGGAATTTCATTATAATTATACAGTTGGCCCTCCATGTTTGTGGGTTCCATGTCTGCAGATTCAACCAACTGCAGGTCAGAAATATTTGAAAAAAAATCCAGAAAGTTCTAAAATGCAAAACTTGAATTTGCCGCACAGCGGCAACTATTTACACAGCATTTATATTGTATTTCTAGCTATTGACATAGCATTTACATTTTATCAGGTATTGTAAGTAATCTAGAGATGGCCTACAGTATATGGGAGGACGAGAGTAGGTTATATGCAAATACTATTATGCCATTTTATATAAGGGACTTGAGAATCCGCAGATTTTGGTGTCTGCGGGGGTTCCTTCACCAATCCCCCATGGATACCAAGGGACAACTGTGATTTCTAATGCACAAACTAGCTGAGGGAAACACACTGAGGACGGGTCATCCCAGGTCTTACTGGGGGATTGGGGGACCAGGGTGGTCAGCCATTTCCGCCATGTGGATGCAGATGACCTCCTGTGAAATGTTAGAGTTGGCAGTTCTGGTCCATGTGGCGGCTCATCGAAGCCCCCAGCTCCATGCTGCTACCCCTTTGCTATATCAGTCTTGGGAAGAAACTGCTCTTTCATCTCCTTGCTCCCCTGTGGTGAGAAAGCTGTCTCTGCCTTCTGTAAGGCCAAGCTCGGCCGCTTTCTTCTGCACACGCCATCTCAATACCACACACGATCACGTTTGGTTCCTGTATGGTTTCTCTAGTTAGGGAGCTGGAGCAGTAGTTGGGAAGGGTGGCTCTGGGTCAGACAGACCTGAGTTTGAATTCTGGTTTTATGTTTATTAGCTGTGTGATATTAGTAAAGTGACCTACCTTCTCTGAGCTTTCATTACCTGATCTGTAAAAAAAGGAATGTGGTATTACCTACCTCCTCATGGGCTATCATGTGAATTAAATGAAATAATACCTTATAAGTGCTCATAGTAATATTTGGCCCAAAATAAGCACTCAGTAAACGTTAACAATTTCCACCATCATAATCATGGTCATCACCATCATCATCATCATTATTATTATTAGTGGGGAAAGAAAACACTAAATATCTGGGGACAAGATACTATCCTTGAGGTCCCTCAACCCCCTTCCAAACTAAATCTCATCCACAACTGAAACCCAATTATATAATACTTTCCTCCCTGTTCGTCTGTAAGCTCCTGGAAGAAGGAATATGTCTGCCTTTCTCACTGACGAATTCCCAGTTCACCAGGCAAAGTGAGTTGCATGTAACAGTGTTCTTTAAAAAGTCGCTGAATGAATGAATGAGTGAGTGAAATGACTTCTCAGGAAATACACAATGTTGGTACCCACTTAGTACATGCACTTAAAGGCAAATTCCCTGTGTCTGTGCTAAAAGAAGCAGAGATCAGGGATCGTGGGACCATGAATACAGCTAAGAATATGCAAACGAGCAGGTAGAGCTGGGCCTCAGAGGGCATCTAGTCCACTTCCCATAAAAGGCCAGAATCTCCTCTACAACATCCCTAACAGAAGCCCATCCAGCTGGTTCCTGCTTGAATAATACCCAGTGATAGGGAATAGTGTATTTGGAACCGCCTACCCTGCTTGCTCTTGGTGTTTGCTCCTTCAGCCTGGACGAACCCCTGTCCCCGCCCCTCCCCATGCCTTCTCACAGGACAGGTTCTAACAGTCAACCAAATGAACATCCGACATGAACCAAGCATGTCTGTGTGCCTTCCACTGCACTGGGCTCATACCAGAAGCGCTAAGAAGCATGCGGTTTCACTTTTGTCCTGGAAGCAACTTGGCTTTGTCTTCCAGCTAAATTGGAACATGTAAATAGAGTTTTAAAAGGATGCCAGAGAAAAATCACGTGTGAAAGTAATGCAAGCCCCATAAACTGCCACCCCAACTGCCAGAGCCTGGCGGTCAGAGGCTCGAGAGGTCCCTGGAGGCTGCAGGTTTCTGGGAAGGATCACGACGGTGCATCCGCGCAGCCAGTAGTCCTATGAAGAGTGTGCCTTTGCGCTGGCTTGAAGAATCCCAAAGAACCAGAGTTGAAGGGTCCCCAGGAGCTCGTCTCACCCAACCCCTCCCGCATTTTGTAAAAGAGGCACTTAAGACCCAGAGAAGGGACAGAACCTGTTTGAAGTCACTCGGAAGTTGAACAGGAGAGCTGGGCTGGGATTTGGAGCAATTGTTTGTTCTGTTCTTTGTGGCTTCTTTTACCCCACTGCTGCCTCTCAGTTTCCTCTGTGTGTGTGTGTGTGTGTGTGTGTGTAAGAGAAAGAAACATATAGAAATAGGAGGCAGAGAGAGGTTGAGAAGCACTCCCTCCCCACTCCCCCTGCCCCTCTCAGAGTCACCCCTCACTGATGGAGTCCATCCCAGTGTCCTCTTCTCCCTCCTACACAGCCTTGCCTCTCTCCCTCGGCTTCACCTCACTCTTCTGCAGCAGTGAGAACACACGGCTTACTTTAGGATCACCAGAGCTTACACTGCAGAGAGCCTCTGGAAGGGAAGAGGAAACGGATGGGTAGAAAATCAAGTCCCAGACCCCAAAGGATGCTCACTTCCTACGTGGTCCAAGCAACCCATCAGGCAAGGCTGAGCATATGTTACTCTTTGCAGTCACATCCCATGCTCTAGAATAATCCATTCTAGAGAACTGAGAGTTTCTGTATCCGTCCAAGAAAGGTGAGATTATATTCTCATTTTATGAGAGAGGAAAAGGAGGTCTAAGTTGCTGAAGAAAGTTTTCCAAGGTCATGTGGCTAAAACTGGAATTTGAACTCAAACCTCTCTAATTCCAAAGATTAGGTTTGTTGTCCACTGGGCCACACTGCCCAAATCAAAGAAACCTTGGTGACTCTCAGGCCTGGTATTATAACTGAGAAAGCTCAGAAATAAACTCCTTTTCTTCTGATACTGCCTGGGTTTGAATTTTCGCTCAGTCACCTACTAGCCGTGTGATCTTGGGCAAGTCATTTCACCTATCTGTACCTCAGTTTCCTCATCTGTAGGTGGGAATATTAATGCATACCTCACAAGATAAAGTGAGTTAATTTATATCAAGTTTTACAACAGTGAGTGCAGCAGAAGCCTGGGGTCTCATCCCAGCTCTGCCACTGACTCGTTATCCTTTGCAGAAAAAAAATTCTACTTTGTTGAGGGTCTCAATTTGTTCCAGATTTGTTCAAGGGTTTTCAAAAGGACTAAATGATCAAAAGGACCTTTCCAGATGTGCAACTTATGGTTCTGGTTTTCCTGCCTCTCTCTGTAGTCCAGAGGTGCCAGAACACAATTCTCGAAGCCATATTGGCTCCCTTCATTCTAAGGGAGAAGCCGCTCCATTCATCTCAAGCACTGGGTGTTTGCATCCTTTGCTCTTGCCAGCCATGCACACCTTGGCTGATTTGGAAAGGCCCTTTCCGTGCTTAGTCAGTGGGTTAGTTCAGATATGCAAGCCAGCAGCTGCAATTGCTCTTCCAGAGCATGGAACCCCCTTGCCACTACCAGCTTAGAAGCAGGAGGGACAGACCCCTCAAGTACCTATTTTGGCAGGAGGTTGGGGTAATATATAACTAGAAAGGTTCAGTCCTCACTTCCTTACTTGTCCCTTTCTTTAAGACAGAAAAGCAAACAGACTCTAGCGTACTCTAGGTGAGTACTTATTATGTACCAGGCACTGTCCTAAGAATTTGATAACGATTAATGCAGTTAATACTCCCAACGGCCCTATGAGATAGCCGCTATAATGATTCTTATTTTGCAGTAAAGGATGCCAAGGCACAGAAAGGTTGAGTAGCTTGCCTGCAGTCACACAGCTAGGTGGTGGCAGAGCTGAGATTTGAATCCAGGTTGATGTGTACACGCATTTCCTCTGATTCACCGACCTCTGTCACTCTGATTCAGAATCTCCGAGCATGTGTGCTTTCCAATTAGAGAGTTCTTCCCTGAACTCTTCACCCAGCCAAAGCCTCCTCTCCTTTCAGCTTCCTTGCTTCCACTGGGAGCCTTCCCTGTGTTCCAGGTTCAGGTTTTGTTCTACCTATTTTGCTCTATAGTTATGTGGGTAATATGGGCCTTTCTCACTAAACCTTAAGTAACTTGAAAACAAGGACCAAACCTATCTTATTCTCTGCTGCATCCCTTTGTCCAGTATGTACTTGGCAATATTAGATCCTCACAGGTGAATGAGGGAATGAATGAATGAATAACAAGAATATTCCTTTCCCCATTCCTAGTAGGTTTCAAATTTATCATACGTTTGGACTTTCATTCATTCTTCACGAAGCATTCATTGGGTGCCTACTCTACGGGAGCCCCTGAGAATGTTTAAGCTGGCATTTCATCAAAGGTGGGCTTGCTATAGTCTTTGCCTGAGCCTCACTGGACAGGAAGGTCTTGATCATGTGAAAGGAAGGTATTGCTGGTTTCAAGTCTGCCAGGAACTCCAGCCATAAAAGCCCACCCCACCCCTACCCTTTGGCTCTTGTTCTGAAGTGGCCATGGCCAGGTGTCACCCGTGACTGCAGCCAATTAGACCAGAGTTAAGATGAAGGGAGGTTCTGAAAGACCAACCAACCCCAGGCCAGATATTGCACTTCTTTATTCATGCATTGACAGCCCAATCTGGGGACCCCTGACCTTCTGCCACAAAATGCCAGCATTTTATCCTAAACCCACAGACTGAGAGAATTTGGTTTGTGAGATCCCAACTACCTTTTTAAATAATCTGTCAGCAGTGGACTTGTGTTTGGGGGATAGGTCTGTTTGTGCATTTGCTGATATCCAAGTGTACAGGTGCCCGCCTCCCTGGTTTCAAATGTACTTGGGTAAGAGTTAACACTAGCGGTTTCTTCCCAAATCGAATGGTGTTTTAGCTGGTTTGGGCACAGCTGCAATGTCTTATTGACTTGGCAGGAACCAGATAAGCCTATGTTATGAGGGATTATATAGGGTAAGGACGCATTCAAGTTTCGGTTGGTTAAAGTGGCTAGAATAGGAAAATCTGAAGACCTTATGCAGAGACATGGTTGTCTGAGGACACAACAAAGTCCTCAGCCCAGGAATATTCCATGAATTCATGTATATCCATATTCATGTGCACACACCTGTGTGATCACAGAATTGTAGATCAAAGCTGGAAAAGCCCTTAAGAGAGAAATCGACTGGCTCAGAAGTTTCCAAACTTTTTCGTTTAAAGCTCTAGTTTCAAATGGAATCCTGGGGAGAACCCCAGTATGTAAAACAGATAAAAAGCAGAGCTGCTTTGGTGGAAGAGGGAGGGTGGGAATCCAGAACCTCAACCTTCTGCCTTCCCACTAATTCAACTTGGTAGCCTCTGAAATGCCTACAGCCTGGGACAACAGTTTGAAAGATCACTGATCTAGCCAATGCCCTCATTTTGCAGATCAATAATCTAGTGCCTGGAGAGGGTGAGAACACTACCCGAGGGTAGACAGCTCATGAAGTTCAAAGACAGGACAGAACTTATGCGGTTGTCCCTAAAATTATTTTCCTGACACTACTTATTTATGACCCAGTTCAGAATATACTACACACAAAACAGTCAATAACAAGACCTCTTTGGTCCACAAGATGAAAGCTGAGAGACTGAGAGGTGACAGGATGGAAACTTACAAGAAAACCATGAAAAGGGTGAGTGAAGACATCTGTCGTGTATGTTTCATCCCTTGGTGTAAATTAAGCAGTCAGCCTGCTCCAGGTACTGGGCTGTGGATACCGTGGGGACTGAGGTTCCTGCTCTCTAGGGTCACACGGTCTTCTAGGTCTAAAGGAGATGAGAAGCAAGGCTGCAGTCAGAGAGAAAGCTGGGAAAGACCCCAAGGGAGAGAGAAATAAAGAGCTTTGTGGGGGCTTCCCTGGTGGTGCAGTGGTTGGGAGTCTGCCTGCCAATGCAGGGGACATGGGTTCGAGCCCTGGTCCGGGAGGATCCCACGTGCCGCGGAGCAACTGGGCCCGTGAGCCATAATTACTAAGCCTGCGCATCTGGAGCCTGTGCTCCGCAACAAGAGAGGCCACTATAGTGAGAGGCCCGCGCACCGCGATGAAGAGTGGCCCTCGCTTGCCACAACTAGAGAAAGCCCTCGCACAGAAACGAAGACCCAACACAGCCATAAATAAATAAATAAATTAATTAATTAAAAAAAAAAAAAAAAAGAGCTTTGTGGTTCACATCCCAAGGACCAGCACCCATTAAAGGAGCGGAAGACTAACACCTGGGTCTCCCAGAAACCTGCTAATTCCTTCTTAGTATAAAGAAGCAGGCCATTGCAAGGGCTTCATTGAAGGACAGGAGATAAGTGAATCAGACTGATGGGACTAGCGTTGAGGGGGCAGAATGTACAATGGCTAGAAAATAAGCCCAGAGTCTTGTCACTTGCTATGACTACGGTCTCTCTCCCTCACTATCTATGTTATGTTAGGCAGAAGCTACTCCATTCATTTAAGACTCAGTTTTCTAATCTGCAATGTGGGAATGATAAAAGTACCTGCTTCACAGGATTGTCACTGGGATTAAATGAGATCATACAAATAAAGCTCTCAGCACAGTGCCTACTACTACACAGTACAGGTCTGATACACGTCAGGCACGGTGGTTGTTACTGTCATTATTATTTTAGCCAAAGTCTGCATCCCATGACTTCTGTCCATTGGTTGGTGCTGGCCTGCCTTCCAGAACCTTAGAAAACAAATCTTCTACCTCTTTTCCACGACAGCCTTTCTAGGATTCAAATACATCCTTCACTTCCCTTCTTAGTCTTCCATTATTTTCAGGTTGAACATCCCCACTTTTTTCAAGCATTTCTAATGTAACCAGACTTTTCAAACTGTACTTCCCTATAACTATCCTCTCTATGGAGCTGTCATCTAAGAATTTATCTGACAATCTGGGGAAACTTGCCACATTCAACTTGTGCCATTCAGAGTATAAAGTGCAAGTTCTTCAATTTGTTCTAATCTTACCTCTTCTAGACCTCAAGGGGAGGAGATGGAGGGAGTGCTCTCTCCGGCATCCCAGGTCTTGTTAAATAACCTTCTCCTTGGCCCCTTAACAATGTTGGATGTTCCCTCTTCCTTCTAATGGGGGTGGTGTCCGCCCAAGCAGGACGATGAGGGCTGAATAGCTTGTATGTGACCTCTGGAAAGAACCCCAGAGAAAAAGGAAATCTGGCTTTGAAGATAAAGCTTTTTATCCTTTGAAAGCTGTGTTCCCATACACCTGCCTCCTGTTGGCTCAGGTGTCTTGCCTGACCCAGTGCCTGGTTTCAAAGCAGTTGTAACAACACCTAACCTCTTCTGACCCAGTGATAATGATGATGGTGAATGTGATGATAATAATAATAACATTCATAATCGCTGATGATTATAATAACATTCATTAAGCACTTACTATGTGCCAGACACAGCTCTAAGTGCTTTATGTATTTTTTTTAAATCTTGCTCCAGTTCTATGCTGTAGGTGCTATTATATCCGCATTTTGAAGACCAGAGAGCTAAGACTCAGAGAGGTTAAATAACCAGTAAGCACACATAATCAGGTTCTTTTGTTTCCAGGCACACATGATAATTAATAGTCATAATGATAACTCAGAGCTTCCTCGTGATCCTCAAAGCATTTTCTAAATCTTTACAGCAACATGAAAGCATGGCTAATGTAGTTATACTGTTAAACATCTCTTTAGGATATTATAATTATTTGAAATGCCTTTTCATTCTAATCCTTTGAAAAATATCATTGAGATATGATAGATGGAATGACTATATTAACCAGTTTAATTAATTGAGCACTTTTTCCCCCAGGCATGCTATTTAAATGACTGGTCAGCATTGCATTGCCTTCTACGATGAGTACATAGGGAATACAGATCTTAATCTCAGCTACCCCTCTAACCAGCCTACAACTTGAGGCCACTAGTCTCCTCTCTGGACAACGAGGGGTTTGACCTGATCACCAGTATCTTTGCTTCAGGTGTCTGTAAACCTAAACTATGCCCCATGGGTCAGATCCAACTGCTACCTGATTTTGTTTGGCTCATGAGCTAAGAATGGTTGTACATTTTTAAATTATTAGAAAAACGAAAAGAAAAATGATACTTCGTGACGTGTGAAAATTACGTGAAATTCAAGTTTCAGTGGACACAACCATGCTCATTCATTTTCTATTGTCGAGGACGGCTTTCGCGCCATAACAGCAACATTGAATAGTTACGACAGAAACCACGTGGCCCACCAGCCTAAAAAATTCACAATATGACCCTTTACCAAGAAAAATTTGCTGACTCCTGCTATAAATGTGGGGTAGGTGGGCACTAACAGACTTCGTATAAATCAGAGGTTTGAGAAACATCTAACCAATCTCTAACCACCATCATGGTGTCAAGGAGAGAAACCTACTGTGCCCTCCCACAGATGTTGCTTTAAGACAGAAAGCTGTACTGGAAGGCCCCTCTTTGGCAGAGTAAGACATCTCTTCTAGGCTATTAACTGTCAGCCACACTGTCTGAGCTTCTTTGTCCCTCTGTCTGGGGCAATATGGAAATGCCATCCTAAAGCTAGCCTCCTGTGTTCCTCCACTGGCAAAGCAGTGTAACACATAGACGAAGAAGACAGATTTGATGGCTGGACCACAGCTGGATTCCTTGCTTGCTGGGTGACCTCAAGGGAGTTTCCAAAGGTCCCTGAACCACAGCTCCGCACACATAAAATTGGGACAGATACTCACTCACTTATGCAAATGAGCACCTGGTGCCTACTGTGCATGTGCACCTCTCAGCGTTGTTTGGGGGGATTAAATAGGATTATGTATATAAAGCATTTAATAGAATGTCTGGCTCAGGATAAGAGCTTGGGAAATGCTTAATAAATCTAAGGGTGACTCTCGACTGATTATTTCATTTTTCAGTTTTAAATGACAACTTCATAATTCTCAAAAGGCTGTATGAAGATGAAGTTATATAATGCATAAGAAGTGACAGTTTTGCCATTGTTGTCATTTCTGTTATCCTGAGGAGCAATGCTTCTGAAGCTGCATTTCAGTAGAGCATTTAACAGCGCCAGTGTTCTTTAATTCTAGGCCAAGAGACAACAAATTAAGCAGGGCTCCCTTAACAGACCGTATCAAAGAGTCAACCCATGCCATGACTCCTCTTCCCTGTTCTGCCACGGCCACTCCCTCCCCCACTTTCCAGGGACTTAACAGATGATTCTGAACCAGCAACGTATATCAAAATTATCTGAGGATCTATTTTTATTTTTTAACAGTACTAAAAAGAAAACATATTCACATGGTAAAAAAGAAAAAAATTACTCCCTCATTTTGTGTCCTTTACCTAACATCACAGATAGGAGCTTATTTTATCATTCTTTGTCCCTTCCTTCTCAGGGGAGCTGAGGAGTTCAGTTAGAGGTCCCATCAGTTTGATTAGATATAACTTGAGGTTTGGCTCCAGTAACCTTGTAGTCAGACACTCTGGTGATGGAGTTGAGTGGCATTTATGTTTGAATAAACTCTGCCATTTCCCATGGCCCCCATTACGTTGATGGGGGCAGTCAATACAAAATGCCTGGGAGCTTGTTACAGATTTTCAAGCGACAGAATTTGACTGCAGGAGGTCGCTTTCATTTTATTCTCTCAATAGTTATTTTATGAACAAGATGTTCTTTTTAAGATCTCTAAAAATTATGGGAAGTCTCTCAACTGTGCATTAGCTTTTAACCAGGGGTGGGATGGTTGTACTCTTAGGTAGTAGAACGTCTTGGAATGCCTATTGGGTACGAGAACCTAATTCTGATTTCATCTGTACTAAAAGCTTGCTAGAAACTGTGCAATTCAGTAGACCCCTGTGAATGTGTGCAAACTGTAGCTATGGGAAAAGTTAATCACAAAATATATTTCCAACATGAGCTTCTCTTTTCAAACAATTAAAATCATCCACTGGCATTTACTGCCTGGTGATCACACTTCTCCTTAGCTCATAAGCATTCTTGCTTGAGGAAAGTCTTTGGCTTTTATTCATTCACCCAACAAATATGTATCGAGCACCTACTCTGTGCCAGGCATTGTTCTAGGTGCTAGGTTCTAGTATACATCCGTGAACAAGACAGAAAGGGTCCCTGCCCTCATGGAGCTGACATTCCAACCCGAGGAGAGAGGACAAGGGAATAAATGAGCAAACGAGATCATCTCAAATGGTGATAAACAGGGCACTGAGAAGGAACTGACTGGACTGGGTGTTGGGGGTGACTTGACTGGGTTCTACTAGAACCAGGTCTTAAGACAGCAATTCAAGTACAAGCAGCTTCTTTGGCTGCGAATCCCAGAAACAACAGCAGGGAATCAGGGATGTGAAGTAGGGAAGGGACAGCAGGCATCTGATAAAAGTGCATAACCAAGACAGTTACCCCTCGGGGCTACAGAGCTTCATCCTTTAGGGAAGCTCTAGACCTGGGTGTAGAGCATGCCTCAGGGTTACCCCACCCAGGGAAGAGGATTCTGGAGTATTTATCTACGAACTCCCCATCTGTCATTGGTTGAGAGCTGCTCTGGGTGAATGAACTCCCTGATACGCCTGGTTTACACTGCACGTAGGTGAAGTAATAGGTATTTGTAGTTAGTATATAAAGTGGAATATCAGTGTCTAAGGGGTGGGGGAGTGGAAATCAGCAGGGCATCAATAGCAACTACCACAGGGCAAGAATTGAATCTTACATAAGGGGTCAGGAAAGAGCTGTCTGAAGAGACTGCATTTTAGCTGAGATCCAAAAATATGGGCAGGAGTCGGCCAGGGAAAGCTCACTTCCAGGCAGAGAACAGCTAGGCAAAGGCTGAGGGTGGAACTGAGCTTAGTTTGTTTATAAAATAGAAATAATAAAGAATCACAGAACTTTAGAGGCATGGGTGGGGGTCTGTGTCTTTGAGTCATGAAGTCATTGATGACTAGATCGTTTAGGTAAGGAAACTGGATCAAGTCAGTGAGAAATGAAGAGACCTGGGCAGAGCTGGGGCCAGCGCTCCCGGCTCTCAGCTGTCTGTCCATGGCTCTCCCCAACCTCAGTCCACCACACTGCTTCCCCTGCTCCTTCCCCCATTTCACCCCCAGGGATCTGGCAGTTTCTCCAAGCTGTGGAGCTCAGAGAGCAATGACTTTATGATCCCTGCTCAAATTCCTGCAGTGGGCTGCCAATTATACCTTAAAAAGAAACCCAGGTGATCACAATGCTTTATGTGATCCAGCCCTGGGCTGCCGACTGCATTTCCCGCCCTCTCTCTCGCTCACTCACTGTGCTACAGCCACACCAGCCTTCTGTTTCTGGAACATGCCAAACATCCTCCAACCCCACTTCACCTTCCTTCAGAGGACTCATAGCTACTGCATGGTATACTCTGTACTCTAGACACTGTGCTACATATTTACTCTTCTTTAACTGAAGTATAGTTGATGTATAATACTATATGTTATAGGTGTACAATACAGTGATTCACAACTTTTAAAGGTTATACTCCATTTATAGGTCTTATAAAATATTTGCTCTGTTCCCCGTGTTGTACAATACATCCTTGTAGCTTATTTTATACCTAATAGTTTGTTTGTTTATGGTCTATCTTTCCCACTACAAAGTAAGCTTTGTAAGAGAAGGAAGTTGTTTTTCTCACTATTAGAAGAGTACACTGTAGGTTCCCAAATATGTTCGTTGAATGACAAGTGAGCAAAGACCTACAGAAGACCTTAGTTCTGGTCCCCTCTCTGCTACTAAATCAATGAATGACTCTGTGAAGATGATCCTCCCACTCTGGTCTCGATTTCTTTATCTGACAAATAAGCATATAATTTCTACCTTATAAAGCCATAAAGTGAAATGCGGCCGTAGATTTGAAAGTATTGTACACTATAGAAATATATTATACAAATACAAGGTTTCCTTTCTAAATTGAAGGCTTCCTGAGTTTCAATGAACTTCGCCAAATGGGGAGGAAAGTTTCATTCCCAATAAAAAGTGCTTTGCGGATATGAGAACTGATCAGGCCTCACTGGCTAGAGAAGACCTCGGCTGTGGCACAGGAAAGAGCACAGGGGGAGGGGTAATCAGCATCCAGCCTCTTCTAGACACGCTGGTGACCTTGGGGAGCCCTCAGGCGCTTGCCCCTGATGGACTTCAGATTCCTCTCCTCTCAAAAGGGTGGAGAGTGGTGATGGTGGAGGAAAAGCCTCCCCCTCTTCTGTTTTTTATTCTATTGCACATCTGTGTCGTCATAGGAATCACTGTGCACCACGCACTTGACATGCTTTTTCGTCCCACTGCTTTTTCTCCCCCGCCTCCTAACCTCCATTATTCATAGGAGAAAACGTCAGGGAACTTGGTCCAAGGTAGTAACTCACAGCTGTGAGCAGCAGAGCCCACCCTCCAACCCAGGCATGGCTGGCTCCTGCGCAAGTGCTCTTAACCACTGTGCTAACTCTGTGCACAAACTAAGTGATAACAGAATTCAGAAGGGAGGGAGACACAACTGTCTCTCCATTACGTCGGTTTCACCTTAAGTAGGAACTGGGTGGAAAAGGCTGTGATTCTGTAACATGGTTAAACGGATGTATCCAGGCAGCAGATTCTGACTTCTCTCCCTTCCTCTCCACCCAGGGTTTCATGGACATTGACTTGAACAAATTCAAGGAGAGTGGAGCAAACGTAACAGGTTTCCAGTTGGTGAACTACACAGACACCATCCCGGCCAAGATCATGCAGCAGTGGAAAAACAGTGATGCTCGGGACCACACCCGGGTGGACTGGAAAAGACCTAAGGTAAGAAGATGGGCAGCAGGCAGCAAAGGACCAGCCTGGTCCCTCTGCCTGCCCTAGATTCCTGGGTAGTGTTAGCCTTTAGATAAGGATAGACTTTCTAAGAGGAACAAGTTAAGCAAAGTGTATCCGTAAAGACTGAGGGTATGGACAATCCAGAATGACAGTGATTTTAACAAGATAAATATTTTGATTTTCTTTCATATAAACAAAATTCAGAAGTCAGCACCCCAGGGCTTGTGTAATGGCTTCACAATCATTCAAACACTGAGGCGTGTTCTATCTTCTTGCTCTGCTATCCTCGGCATACGGCTGCTACCTTATAGCCCCAAATGGCTGCAGAAGCTCCAACAATTACCTCCCTATTCTACCCAGCAGGAAGGGAAAAGGAAAATAAAAATCAAAACTGCTTCCTATAAGAACTCTTTCCAGAAGTCACACACAGATCTTCCCTTCACATGCTATTGGCCACATCTTAGAAACCTACCCCAGCTACCTACAGGGGAAGCTGGAAAATGATGTCTCTACTCTGGGCAGGACCACCATGTTGCACAGCTCCAGGGGGATGCATTTATTTCTTCATGGATTGAGCCTCCTAGATTTGTGCAGTGAGCTGGCCCTTTTTCTAATCAGCCACGTACCTAGCTAAAAATCAAGGAAATTTAACTAAGCAATAACCAGCACATCTCCTTCTCAGAGAGTCTACTACCAATTATCATGCTGACTACCTGTCTCTCACTTCCCAGCAAGGCAGCTTTAAATCCTGCAGCCAAAATCTATATTGTTTGCTATTTGATAATGGCTTAGAATAAGGATAGGGGATAATTTTTCTTTCCCACATCAAATCCACCAGTTTGGCAATGGCTGTGAGAAACACTGTGTTGAGAAGGATTCTGAGGCTAAATTTGTTTATCTGGGGCAAACTGTGGATCCTTGGCAACTTTCTCTTGCCACTCGTCAATTTCTTTTTGTGAATGGCAGGCCACTTAACCGAGATGCTTCTCGTCCCACTTTTGCTCAAACTGAGTTAGCAATTCAGAAATAAAAACTTATTTCAATATGAGCTTAAGCAAGCAAAATCACAAATGTGCTTTAAAGCAATGAGCAAACCACACAGCAGTTAATTCATTAATATGCAAAAAGCCCACCCAATTTCCAAAAGATTGGAGCTGATTATAAAAATAACAAAATATAATGTATATACTTTTAAAATAGCAAGAGAATCAAAGTTAAGAACTGGAAAAATACATATACATTCATTCTACAACTCTACTGTTAACTTAGAATGTGCCAGAGAACATGCTAGACATTGAGGACAAATTAATGAGGACAGACATGAGTTCCAGTGCCGGGAAATGTTGTTATTGTTATCCTGCTTTTGTTTCAACATTTTCACCCGCTTTTAGGCAAGATGGGGATAAAATTGAGGGTTAGCATGAAGAAGCACAAGGGGAAAGTTTGCAGAATGTAAACCTGCCACTTGAGTGAACCACATGCGGAAATAATTAAGAGTTGACCCTTCTTGGATTATTCTTTTTTTCTTTTACTGTCACCAGGGATGGTGGAGTAAACTGTTCCTCTTGGCTCCCAACTGATGACTATAACACAGAGAACACCAAGTGGTTTTCCATGGACTGTATCAGACAGATACAGATGTGCTGTATTTAATCTATGGATTCTTTTTCCAGTTGAACCAACATTTTCAGATGGCAAGATTGAACACAAAATTCTAAAGTTCTCTTCTAACATCACAACCTGCAGTAATACTGAACTCATAATCCAGGGGGGCAATATTGGCTATGAGGTGGAGCAGGAGCCCCCATCTAAGAGGCAGGCACTTCCTGGCTCACGACTGCTCCCCTCCACCCCCCTACTCCCCATCCCTGGCCCGCTGCAGGCATCCTCACCACCACCGGGAAGCTCCTTCCCAGATGCAGCTCCCACCTGCCTCCCTGTCAGCTCGCTCTGACACCTAACTGTCTCTGTTCCTCCCACTAGTACACCTCTGCGCTCACCTACGATGGGGTGAAGGTGATGGCTGAGGCTTTCCAGAGCCTGCGGAGGCAGAGAATCGATATCTCTCGCCGGGGGAATGCTGGGGACTGCCTGGCTAACCCAGCTGTGCCCTGGGGCCAGGGCATCGACATCCAGAGAGCTCTGCAGCAGGTGAGGCTGGCAATGGCTGCCCCATCTTATGGGAGCCTCACCGGGGATTTCAGCATCAGTTTCAGGTGGGACGTAGCTATTTAAAAGAAAAGGTAGAGCACGCCTCAAGTTTGGACTGCCACTGCATTGTGTCTGTGGCTCTTGGCGTACATGGAAGGTCATGCAGAAATTTGAAAAACAAAACAAAAAAACGCAGTAGTATGGAATAGTCATTCCTGATAGCACAAAAGCTCTATTTGCTGCTTAGGGTTTATGTTAAAGAGGGGAAGCCAGTGATTTTGTATTTGGAAAGGGGACTTGAGATATACAAGGATGAAACTGAACCATTTTAGCAGTCTCTTGGAGACTCCCCCTCTTGCCCTGATTTTCTGGATTTCTTCATCACCTTTGCTTTCTGTGCACGTCATGATGGGACCCTGAAAATGTTTCTCGGGACTTCTGATTCTATCTTCTTGCTTCTCAGCATTGCAATCATCAATTTTGTTCGCGCTTAACAACAGGTAAAGAACGGGGATAGAAAATGGTCAGGCCCCTCCAATCAGTTGGCTATGCAGAGGATTCTGAGGCTGAATCCCGATTCAACGGGGGGAGTAAATACTCAATTAGTGATATGTCTGCTGTGGAAGCAGGATGAGACAGAGGTAAACGTGAGCCATGCATTTAACATTCCTGGTTTAGAAGGTTCTGGGGCTTTGCCCAGTTTTATCACTCTCTGAGCTCCTTGAAGTCTCTAGGAGTTTCTAGAAGCACCTCAAGCCCAGGCTGTGGTCCTCCAACTCCTGACGGATAGCACTATACAATGCCTCTCATGCCTCCTGAGAGAGGCTGTGTTTCCAAAGGGGACTGGGCAAAGAGGGCAGTGCTCACTGCAAAGGAATGTCCAAGTATCAGACACAGTGGCAAGCCAGCCAACAGCAAGATATTTTGGTGCAAATGCCTCTCAGGACCTGCCCTCCCCATCCAAGAGTTGCCTAGATAAGACCAGCTCTACTTTCAAGACTCCATTCAACAGAAGATGAATTTGGACTCCCAGGGAAGGAGAGATGCGTTTCTGAATGAGGGAGAAATGTAGAGCAAAATGTACAACTATTCCCATTTGTTTTCCAGCCACACGTGCGCAGCTCTAACAATTTTCACAACCTGGAGAAAGAGACAAGACAGGAATATCACAGGCTGTTCTTCAGCTTGGATGAATTGCCTGCACATGGAATATGAATTATACTTCTGTCCTTTGGAATGAAGTGAAGCAGCTGCCCTGTGACTACACGCAAACGGGTCCACCCGCAGCCCCTTCTGCCCTCCCCCTGTCTCTGTCTCTGCGCAGGGCGGCCCCGAATCGCTAGGCAGCAACAGCAGACACCCACCAGCTTCAGAATGATCGCCAAAGGTGCCGTGCCCACCTTCTGGCTTGTTTAAAACGCTCTTCCAGACCCCACAGTCGAGACAGATTCTTTTTGCAGTGTGAAGCTAGTTTCAGGAGGTCCCACGGACTTGCCCTCAGCTTCACAACCCTTCTAGCTCCCTTGCCCCTCCCATCTTAAGGGCGTCCCTGGAAGGATATCCTGATGCCATCGTGACAGTGATGAAGCCTGGAGACGACGTGGGTGGCAGGAAGGGCACTGAATCAGGAGAGCTGGGGTCCAGGTCCCGCTGGGCCCCTGAGTCTCTGGGTGACCTTGAAATACTCATTCAGATCTCCTACACCCTTCCCTTTCCTCATCCATGACAATGAGGCAGTTAGAGAGACAACTCTTGGGTCCCAACTGGCTTAAGAACTCTAAGGATCTAATTTATTTTCTCTTATGCTCTAACCCATGTCTTTCTGGTTGTAACACGCTCAGGCTTCCACTTCTGCCTTCAGTGGGGTTGAGAGGAGGCAGTTGCCTTAATCAAAAAAATAATAATCTCTATACTGTCTTGAGTCAAGACATGTGTGTGCCAGTCAGCTGCTCCTGAGAGCCTACTCCGTGCTCTGGTCTGGGGCCAAGCTCTGGGGACAATAAGAGAAGTCAAGACCTGCCCTCAAGAAGCTCCCTTCGGTCTCTATTGGGTGTGGACGTAGGGCAGGGAGAACTAGCCACAGAACAAACCCAAAAATAAAACCAACATTCTGATCTAAAAATCAGCTGTTCAAACTGATTACTTTCAAATCTTTGTTAATCACCTAGAATCACAAACACATATTGCTGAAAGAGACCTGAAAGATTACGACCCCCATTTTCCCTCACATTATAGATGAAGCAGCTGACCTAGAGTAGGCAGTGACTCAGCCGAGGTCACAGAGCAGCTTAGCAGCACGGGCTGGACCAGACACCCATCCAGGGCTCTTCTTCCTGTCCCACAACTGTCCTGTGGCCCCAGGGGCCTTTGCTTGTACGCACTGAGCTCCAGGGCCTTAAACACACAGTCATGGCCACTGTCCAACCATCTCACCCTCAAGACCCATCTCTTGAAAAAGCCATGCCCCTAGGGAGGAGCAATGTGCCTACAGTAGACTGGGTAAATCCCAGTGACATTCGGTCCTTGGAACCCAAGGATGGGGGCTCGAGTCTCTTCTGCCCTGCCCATTGGCCTTCAGGTCACACATGGGGAGGGACCTGTGGGTCAGCTTGTGGTAGAGCTGGGATGCCTGTGAATTAGGCCAAGAGGAATTAGCACATTATTCTAAAAATAATGGTAATACCAGCTATGATATGCCCAGGGCTTACTATGCACAAGGTACTGAACATATTTTACATGTTTGATCTCACTGAATCTTCAATATAACCCTCTGAGGTAGCTGGTTTTATTAACTGCGCTTTATAAACGCAGAAACTGAGCTACAGAGATTTTTTTAAATTTCCCAAAATTATACAGTTATTGGTAAAAGTGGGACTCCAACCCACGTCTCCTTGCTACCTCACCCTGTCTCCGTAACTGCTCTGCTCTGAAGCCTCAAAGGCCCAGCCCAGCAGGTGAGACACGAGCTATGGCCCAGCCAGCACCAGCACATGGCCTTGGGTAATATCTACATGCCCCCGCTCCCCCCCACCCCACTATAGTTTCCCCAGTGGCAGAGTGAAGACAATCAACCTGCCTGCTCCCTGCCTGACATCCAAGGAGCCATTCAGAATATTAATGAGCCCACATCCTGGAATTCCTCAGCGCTCCAGGAAGGAAGAGGCATGAGGGCGCCCATAAATTGGCTTCTGGCTGGCAGAAAAGATCCAGCTCCCCAAGTCAGGCTGTTAGCATCTGGGGGGTCATAGGCCCTTTGAGGATATGATGGGAAACAAAGCTTTGTACTCATTCCCAGAAAATGCACACACATATATTTTTGCATGACCAGGAGTCAGGTGGACCATAGACACTCTTAGAAGCCCAGCTAAGCGCCTCGGTTGAAGAATCGCTGCCCTAAATTAGGATCAGCCCTCTTGCCTTTGTGTTTGCAATCTGTCAGTCAACGACCACGCACGTTGGAAGTGAAGGTTTACGTGGCATATTGCTAGATGAGGTTGGGGCGAGCTGGGCAATAGGGGTGTAAGACACAGTCCATACCTTTCAGGACTCAAGACCCAGTGTTGAAGGAAAGACAAGCTCCTGAGAAATAATAGCCACAAAGGTATAGATTAAGGGCTAAATAACACAGCCAGGCTCTTGGTGCTATGGACTGTCAGAAAAGAATGCCATGACTGAGGAATCTGAACATTACCAGGCTTCCTGGAGGAACGAAACTGGGGCTTTAAGTACAGTGACCATATAATTTATCATCCAAACTTAAGAGTGAAAGGGAGAGCTATTACCAATTATCCCAGAACAAGACATGTAAACTGAAACGATCCCAAGCTAACCGAGATGGATGGTCATTCATGCCTTAAAGGAAGGGTGAATTTGAACAAGGAGTGATTTGGGTTTTGGAGGGTCTGGGTGAGGATGTAAATGGTACCCAGCAGACGGCTAGAGTGAGGGTACCAGTGAGGACTTGTGGGCATCGTGCTTGGCTGTTAGCGTGTAGGAAGAGAAGAGCTGGGTTCACACCATGACTCCGCCAAGCACTATCTGGGGGGATCCTGGATTAATTGCTCCACTTTTCTGGCATTAATTTCCTCATCTCTTAAATGGACATAATCCTCTTAGCACTGCCTCCCTCACTGGCTTGTCACAAGGCTCAAAAATATTTTTTTTTTAAAAAGGGATAATATATAAGCTTCTTTGAACCTCAGGGCAACTGCATGAGATAGAGCAGGATTATTCTTCCCATTGTTCAGGTGGGCAAGTGGAAGCTCAGAGGGGTCCTGAGACTTAACTTGGCTAGTACAACCAGAATGTGGTCTACTGGGATCTAGCCCGCAGGCTCTGACTTCCCACACCCGGTGAGCATTCAGGAGGAGAGGCCAAGAGAACAGATCCACCTCACGGCAGCCACAAAAAGGCTGCAGAAGCCCCGGGCCCAGAGCATCTCCGCTGCCCCCGCTAGGGATGGGGATGGAGGAGTCATCAGGGTTGATGGCTCAAGTAGTAGAAACACTAACCAGCGATCAGCGGGCACCAAGCAGGAAAGATAATCTATGCTTCAGCATCTCATGGGTGGCAGACTCTGAGCTGGCACCCAATACCATTCACAGGAAATCCAAGGTTAATTCTCTGTCTTTCACAGGGGGAGTCAGCAGGTGCCAGGACAGTGATGGCAGGTCCAGGAGGCAGGAACTAAGGAGAAACTCCAGGTTTCCCTCAGTCTGATCCCTGTCACCCCAGCATGGGGGTAGGGGGTAGGAGTGGGGAATGAGGGCTCAGAGGCTCAGTCCTGATGGATAGGATGGCAGTTTCCAGATGTGCCCATAGCATATATTTCTGAGAAGCTTATTCCTCCGACTATGAGTCCAGACTATCCTCATAAATGGTTTGGGGCTAATCCATTCTCTTGACCTCTCCTTGCTCTGCCATCATGGAATGGTAATTCTGGGACATCTTCTTTCCCACTTTAATTTATCTCAGGGTATATAAGTCTTGGCTTCTCCAGCTAGACGGTGAGAACCTTCAGCTGCTCCAGGCCTCTCCTGATGTACTGTGAATCCTGAACCCAAGTGCCGTAGCTCTGAGGCTCAGTAATCCTATCTACAACATCAGCAAAATAACCTCTGCTTTTGCTACTCACTGGGTTTCTGGGAACATCAAATAAGCAGCATCTTGTGAAAACACTGTGGCAACACAAGGGGCCCTCGGGTCACAAAACTTTGCTGCTGCTGATTTTTTTTTTGGAAACTGAGAAAGGCATGTAAAAATGACAGTGAAAAGACCCTCGTTTCTGCTGAAAGAATCCCCTGCTGTGAGACCACAGCTTATCAGACCCAAGGCTTCCATGTTAAGTCTTCTTCTTTGCCATCCTGCTTACCCACTGTACACAGCACAGTAGTAGCAGTAATCATTATCTTCATCATCATCATCACCATCACTTAGATAACAGACACTATTCATCGAACATTTATGTCCCAGACAATATGCTAAGCACTTCAGTTCTTTGAGGAGGAAACCAACAACAGATATAGGCACAGTGACTTGTACATGGCCACATAGTTAGGAATTAACAGAGTGCAGCCTGGGGAGGACCCAGCTGGAATAGAGGATAGCAGTCGTAGGCCTGGAGAACACACGCTCTATACATCTCTGTGTCACCCCTCAGAGCCTAGGACAGTAGCACTGTCCTCTGTTTGAGAGGCCACTTGGTGTATTAAGTGAAGAAACCAGAATATGTCAGAAGCTCTGGATTTCAGGCCTGCCTTGGACACTTGTAAGTCCTAAGTCTTGAGCAAATCACTTTACCTTCCAGAGTTTAGGTTTCTCTCGTGAAAGTGAAGATCCTACTCTCTCTCTAACCGACCTAGATCAGGGGATTGCTATGAATGGAGATGAAGTCATACGTGTGAAAATGCTTCATAAACACTTGTAAAATGGTGGTAGTATTAATAATAACACAATTAGTAATAATAAAAATAATAGCTGGCCTTTGTTAAATACTCACCATGGGGCAAGCATTGATCAAAAAATATCTCATTTAATCTGTAAACCAACCTTAAGACATAATTAAACCTAATGGGTCTCATGAAACAAATGAGGAAACTGAGTCATAGAGACAATATGCAATTTGCTATATGAATATGGCATAATGATAATTAGCATGACATGAATGACATAATGATAATTAGTATGACACTTGATACCAGCACCAAAAATAGATGCCCATTTGAATCATTAATGACACTTCTTTCTGTTTCTGCAAACCATCTGCACGTCTATCCCAGTCTGTTTTTCCAAATGAGCCACATAAGTTGGTACACAGCAATGAATGGGAAGCTAAAGATGGGCAAGAGACGACCAAGGCGAGAAGGTGAAGCTTCTGGTGGATTGGAATTGCTCTCTTCTTATTCTTCGTAGCAGGATTGGTACTTTGCTTCCTCTTTGAAAAGCAAAACCAGCCTAGACTTTTCCAGAGCAAGAATTTCTCCAGATTTCATCTCAGAGAGTGAAGAGCTTGGTATATAATTTGTTCAGTGCTGTGGGCCTGTTGTAACCTCCCCACTGGGACTTCAAACCAGGAGCTGATGGGAGGGTCAGCCTGAGAGGAGACATACACACACACACACACACACACACACACACACACACACACTTTTCTTTCTTTCTTTCCTTCTTCCTTCCTTCCTTCCTTCTTCTTTCTTTCCTTCTTTCCTTCCTTCCTTTCTTCTTTCTTTCCTTCTTTCTCTCTTTCTCCCCCACCCCCGCATCTCAAATACACACACACCCCAGCTATTCTTATACCTTCTGAAGGCAGAGGGACTGATCATTCACTGTCAGAAAATGGTAACACCCTGTGAGGCTTCCTTTTAAGCTATTTGAAGAAGGGGGAAGTAAATAATGCTGGGTTAAAGTGCCCGGTTCATATTGGTTACAGGTTCAGGCTCATGTCACTGGCCTTAGGCCAGACTGATCTGAGGACACATGGTGGATCATAATTGGACAATGTGATTTCTTACACTCAAGTCGATGATACACAGCTAGACTCATCCCCAGTTGGAGGGTGGATAAATTTTATTGGTCACCTCCAGAGCAGCAGGCTTGGTTCCAAAGGTCTTGGATCCCCCATGTTGACTACTTGGCCTTTAAAACGAACTTGGAGATAGGAAGCCATGGAAGTTTAATCTGTCTCGTTTGTGGAGAAGTCCCATGCAGCGTATTTGGGGGCTTCCAATACGCACCTTGATTCCACCAGCTGAGACCTGTTGAAAGGCTCTGGTCTTATAAAGAATCTCTTCAGGTGCTTTAAAGTTTGCACAGCACCTTCACATTTGCTGTGTCGTTTAAGGTAGATGGGGCAGGAAGTTTGAGACTTAGAGAGGCAAATTGCCCAAAGTCACTTGGCTGTTCAGAGGAAAGTTGGGGTAAAATCCAGGTCTCCCAATTCTAGGTCTTTAGGCTCCCAAGTATTGTAATCCCTGGACTCACAAAGGAACTAAGAAGCCGTATTGAGGCATAGCCCAAGGCATCACAAGGCCAGCTCCCGGTCCTGGGTCTTCTCCTGACTCACCAGGGATGGCACCACCCGTCTCTTCCTTTGCAGGTCTCCTTCAGTTTCTACATCTGAAGGTGTGCACCTGGGGAGTGGTCTTTCTCACAGTGGTAGTCCTGATGGGGGAGTTTGACTGAGGATGGCACAGAGATTTCCTTTCAGGATCTATTTTGATCCACTGTTACTGTTTGCCTAAAGCAATGGGTGAAAAAGTTTTCAGGATGAATTTCAGTTTAGTAGGCAAGAGAACTGTACTCTAACAGTGATGACTGCTACAGGCAAAGGAGTAGAGAGGTGTTTAGTACTGATGCTACTCCAAGACCTCATCCCATGTAACTTCCTCAGGTTCTGGACTTTCACTTCAGCAGAAAAAGCAAACCGATGAACAAACATGAAGCGCAACTTCAGGGTTCACTGGTCACCACCTGGCTTTCTTTTCCAGGTGCGGTTTGAAGGCTTGACAGGAAATGTGCAATTTAATGAGAAAGGACGCCGGACCAACTACACCCTCCATGTGATCGAAATGAGGCACGACGGCATCCGAAAGGTAAAGGTCCCTTTGCTTCAGTTCCACAGGGAGGAGAGGGCTGAGCAGAGGCTCAGGCCGGAGCTGAGGGCCTTGGAAGCCCTGGACTGGATCTCTTAGAAGAGATGCAGGCAATGAGGATTCTAGCCTCAGCTCTGCCACTAACCAGCTGGGACTTCGGGCGAGTCAGTTCCTTCCTCTGAGAATCGAGGAGATTAAATGGAGATTTAAAAAATCTCCAGCTTTGTCTTGGGGTGCTTGTGAAGATCCAAGGGATGGGAAATTACTGTGAAAATATAAAGTAATAGATGTGTATAAAATGCCCCTGCTGCTCCTATAGGATTCCAAAGTAAGAACTTGAGAATGATGATTTATTGAGGAAGTGAACCATCTTCTCCTGGTCCACACTTGGTCGTATCCCCTCTACTTTCCACATAGAAGTATAAGTGAAATTTAGTTTGTGTATATGTATGCATATTAAACATTTTAGAACAACATTCAGATCCTTGGAGAAAACGTTCAGAATTCTACCACACTCTGTGTGCTCTGGCCTCTGCCAATTTCTCTGACCTTGACCCTTGACACTCACTTCCTTCCCCCTTCCACTCCAGTCATTCTGATCAACTTTCACTTCCAGGAATACACTATGTTCTTTCTCACCTCCCAGCCTTCAAACGTGTTCCCTCTGCCTAGGACTCCCCCTACCCCATTCCCTTCTTTTGCCCGGCCAATTCCTCCTCAGCCTTCAACACTCAGAGAAAATGCTACTCCTCAGGGAAGCCTTCCCTAGGCTCCCTTGTTATGCCTCATGGCAGCCTCTATGTTACTGTCCATGGCCTTCATCACATTCCCAGTTCCTTGGGGTGGCACCGCGTAGTGGGTAAGAGGCATTGCACACGTGGTATAAAGCTAGCAGGGGGTCATGGGTCAGAGTATTAGCTCTGGAATCCTGGGACTCAATCCTGGCATCACCACTTACCAGCCTGTGATTCTGGACGAATAAATCAGGTTCTTTGTGCCTTAAGTGGGGGTCACCATAACAATGCCAATCTCAGAGGCTCACTGAGAGGATTAAATGATCTAACGGGTGCAGAAGTTCTGAGGGCTGCGCCTGGCACATTGAAGACTGGGCCTTCATCTCTCCAACTTGATGCTCTCTATGCCTGTGCTGTCAAATACAGTTGCCACTAGCCATGGATGGCCATTTAACTTTAATTCTAAATAATTAAAGTTTAAAAGTCCCTCAGCTGCACTAGCCACATGTCAAGAGCTCAGTAGCCACAGGTGGCTAGTGGCTGCCATACTAGACAGCACAGATGTATTCAATAGATCATTTCCATCATCCCAGAAAGTTCTACAGAACAGGTCTGCTCATGCTTTCTATTCCCAACCTGTGGCGGTCCATGATGCTCTGGGTGGTTTGGTGAGATACACTGGCAGAATGGTTATAAGCTTAGGCTTTGGAGATAGACACGACCCGAATTAAGTCTCTGCCTTACTCTTTACTAGGCATGTGACCTTGAACAACTTAGCCTCCCTGGACCTCAGTTACATCATCTCCAAATGAGGAATAATGCCCTTTACCTCACAGGGTTGCCATCAGCACTGAGTGAAACAATGTCTGCTACCTGCTTGCCTGTATCAAGGGATTCCCAAAAGTAGACCCTGGCATGGAGTGGACATTCAGTCCATGTTTTGTTTGTTTGTTTCAACTGCCTTCTTTAGGCCACAGGGATTTTTATGTCAGCCTTGATTTTGAGTGAGTCAGGCTGTGCAAGCTCATGGAATGGATAAATCAGCAAACAGAAATTACAGAGTAACCTTAAAATCCACAAGCAAATCGTTGTGCTTTATTTTTCAGATCCTGGGGCTGTTTTTCAACTTACTTTCCCATGACTAAATCCTTTCCTAGAATGTGGGCTTAAGCATCCTTTGTTTACAGGGAATCTGACTTTCAGACAATCAATTCCTCCACATCTGTGGCTTCAGGCCTTTTACTCAATCAGCCTCTTAACAAAGTAATTTCTCAGATTCAAAGTAATTTCTCAGATTCACGGTGACCTCGTTGTGCTGGTTTCAGTGAGCAGTGCCTGGCCTTACCTAATGTAGGTAATAGAGGGGCTACTGCTGCTTGACCGGGGGCCTTGAGGACTCTCTCCTGATCTTTAGGCACATATCTTGGCCACCGATCTGCCAACACACCCTCTAGTTATCTGGGTCCATTTTGACATCCTACTGAAATGTGTGTGCTCTACACATACGTCCATCAAATGCTTAGGATCTTCAAATGCCAGAATGGGCACTGGCTCCACTAAAGCTAAATCCTTGGGAAATCCCATTCAGAGACTCCACTTCACCGTGGGGTGCTGATTTAGGGACCTCTGTCCAAATAAAATACCTTGTCAAATTCAAGTAGGATCACAAATTCTGGTAACTGGCTGCCAAGAGAGAAGTGTAGGAAAATTCTCGAAGGTCTTTCATGAAGGGACCATCATTGTTGATTTAACCATCTCTGCCCATCACTACTGGTCCTGTAGCTAATTTTGGACTTGAAATGGCCAAGTCTCATTTCAGCTTGATATGTGTCCCCCTGCCGTGCCCCAAGTTTGTCATCCCCAGTTCTGACCCAAGTATAACTGGAAAGGAAAGACTGGGCAGGGAAGAAAGTGACACAAAGTCCTACTGATGTCAATGCACAGCTCTCCAGTCCAGATGTCCTTTGGAAGTTTTTTCTTTAAATCCTTGCCACCCAACTTTGGACATACTGAGACCTGGTGTAGCTCTAAGACAGAGCTTCAATCCAACCACTTCTCTCCATTTCCACTGCTGATCCCAGAGCCCAAGCCACCTTCCACACCTGCCTGACTCACTCAGGAGCCTCCTTACCAGTCACTAGTCCTACTGGCCATGTTCTTGCCCCTCTAGAAGGCCATTTTCCCCACACAAGAGCCAGGATGATAATTTTCAAATATACATCAGGTTATATTGCTTTTCTGCCTAAAGCTTTTGACTGGCTTCCTACTGCAGGTAAAATATAACCTCGTCTTGACCTTCAGAACCCCAGACGCTGTGTCCCTCTGATACCAGCTCTTGCTCCTCTTTCTCTGGCTCATAACTCCACAGCTACCCTAGCATCTTTCTGTTCCTTTACCCGACATTCTCAATCACTGTAGTTTCATATGCAGTGTCTCTCCTTGTCACTCAAGTCTGGCCCAAGCAAAGTCACTTTGGAGAGGCCATCCCTGACCAAGCTATCTAAAGTGACCCCCATCCACCCAGCACAATCCCATTGTCCCAATTTTTCACAGTGCTTATCCCTTCTGATATATTCTTGTTGGTTTACTGATCTCTACTGAGGTTGGTAAACTTCAGCCTGCAGACCAAATTCAGCCAAATGCCTGTTTTTGCACAGCCCATGAGCTAATGATTTTTACATTTTGAAATGGCTGAAATAAATCAAAAGATGACTACTTCATGATATGTGAAAATTATATGAGATTACAATTTCAGGGTCCATAAATAGAGGTTTTTTTTTTTTCTGGAATACAGCCAAACTCATTTGTTTAGGTATCGTCTATAGCTGCTTCTGCACTATGACAGCAGAGATGAGTAGTTGCTACAGAGATTGTATGACCTGCAAAGCCTAAAATATTTGCAGTCTGGCTCTTTAAAGATAAAGTTTGATGACCCCTGGTCTGGATATATATTGTCTTTCTTCCCCTCTTCTCCACCTCCTTGCCCCTAAAATGTCAGCTCTCTAAACACAGGGACATGGTTCTGTTATTTATTGTATCCTCAGTGCCTACAATATATTGACGCATAGTAAGCACATGCAAATAAGCGGTTGTTCATTAAATGAGTGGGTAGTGTACTGAATGTTGCTGGGCAATCAGGGAGCATACTACTCTGGCCCATATTTCCATAGATCTGCCAGCAAATAAGAAAAAAAATTGCTGGCAAATTTAATTAAAAAACACCTCAAGCAGAACTCAGATAAAGTTAACACATAAACTTATGAAGTTCAAATTCTTGAAGTGTGTTAGTTCAGATAACCCTAGGCGCAATAACAGATAAACTCTAAAATCTCAGCTGTTTAATGCAACAAAGGTCTCATTCTTGTTCACCCAGTGACCAGTATGGGGCCTGGGGGCTCTGATTAAGACTCAGGCTTATGGAGGCTCCACTGTCTGTTTGGGTCTTCCGGGCTATCAACAGCCAGCTAACAGGTGAGGAAGAAAGATATTACAAACTGTGCTGGAGATTTGGGGGAGTCAGGCTAGGAGAGATGTGCATCACTTCTGCTGCATTCCACTGGCCAACCCAATCACCTGGCCCACCTAGACATATGGAAGGCTGGGAAATGCAGTTGCTGTCCAGGTAGCTACTTCCCACCATACCTGTATGCTATGGAAGGCGAACAAGAATCCTTGGGGGTCATCAGGTTGTCTTCGCCACAAGAGACATCTTCCTTTTTAAAAATTTATTATAATGGATAACATTTTTGGAGGTCAGGAGCTGTGTCTTCAGAGGAAGCTTAGAGCTAAAAATGTATAAATTTGATTTGATGACTATGCAAGGTAAATCAATTGAATTTACTGTTCAATGATCATCTCCTTTTTAGACTTCATTTACTTAAAAAAATCTAATCTATCATCTAGACTCATTTCCTATATTCAAAAAATCTTTAGAGGTAGATGGAAAACAGGAGATCAAAAATTATAACTGGCCCCAAGAGAAGACCTCTCACTGTCAGAATTGTTTAAATCCTCTCCTGAACGGTGGGCCCCAATTTTTACCAAACTACTAGCTCTGATTTACTTTGAGACAGAATCAAAGTTCCTACATATCCTCAGTAGAGAATCAAAGGGCTATATAATAATCCAGCCCATTTCTCTTAGAAAGGGAAATTTGCTCTCATCTCTGAAGTGCAATGTCACTTCAAAAATCTTTGCCAGCTTTCTTTTCATCAAAATGTGGAACGAGATTTCTCAGCCTGCTAGCTTACATGAGGGGCAAGCTGGGTTTTGGCATCACCCTGCTCTTCTGACTGGCAATAGTTTTTATTTCCCTACAAAAGGGTTAGGAATAAAATAAGCTTGTTTACAACATTTAACTGTTCCTCTAGCTTTTGATATAAGCCAAGCTAGACAATAATTTTTACAGATACCAATTTAACATTAGTGCTATAATACTAGCTCTGAAGGATCCCTATTCTTAAAAACTAAAATCTCTTTCTAAGCCATATAAATCTGGTCTGTACAGATCTATCTTGCTTTTTTCCCCTCTCTTTGATCAAATAACTTGAGATTTTAGAGCAGTGCTTTGTGGGTTTTGCACCATTTATCCTAGGACATTCTGCATGTAAAGAGGGTTACGCTGTCAAATGAGTTTGAGAAATACTCCATAATATATACTTCTTTTGGAGATTGGCAATGTTCAATAGCAAAGTGAAACTGAAATGTACTGCAGTATAGAAGCCTGTTAGCCTTCAATCAGGCATTACCCTACAGGATATCATTTTTTAGTTTACTGGCAACTTAATATGAACCACGCACTATGCGTACTATTGTCCATGCATTAACGCATTTGGTTCCCACAGCAGCCTTGCGAGACAGGTACTCTTGTTGTATCCATTCTACAGAGCAGGGACTGAGGCCCACTGAGGTCAAGTAACTGGCCCAAGGTCATACAGTTACTAATTAGAAAAGTCTACCTTTTAAACCAGGTCTGTCTGATGCCAGAGACCAATCTCTGGACCATCAAGCCATCACTTTTAAAAATAATACCTATGAAAACACAATAGATTTTAGAGAACTTGGTTGCATGTCAAAGAAGGCAACTTCCTCAAGGCTGATGGTTGTTGAGTTTGAACAACTAAGAACAACTAAACCTGTGACTAATCCTGAAGAGGGAGAGGGAAGAAAGGAAAGAAGGGAGGGAAGGAAGAAAAAGGAGGAGGAAGGGAAAGAGAAGGGCATGAAAACACCATAGCATCATCTACAGGGGGAAAGAAAATGGCAATTACATTTGCTTGATCGTCTCCCAAGTGTGTACTGATTATATTCAATAATTTTACCTTTGAAGTCCATGACCTGGCTCCTATGCCCTGCCACTAATCTGCTATTTAATCTGTATAAGTTAGATCATCTGATCTCCCCAAGCCTCAGTTTTCTTTTCTATTAAACAGAGAAAATAATCCCAAGCCCGTCTCTGTGCTATTTGCATAGTGTAAGGAGCAAAAAACAGTTAAGTGTTAGGAAAGTAGTTTGGAAATTCTTTTTTTAAACTCGCCCCACGATATGCTACAATAATGGTTTTAAATAGTTATTTTTCAACGAATGGGCTCCTTGTAAAAATGAACTCTTAAGGGGAATCTCAAAGCGTGAAATAGATTAAAAGCTGAACTGACTATTGAAGCAAGGGTGAGGAACCCAGAGCTTTCCCCCTCTTCTCTGACCCCTCACTTCCCATGAAAGTGGTGAAGGGCCTTTACAGATGCCCTAGGGTCCCATGGAACACTGGTCTAGCAAAATGGGGGAGGCAGGACTACATCCTGGTTTTGAGCAAGTCCCCTAGTCTCTGAGCTTCTGTTTCCCTCTCTGTAAAAAAGGAAGAGGTTGGAGGAAATGATTCTTCAGGCCTCTTTTGGCTCTGATATTCTGGGAATCTACGTTTCTGGTTCTTGTGTCATTAGAGAGACATGTCCCCTTCCAGGCTGCCTGAAAGTGCCCCACACAGGCAACACGGTACCCATGCCGGCATGAGGGCAAATCTTGACCCAGTGTCCTGAGAGACAGCTCCCCTGACCCCCTTCGGGCCTCTGATCTGTCTCAGCATGAACAGGATCCACTGTCTCCACGTTGGATGCACTCATTCTCTCAACAAACCTTTCCTGAGCTGCTTCTCTGTGGTACAATCTGTGGCCCTAAGAAAGGGGTCCTAGAATGAATAGACCTCTAGCTTTGTCCCTGAGAAGCCCACAGCATCGTGGAGAGATGGGGACAGACATGCCAACAGCTAGACCATGGGGCCACTGGGAACCAACACGAGGCACTCAGGGCCAGCTGGCAGCCTAGCGGAACACAGAAGGACACGACCCTGCAGTCAGCCTGCCCAGCTCCGATCCTGGCTCCACGACTCTCCTGCAGCCTTGGGAAAGTTACTCCACTTCCCCTACATCTCAGTTTCTTCACATTTAAAATGGGAGTAATAATTGGTTACCCACCTCATAGGTTTTTGTGTGGATGAGAGAAGTTAAAACATAAAAAACACTTAGAAGAGTGCCTAAAACACAATAAGCACTCAGTAACTGTCAGCTAATATGATTCCCAGCCCAGGGCTAAGTCCCCTCTCAGAAAGAACAGCATCATGATGAAAAGCTGCCCCTGGAGACAGATGACCACCATTCCAGGCTGAGCTCGGCCACTTCTCAGCTGCATCGCCACCATCACCTTGCAAGTTAACAAACTCTTCTAAGCCAGATGAACTGGCACAAAAACTATCAAACACAGCCTCTGACAGAGCAAGAACATGATCAATATTGGCAATTATTATTATTGTTGTTAATGGCAGTGAAATGGCAGGGAGAATTGTTTCTTTCCAACTGAGGGGACTGGGAAAGACATCAAGGTGAAGGTGACATTTGAGTGGACCACTGGCATGTGCCTTGGATTTTGTGAACCTGGGCTGACTTAGGAGACCTGCTCCTCCCTCTGCACATGCGCTTCAGTTCTCCTTCCTGTTTGCTCTTTACAACTACAGCCAGCGGAATGACCACAAAACAAAACACGACGGTCTAAAGATATATAAAGACAGGGACTTCCCTGGTGGCGCAGTGATTAAGAATCCGCCTGCCAATGCAGGGGACATGGGTTTGATCCCTGGTCCGGGAAGATCCCACATGCCATGGAGCAACTAAGCCCATGAGCCACAACTACTAAGCCCGCATGCCACAACTACTGAAACCAACGCACCTAGAGCCCATGCTCCACAACAAGCGAAGCCACCGCAATAAGCCCATGCACCACAACTAGAGAAAGCCCGTGCACAGCAACAAAGACCCAATGCAGCCAAAAAATAAAATAAAATAAAAGATAGATAGAGATAGGGGTGTGTGTGGAGTGTGTGTGTGTACGTGTGTGTGTGTGTGTGTGTACGTGTGTGTATGTGTGTATTAGCCACGCCATTCTGCTCTTCCCAAACCTTCCATGACTCCCTGTTGCCTTCAGAATAAAGTCTACACCACTTAGCCTGGCCTTCCAATCCCTCTGCTACCTAGACCCAAGCGCCCACTGCCCTCTTGGACTAACCCTATCTTCCACTCAGGACCCACTGAACTTACATATCTGGGCAGATTCCCACCTTCCCATCTTGGCTTATCTTCTCTCCGACCTGACAGGTTTGGACTCAACCCTTCCATCCCTCATGACTTAAGCCTCACCTCCTCCTGCTGCCTTTTTCCCAGCATAGGTTCCATACTTGGCTTCTGCTTCTCCAAACTCCTTAGGCTCAAGCTACCTGAGCCACTCTCTTGTCACTTCTGGGGCCACGTGCATGTGTGTGTCTTGTCTTCCCAAATAGACTGGAGGGATCCTCAAAGCAAGGACGATCTCTGAGACTTCTTTGTATCTTTCTCAACCCTGCCACAATACCACCAATGTTTTACCTCAGAGTCTTACACACAATAGGGATCCAATAAGTATCTGCTAAAAGACCTTGGAAAATGAGTTAGTATTAATAACTACTAATTTTTAAAAAAAAATAATGTTGTCAATCAGTATTTGCAGGCACGACTATATTCTCAGTATTATAATAGGTCAAAAATTGAAAATAAGAGAAATAAACAAAGGATAAAATAACCATCACCTAGAAAGTTAAATCCAGATGGAAAAATACAGTTAACCTAAAAAGAAAACAAAAAGAATGTAAGGTTTAAATCATATGATTCCAACTACAGTTCAGAATGAGCTCAGGAAGAGAAGGGTTACTAGGCATGGGGGAAGGAGGGGTTTGGCCTTGTGAACAACTGCAGGAATTAAATCTCTATGGCCCTGTCTCACATTGTACATAACAGTTTAGCTGCATCAACAGTTAAACCCTCGGCCGTTAGGAGGCAATTTTCAGGCTTACCCATCATGATGAGGATTTTCATGGGGTGGGGATGGGAGGACCTAGAGAGCATCTTGTCTCTTGTTGTTTATATCTACCAGTACTTCAGAGCCTGGTGTGTCCAGGGTTGCTGGTGTGATGCTCAGCTCCTTGATTTCCTGTCTGGTGTTGGCTGGGGGACCCAGAGTGGGCCATTCCTGAGGAGCCTGGCTCACCTTATGTCACCACCTTCCTCTCTTTAACAGATTGGTTACTGGAATGAAGATGATAAGTTTGTCCCTGCAGCCACGGATGCTCAAGCCGGGGGGGATAACTCAAGTGTCCAGAATAGAACGTACATCGTCACTACAATCCTAGTGAGTACTCAGTCCTTCATGGAGGTTATCTGGGATGTGAGATAGACCAACACAAAGGTTTTCCCAGGAGTGAAAGCTGGTCATTCTTCTTGCCAAAACTGTGTGGTCGGTAGAAAGAGGAAGTAAAAAAGGAATATCCTGAAAGTCAGAGGGACTTTTGCTCTCTGGCTCTGCCATGATTTCACTTTGTGCTCTTGGATAAGTAAGTTACTTACCCTCCTTTGAGCCACAGTTTCCAATGTATATAAAACATAAGGATGAGACTAAATTGTAGTGGTTCTGACTCTACCCTTCCTTAGTAGAAGCCATTTTCAAAGCAAGTTCCCTAAAGTCCAGCACCTAAAGTGAGTATAAGTAAAGCTGTTATGATTTTCAGTGATGAGACAGTTGGAGCCTATTTAACGGTTATTCCCCCAACACCTCCAAAAAATACAAGAGCTCCTGGAACAACTTGAAAAGCTAGGCATGGCGTCTCAGTGAAACATTCTATTTTAATAGTTTGCTTCCTTAACCCAAGAACTTTTGTAATGGGGGGGGAGCAGAAATGCAGGAAGTGGATTTAGGGGCCAGAGAGACTTGCCCAAAGTTTAGCAATGTTGGAGACGCCCTCCTCCGCCACGCCAAAGGCCTCCCTCCGCAAGAGTGAACCCAGAACCCACATTCTCTGTCTCCCATTTCTCCACCAGGAAGATCCTTATGTGATGCTCAAGAAGAATGCCAACCAGTTTGAAGGCAACGACCGCTACGAGGGCTACTGTGTAGAGCTGGCGGCAGAGATCGCCAAGCATGTGGGCTACTCCTACCGTCTTGAGATCGTCAGTGATGGGAAATATGGAGCCCGCGACCCTGACACAAAGGCTTGGAATGGCATGGTGGGAGAGCTGGTCTATGGAGTAAGTTCCCTACAGGGTGGGCAACTGGAAGCGGAGGCAGAGAGGTTGACAGGAAATCATTTGGTGGTTGGCTGGCCCTGCTCATAGATGCCTATTAGACCCCATGATTTAGTATTACTGATGCCGAAAAGATGAGGAGTCCAAAAATCCCATATCTTAAGACCTTTTTTGTTCAGGTTCCTGGTCCCAGCTCCTTCAGCCAAACTCAGCTCAGTCTTGTGACTTCAGTTGATCATCATCCAATACAGGTGATAGCTTAGCTTCAAGATCAGTTTTCTCGAGGCAGACCGCTGAGTTGTTACTTCCCTGCTCAGTCACTTATTTCTCCCTCAACATGAATTTCTTCCCTGGTGTTGGGGGTAGCCTGGATACAACCAAACGTTCTAGTTACTTGCCCTTTCTAGCACCTTCCATTTCAGCCAAACCACTCTGAGTCACTCTGTTCTCTAGTCCCCTTCCATGCTGCACCTCTAAAAATCTTACCCTTCCCCCCAAACCTGTATCAAATACTACTTTTTCCAAGATGTCATTTCATTCTCCCCGTAACAGGTATGGGGAGAACCCTTTTTAACTGTTGTTGCCTTCCTTGTAGAATTTAGCTTCTGCTTCTTTTATGGCTTACCCTGCCTTATATAACAGTTATCTGTGAATAGGGATTGGTCTACTCCATTCACCACACTTGAAATAAGACCACACACAATTGCTACAAAATCTTCAATAAACTGAAGCATTTTGGAGAAGCCACTGAATGCCTTGAATTGTTTTAAGTGTTTAAGGAATCATTGAGAAGTAAAAGGTCTGATCCCTGTCCCCAGGGATCTTAACATTTTATGGTGTAGAAAAGACACTGAGAGAGAATGGTAAGACAGCAGAGAATCAAGGTTCAGGCAAAAGGCTAATATGAGTGTGTCTAGCCCTCAAGAAAGATGTAGAACTTGAACATGGCCATATTCAAATAGAGAGAAAGGCAGCCCAAGAATTTCTAAAGTATAAACTATGGAATGGTGATGGAAATAAGTAAGGTGTGAAAGGAGAATGAGAAAACACTGATGATTTTTGTAGAGGGCTTGAGATGAGTAGTCAGGGATAAGTCTGAGTAAGAAAAGAAAAGGGAAAGAGTGTGGATTGATTCAGTGGGCACTGGAAGATCATGAAGGTACTTGAGTAGAGGAACAACAAAAGGCAATGGAAGACGAATCCTGCCACCACATGCAGGAAACAGACCACCACAGCTTCACTCATAGAAATCAAAGACTCCAGGCTGGGTTTCTGAACAGAAGCATATGCCGAGCCTCAAGCCGGTATTGAGTTCTGGTCAGGGTGAAGCAACCATTTAGGAGGTTTTAAAATCTCATTGTCTCAGATCAAGGCAATAGAAGTCATGATGGCCATGAGAGCCATACAAAGGGAATTCAAAGAAGAAAGAAATGGAACAAAGAAAATCCTTTCTAGGAAGGTGGCTTTTGAGATGACCTGGGAAGATGGTTAATGAGTTGAGAAGGGGGACGTGCTTCTACCCTCTCTCCTCCCCTATTGCCTCTCACCTTTGGGAAGCTTCACGGGTGAAAGATAGAGATCTGGGTGATTAATGCTGCATCTTGAGGTTGGTTTCCATGGGAACCTCCACCAAGCTCTTCAGGTCATCCCCATGGCAACTACTGTGAACTTTTCACCTCCACCAACATTCATCTTTACCTTCACCCCATGTTCGCTTAGAAAAGGCCTACGATCTGAGCAGAACAATGACATGATTATCCTAAGGGCAAGCCCCCCAGTAGCCAGCCATTAGTCATGGGTCACTGGCTCATCGGTGACAAACCAAAATTGCCTCTGGATGCCTCAGCTGCCAGCCCTCCCCTTTCCCCTCACCTCCACAAGGCCTGTCCCTCTGCCCAGTAAAAACTGTATTCTGAAAACTCCACGATAGGCCCAAATGGATGCCCTCTCTTGATTTTCAGTTTGGCTTTCTTTTTCTGCCCCCGCCCCCAACCGAGGAAGAATAGAGGGGTGTGGGGAAAGCATCTCTTAGCCACAAACGACCAGCAAGATCAGAAAAATTCATTCGGAGGCTTCCAAATCTCTTCCTTCTGTGTCTGTTAAATAGGCTAAGTCAATCAGGGTGTCTCTCACCTTCCTTTTGCTACCTTTTGCTCTTATCAACAATTATAATAGTAGCATTTCAGCATGTAGTATATGCCAGGCACTATGCGAAATACCCACATTATTTCACTTACTCCTCATAACAACCCCAGAAGGTAGATATGAATATTTTCCACATTTTATAGATGCGGACACTGAGACCCAGGGAGATTAGGCAGTTTGGCAAAGGACACAGAGCAGAGCCGGGACATGCAGCCTTGGCTCTTACACTGCATGCTGGGACATACCGCCTCTGTAGAAATCCCACCATCTGAGCACACTGGACTCTAAGGCCACTATTAACTAGTGATGAGAATAGCAACAGTGTCTGCGTCCTCAGATGCCACAGGCTGCAAATGAAATTTCTGCTTCTTGCATGGGTATGGCTTTGTCCCTGATTCTCAGTGACTTTCTTGCCTGTTCTTGGTCTTAATGAAGCAGCAGGAGAGTGAACTTGGGAGACAGACACCTGGATTTGAATTCCGACTCTGCCAGCTCACTGGCTACATGACTCCTGGGAGCCACTGACCGCCTCCAAGGGTTACCCGTGAATCCTCTATCCCAGGGCTGGGGTGGGGAGTGTTCCCCTCAACAGTGCCTGGCTCAGAGTGAATCTCCATCCCTGATCATTTTCTTCAGTTTTTGCTTTTACCTACTGCATCAGCGCGGTCTACTCTTTAGCCAGGATTTTTTGCGGATGTATTTTGTTTGGGGATCTCCTGGGTCGGTAGTTCTCAAAGTCTGGAGCACCAGCCTCACCTGGGAACCTGTTAGAAATGCAAATTCTCAGGTCTCTCCAGACCCAGTGATCTAGAAATTCTGCCATCTGTGGTTTTAAAAAAAAAACCCCAAGGTGCTTTGGATGTGCTGCACGCTCAAGCTTGAGAATCACTGTCACAAGACATCTGTTTAAGAAAATAATTCTGAGCACCTGTGAAACGCCCACGGGTCACAGTACCCTCACGTATTTGAATTCTTCTGACTCTCGCAAAACACTGCTCTCCAATAGATAAAGCAAAAATTATTATGCCTCTTTTTCTAAAGAGGAAATTGACATCCAAAAGGACAACCATCTCACTCGAGGGCACGTGGTCAGTGAGTCACAAAGCAAAGCGGCCAGGTCTACTTTCCCAGATGAGCATTGCCCTTGACTGATCCTGCAGAGGTCCAGTAACTTCCTCAGGGGCTGGAAATCAACTCCTGAGACCTCTCAGTCAACATCAGACAAGCTAAAAACACTGCTGCTTTGCACAAACCACCTGTCCTCTCTGGACCTGAGTTTCCTATCTGCAAAATGAGGTCACTGAACTGAAGCATCTCCCACTGTGTGTGTCTCCTATGCATATGGGTGCCTTTTGAAGACCCTCAGGGGTCCGTGGCCAAAGAATTTTGGAAACACTAAATCTACTTACCCCTCTTGGAAATTCTCAGTGCATAGGGGTCTTTTAAAGGTTCTGAGAAGTCCTGCCTCAAAGTAGTCTGTTTACATTTGTGTTTATTTTCATGTTATACTTATTAACACCCTCCTAAAAATAATGTTCCATGGAATAAATCTTGGAACTGCTAAATGGACTAAGCAATAAGATCATGTGGTTTTGTGACTTTTTTTCCAGTTCACAGTCCCTTTTATTAACTCACATCAGGAGGCACCAGACAAATCCATTCAATTCCCTTTACCACTTTAGAAGCTCGGCATCCACCTCCCTTTTGGGTAACTTGTGGGCATTCCCTCTAAGTCATTTCCATGACTTTTCTCCCCCATTCCTTCTCTACCTATGTTAGGTTACAGAGGAAAGAAGAGATATCTTCTTCCTGGCAATGGCTTGTAAGTGTTTGTAAAAAGCATCAAGATTTATGCAATGGGTGTTAGGGAAAAAAAAGAATTACTATGAAATACATACTCAGTCCCACATTGCTTTACAGAAAGTTTCTTTCTATAAGTGAGAAACTTAAGTCATTCTAAAGCCAGGCTTTTTATTCCATGTAAAATGCCTTCTCAAAAATCTCAGCCAGGGCTTCCCTGGTGGCGCAGTGGTTGAGAATCTGCCTGCCGATGCAGGGGACACGGGTTCGAGCCCTGGTCTGGGAAGATCCCACATGCCGCGGAGCAACTGGGCCCGTGAGCCACAATTACTGAGCCTGCGCGTCTGGAGCCTGTGCTCCGCAATAAGAGAGGCAGCGACAGTGAGAGGCCCGCGCACCGCGATGAAGAGTGGCCCCCGCTTGCCGCAACTAGAGAAAGCCCTCGCACAGAAACGAAGACCCAACACAGCCATAAATAAATAAAAACTAAATAAATAAATTAAAAAAAAAAAAATCTCAGCCAATGAGAGTAACCAGAGGAAATCTTTCCTAAGCAACACCAGCCGGTAGCTGGGCGGGGCCGGAGTCTGCACAGCATCTGTCCCCAGCCTCACATCTGGACTGTTACGCAGCGTCATAAGAGAAAGCCATCCGCCTCCAACAGACTTGCACAGACATGCCTCTCATTTCAAAAATGAATGTCATGGCATCTGTCCATGGAACCGTGTTAGGTTTCCAGGATCTCTTGATCTCAGGCCAAGAGAGCAGTGGATTTTATAGCAGAGATGCCAGTGCTTCTGCCATTAGGCAGAGGTAGGAAAGACAGAAGAGCAAGGCTGGTGATTCCACATGCTGGATGCACAGAGATGAACATTTCTTGCAACCATTTTATGTTTATCTACATGAATTTTTAAAACTGAGTTATTTATGCACTCCTTAGCAGTCTCCTTGAAAAAACAAATTGTGATACTACTTTACTTTCTCTCTGCCAGAGAGAAACTACTTTCCTCACATGATTCCCTTCTCTGGGAATGTATTCTGTACCCGAGCAACCTGTTGAAATCCTACTCTCACTTCAGTGCCAATTTATATGTCACCTCTCTGATGGCGCAGTCCCTGATCTCCCCAGCCAGAATTAATTCCTTCCTGACCTCCTGTAGCATTTTGTATCTCTTAGCATGGCTCCAGTCTATAGACTGGAAAATTTTGTGTGTGTGTACCAATCTCGCCGACTAGTTTGTAATTCCCTGAGTGTAGAGACCACAGCTTCCCTTTCAGCCTAGGGCTTACGCATAATAAGCGCCCAGTAAATGTTTACTGAGTTAAATTTGCCTTCACTACCTTGTTAGCCAGGGCTGTCTTGGTTGCAGGTAAAAGAAGCCCAACTCAAACTGGCTTAAGCAAACAGACTGATTGGATCATGTTCCTGAGGACAAACAAAAGAGTATATTGACATATGATCCTAGGGAGTCCAGGGTAAGCCCTGAATTAAGGGTGACTCAAATTATTTCATCATGGATCACCTCTCACTCTGACTTTCAGGGCTCATGCTCATTAAAGAGACTTGGGTCCTGTGCCATCCTTCAATGAACCATTCTGGCCAGGGGAGTAGTGTACACCGATGGGCACAGACCTGGGTGATATGCTTCACCTCATAACCAGGGTGATCAGCCCCATTTGAACCAGGAGGACTGAGAGTGGGGCAGGAGTAGTTCTTCTTCCAGAGGAAGAAGGCATGGTTGCTGGGCAGGCAAAAAATAACAGATATTATGACAGCCTCCTTCCATAAGGTGAGGAAGACTCCCCTAACAATTAGAACCGTCAAAGAATGGGATAATCTCTCCTGTGAGATATTGAGCCAATCATCCATTTACCATAAATATTTTATAGAGAGTAGGAGGGTTTGGACTTCTAAGGTTCTTTCCAACTCTCACATCCTTTAAGATTACAAAAGAATATTCACAGTGAAGAGAAAAATAAGAGAACAGAGAGCTGCTGAACTCAAGGGCGTTTTTTTTTTCCTTTTTTTTTTTTTGCAGAGAGCAGATGTGGCCGTGGCCCCTTTAACTATCACCTTGGTCCGGGAAGAGGTGATAGATTTCTCCAAACCATTTATGAGTTTGGGGATCTCCATCATGATAAAAAAGCCACAGAAGTCCAAGCCAGGGGTCTTCTCCTTCCTGGATCCTTTGGCTTATGAGATTTGGATGTGTATTGTTTTCGCCTACATTGGAGTGAGTGTTGTCCTTTTCCTGGTCAGCCGCTTCAGCCCCTACGAATGGCACAGTGAAGAGTTTGAGGAAGGGCGGGACCAGACAACCAGCGACCAGTCCAATGAGTTTGGGATATTCAACAGCTTGTGGTTCTCCCTGGGAGCCTTCATGCAGCAAGGATGTGACATTTCTCCCAGGTGAGTCAGCTCTTCTCAACCCCTTTGCTCAATGCCATATATATAGGAAAAAACAAATACTGGGAAATTAAGGGTGGGAATTTTTTCCAGACTTTATAGTATTCGGTTTTTCAACTATGCTTTACTGTCAACTGTCCGTTGCATGCTGTGGATTATACGGACACATCCTGTGCCTTGACCAGTTCTATCTGCTATCTGGGTGATGTGCTCTGTCAAGATTAACAGGCCTAATCACGACTCTAATGTTCTGTAGCCGAAAGGTACAGAGAAAGGATGGGGGACAGTATGGTACGACTAACGTTTGTTGAGCACCTACCACATATGCTAAGCGAGGTTTTGAGTCCTCTACATGCCTTATTTCATTGAATCTTTGCAGAAGCATTAAGTGGAATTCTCGTTCTATCTCCTTTTACGAATGAGGGACCACAGAAATGTTGAATATATTTCCAAGGTTAAACAGCTAATAGCTAGGTGAGTCAGGATTCAACCCCCATCCTGAACTATTTCCGAGGGGTAGAAGGAGCACTGAATTATGAGTGGGTTCTCACTCTGGTTCTAGCACTTTCTGTGTGTCTCTGGACAAGTCACCTGGCCCTTGCAGACCTTGGTTTCTTCATCTTTAAGAAAAAATGGTTCTGCTTTTCTTGGTTCTGAGAAAGATCTTGGAAATAATCTAGTTCCCATGGTGATGTAAATTTGTTTCTTACGGTTGGAAAATGAAGTTTCTTAGAAATGCCTCAGATATCATACTGAGAGTACTGGGGTGACCAAATCAGTGAGGTTTCAGCCCCCACAGGAGACATGAGTAGCTCCATTTTTGTCTGTTTTACATATTGGACTTGTGAATACAATTTCTTTTGAAAAACGGAAGGGAAAGGAAAGGAGAAGGGAGGGGAGGGGAGGGGAGGGGAGGGAAGGAGAAAGAAGGAGGCAGGGAGGGAGGAAGAAGGAAAAGTGGAATGGAGAGGGGAAACAAAAAATCTGAAAACTACCAATCTACACCAATTCCCAAATTTACTGACCCCCTTTCTGTCTTTGTGTGTAACGTTCTTTCAACTATATTCTGGAAAGTTCATGTCACAAATCATGTCACAAATAAATAAGTGCTGACTGTATTTCCTTTTACAGTTGCTTAATGTCTGTGAGCTCTTTAATCAGTATGCAGTCCCTTATAGATACCGAGCTTCTAAAGCATGCAGGGAGGCATGGCTTAGAATCTGGCTGCATGAATAGATTTGCACACACTCTCACTTTCTGGGGGCATAACTGCATAAATACCAAGGCCTCATAGACACGTGCTGGAGGCATCTTTACCACCTGTCTGGTTCGCATTTGGGTGTCAGCAAGGACCAATATTCCTAAGTGGCAATGGAATAAAATCTTCCTAAGGAGCTCCCCTCAGGACTCATTTTGCCCGCTGTATAATTTAGATTGTCTCATCGTTCACCATTATACTCTTGTTTTTCTTTAAATAAGAAGACAGTCAGGGGGGTTGCGTGGGAGAAGAGGTGTGAGACTGGAAGCCTGGCCAGTACTGGCAAACACATGGTAAAGAGCAGAGAGAACCAAGCAGGGGAAGGGCTTGCTTAAAAATAACTCAGGCCAGTAGGTAAACAGTGGGAAGAAATGATTCTTCACTAGTCAGTATAATGGGCCATCCAAACATGCATGTGTCTGAAAAGACCCCTGGGCTTGTTTTTTCTCCTTTATTTCCTTCATGGCTGGGCATCTTATCCGCTAAGGGCACCCTTGTGGACTGACCTCAGACTGTGTTTTCACACTCCTCACCATTCCTCCTGAAGTCTCAAGTTAGTGACCCACAAACTGAATCCTCTAGCAGGCAAGTTTCTGTGTAACCTGCACAGTTTGGCAATGATGGTCCAAAACTGAGTGGCAGCTGCCCTCTTGAGCTGATGCGTGTATTCCCCACTGGACCACAGCCCCCAGGTGATCAGCTTCATTCCTGCGTGACTCAGCTGCCCCTGAAAGGGTATGTGCGCTTGTGACTTCTGGCTAGAAGAGGATTTTCAAACTGTGTTTCCAGGACTCCTGAGGGTTCCACGAGGCTATCTTAGGAATTGACCTTGAGGTGAAGATGACACCAAACAGGAAACCCAGCCTCCTTCCTTCCCATTTCTAATAAATCAAATCCGCTCTATGCTTCTGTATTTTCACTGGTAAAATGGGAAACAACCCTAGTATTGTTGTGAGGTTTAAGAGAGATTGATACATATAGAACCCATAACACAGTATCCAGCCAGCACATAGGAAGCACAACAAAAGGGAAGCTATTTTCAATTCTTTTATCGATTTTCTATATTGGACTTCTGCTAAACTTCACTAGAAGAAAGGGTGCCACTGCTCACACTGATTGAAAAGCCACTGGACCTCTCTCTTCTAGGCAAGTCCACGGACAAAGCAGAACGGTGGTTCACTCCTGAGACCAGCAATACCTGGGTTTCTGAGGCTCCCCCTCAGAGGGACTGGGAGGAAGGATTTTGGATTTAAGGGTCTGAGAAGACCCTACCTGCCAGAAAAAGGAGTTTGATCCACTTGAGGTGGACTCTTGCATACCAGGCCTAGCTCAGCCAATTCCAGCACTTAGGGACCTGCATAAACCCCCCTAAGAGTCAGAATATGCATCACAACATTTGTTGGGAATATATGCTAAAGAGAAAAGGTACATACTTCACCTCACTAGGGCCAGACAAAAACACAAGGATGCTATGACAGTGATGAGAACCAGAGCCAAGCAGACAAGTGCAAACACCAGTGGAAGCTTTTGTTGTTGTTGTTGTTTACATATTTCCTGATGAAGTCAACGAAGTTTCATGAGCCTCTGATATGCAGAGCACTAGACACCCTGGGGCTACAGTAGGAGGTATTTTTAAGGGCTTTTGATACTCAAACATCTTTTCCAATAAGCTTCAATTAATTGTTCTTGCTATTTACTAACAGAATATATCATAAATCCTCACAAATTTAGAACTTGGGGGATTAAGTTCCACCTAAATTGCACGTATCTGCATGCATACACAAGTAGCTTTATCTTTTCTTAATCTCGTCAATATTTATATTAATGTCTATTAACCAAAAGCCAATGAAATGTGGCCAGATGTGGTTGTCTGCAAGTAACGCAATAATCTGACCAGAGTAATAGGAACAGTTAAAGAGTTACCTTTCTTATAAGGAGAGCGGAGGCAGACAGTGGCTCATGGTTCAGTGAAATCGGGGTCTGCTGTGCTATGGTTGCCCCAGCCTTTTCTCGTGTGCCCAAAACGGCGGCTCCCAGATGTCACGTCCGTGTTCAAGCAGCAAGAGGGGGAAAAAGTACTGCAGCCAGTTCCGTCTCTTTGGAGCAGGAAACCAAAAGCTTACAATATACTCCCCATCCCAAGCGGGCATCTCCTTCTGTCTATCTCGTTAGTCAGAGCAGTGGCCCACAATCACTTCTAGCAACAAGGAAGGTGGAAATGGCAAGAATTGGGTTTTTTAGCCTCTAAAATGGAAGGGGTTGGAATGGATATTGGTGAGTCAACCAGCAGCACTGGCCAAAGCGCCCAAGTCAATGTTTTGTTCACCGACACCATGAATAGATAAGATAATATGTAAATAGCACCTTCAGTGATATACGCCAGTAAATGCTACTGATTTGCTTTCAAGAGTCTTCTCTCCCCCCTTTAAAATGTTTCTATGAGAAATTGTTTTCGTGTAGCCTATTTTAACATTCAAAGTTAAAATTCAATTGAGCTATGATCACAAATTACAACTTTTTTCATTAGGTTGATGGTAAGATATTAAGAATGCCATCCATGAGTTGCCTTTGCAGGCCCGTGTCTTGTGCCCAAAGACCTATTTTTAATAGATACTTTAGATTTCTTTTTTCAGGGACAGGAACATTTTGAGAAGGGATATATTAAAGGAAGGGCAAAAATCATCCCAGGCAAGATTTATCTTTAGTTCCCCCAACTTTCCTTTCTGTAGCTTTTGACCCTATTTGTGGCCAATGTCATTCATTTACTCAACAGATATTACTAATTGCCCGTGAGGTGCAGCACGGGGTGCTGGGTGCCGAGGATGTGAAGATACACTGATGATGGAGCATGAGGGGGCGGGAGTCTTTCCTTCAAGGTGATGGCAAGTACAGCGGGATAAGACAGACATTACGTAAACAATTGTGAATGTATAAATTGTGATGCACTGTGAATAAAATGAATCTGCTGTAGCACTAGATAATAAAGGAAGTGGAATTAAAGGGGACTGACTTAGGGTGTTCTGAGAAAGTTCCTCCAAGGAGCAGATAGGTAAGAAGGAGCTAAGCTTACACAGAGCTGTATTATTAGAGAAGTAGGCAGAGACCAGATCGCGCACCGCGGCCATAGTATAGATTTAAAGTTTTACTCTAAATGCAATGGGAAGGCACTGGAGAGTTTTAAGCGAGGGAAGGATTGATTTACATGTTGTAATACTACTCTGGGGAGCTATGAGGAAAATGAATTAAAGCAGAGAATAGTCAAGAGTGGAAACAGAGGGACCAAGCAATAGGTTCTCACGTCTGTCTAGGGGCAATTATAGTGATGGAAATTACGATGGGCATGGAGATGGATTAGTGGTCTACTCTGAAACTAGAATTGACAGCCCTTGCTGATAGACTGGATATTTGAAGGGGAGGAGAGGGAAGAGTCAATGGTGTCTCCAAGAGGTAGGGAGCATTTGGAAAACATGGCACCACAATTCCGGAGACCTTTAGGTCTGGCTCCGATCGTGAGAATGATCTAGTCCATCCGCCCCGTTACAGATGAGGAAACTGAGGCTCCAAAGGGGAATGGGATTTTCTCTAAGGTCACCAGGGCAATGCCTCTGGCCTGCTGCCGCCCAGTCCAGTGCCGCCTACCCTGCAGTCTCATCCCAGGCTCCACTGCCTGCAAGTGAACTCAGAGTGAGCCTTTCAACTCTTTATTCCCACGGCCCCTACCTCCCCTTTGGCTTCCACTTTGCTGGGATTGGATGACCTTAGTAAGGAAAAGGAGAGGGGTTTGGAAGGTCGTAGGGGAAGAGAGGAAAATGGGAAATTATGATTTCAGCTTTCAGAACTCTTGTATTCCTGATCTTAGAATGTGACAGAATGTATGATAATTCTTTCCACCTAGTAGAGATAATTACTCTCAGCGAGAAGAATTCTAAAGCGGGGGAGTGATAGCACTTTGGAGGTCTCTGGGAACCCTCTACCACAGCCCCTGCCCCAGTTAATGTGCTTGTGGAGAGCCCTGAGGCTGATTCACCGTGGGAACAGAGTAGCCAATGAACAGAGCTGATAAACGATGGCAGCCTGACCTTCGCATTCACACACAAATTCCACAGCAACCAGTATTACAGTGCATGGAGGGGTGATGAGGAACCTCCCCCTTCCACCTCCTGTTCTCCCCGCTTCCCTCCCAGAGATAGGCATGGAAACCCCTTCCTCTTTCCCATGTTGATGTAACTGGAGTGCTGCAGGGGAAAGAAGGGGGTAAACGTTCAGGGAAGTTGACGGAAGCAGCCTGAATGTGTGAAATAGTTTATCTTTAGAAAGCATAATCCTCATTCAGGACACAGATTCATTGCTGCAAGGAACAGTGTCATAAGGATGTGTGCACAGAGATGATGCAAGAAATGTGTGTTAGATGCTTTGGGTCTTGGGACTAGGTATGAGGGTTTCCGCTGGGACCCCTGCGTCAGAATCGCCTGGGATGCCTGTAAGAATGCAGATTTCCAGGCCCCACCCTAGGTCCGTGGAATTGGGAATTCTGCAATTGGAGAGAGAAAAACACATTTCACAAGCCCTCCCCTTCCCCGAGGGCAGCTGGGCATTAAAGTCTGAAAGCCATTGAGCTAGGATGTTGTTCAGGAAACTCAGTTTAGAAGTGTAAGAAGTAAGGTCCATGGGGCAGCCTGAAATCGTGCCAGTCAACCGCAGCAAACACCGAGCCCAGGATCTGCCTGCTCGCTGCCCTGGGGTGTGTTACCTGCCAGGGGAGTGAGGCCCTGGGCATGACCACTGAAGGCAGAAGCCTTGCCGGGACCCTGCTGCCTCTGCAGGCCAGGCTACCAGGAGGAGTTCATAGAGGATTCACCGGAGTACATTCCCCTTGATGGGGTCCCCCTCGCCATTAACAGGTACCACAGCTGTGACAGGGGTGATCTGTGCAGGGACAGTGTGTCCCCCATCACTGGGGGACTCCAGCTCAAGGCCTCCTTCCTTTTCAACTTTAACCGTCTGCTACCTGATGGCGAGACCCAGAGCCAGGCTCTGATACTGAGCAGTTTTGCAGACCATGGTGAAGCACAGGAGTAGAAGTTTCAGAGCCTGTGCAAGCCGGATGGAAATATTCAAATGAAGGCAGTGACAGGAGGGTAAAAGCTTTGCTGGACATGCAAATGAAAAGCATCATTTTCTGCCTCTCAGCCAGCAGTTCTGGCCGCCAGCAAGGGGGAAGTCAAATTGTTCTCTCTTTCTCTCTAGATTGCTGCGGAACTCCAGGGTTTGAACAGTTTAATTGAAGGAGAGAGTTTTTTTCCCTCCAAAATCACAATAAGCAAACATTCAGAAAGTGTTTCCCAGAGCCAAAAGGGATGTTCAGGACCATTTAGTCTCTCCTTAAATGTTTATTTAGCACCTGTTATATGGCAGGCATGGTTCAGGATGCTACGGGAGACATCACCAAACAAAGCAGACAAAAACCCCTGCCCTCCTAGAGCTTACCTTCTAGGGAGAGAAAGCAGGCAATAAACAAAATAAAATGTAGGCAACACCCCCATCCCAATTCGATAGGTGAAGCTTCTGGCTTACAGGGAGGGGAAGGGACTTAGCCAAGGTCACACAGATAACCAGCATAAGTTCAGTAACACAAAAACAGGGGTGAGCTAGGAGCTGTGCTCAACTGGGCATGCCTGTGTCAGCTAAAAAGGGGCTGCTCCCACTCAGCCCTGGACAGTCACTTCCAGGAGAACTCTGCAGATGAAACCAACGCACACCTACACTCAGCTTGTGGGTCGTCAGCTGGGGACCCCTGGAAGAATGGTGCTGAGTATAAAACACCACTGTGCCTTTAATGCATTTAGGCACACTTGGAATATCATATTTATAGATTTTTTTAAAAGGAATTCTCCTCTCCCCACCAGCCCTCATTTTTGGTTCGAAGGATAAAAAACTGATTGCTATGTTTTTCTTTCCTTTCACATATCTTGGAAAATCCAGGCCGTGAATAGGGCTGCACTAAAAGAAAGACAGTCCCCACAACTCTATATCCAGAAAGGTCCGTCTACATCTTCCTGGAGAGAATCCCTTTTTTTTTTTTTTTTTTTGACTGCGTTGGGTCTTCGTTGTTGCGCGCGGGCTTTCTCTAGTTGCAGCAAGCGGGGGCTACTCTTTGTTGCAGTGCGCGGGCTTCTCATTGCGGTGGCTTCTCTTGTTGCAGAGTACGGGCTCTAGGTGTGCAGGCTTCAGTAGTTGTGGCACACAGGCTCAGCAGTTGTGGCGCACGGGCTTAGTTGCTCTGCAGCATGTGAGATCTCCCCAGACCAGGGCTCGAACCTGTGTCCCCTGCATTGGCAGGCAGATTCTTAACCACTGCACCACCAGGGAAGCTCCCCACCCATTTCTTTTTAAACCCTCTCTGGAAATATAGCATCTGAGATCCAGAGACCCAATTGTTCACCTGGAAAGAAGTACTGAGTTCTAAAAAGGGAAAAATGAAAGCATAACTAATTGAATTGATGGGGAATGTATGCTCAGAGTCCTATGGGGAGCCTGATGGTTTTGAATATGAGTTAAGTACCACCATCCAACTGTGGCAAATGAATACTTCTATGCTAGCCTGTGTTCAAGCAAGATCATAGGTGAATGAAGCCCAAGGTAGCTAGCAGAAAATAACGCGTTCCACTAACACAGAAACGACAGACCTACGTGATGACAGTCACCTTGTGTATCTGGTGGCTTAAGGAGAAAGGACCTTAAAATGAGGAGGCACAGTAGCTGCTGAGAGCAGAATGGAGCCCTTCCCAAGGGGGGAAACAGGAGCAGCTGCGTCACAGGCAGCGGGCCCACAGGGTTGGAGGAGGTGGTAAAAGATCTTAGAAAGAAGCTCAGTCTCAGTCTACTAGCCCACTGGGTGAGTCGCTTCCCTTCTCTGTCCCACTTGCCCCTCTTCAAAATGGGAGCAAGATGGTGCCTGGTATGTCCCCAGCTCCCATCTAAGGCTAGTGTCCCTTTGATTCCCAGGTCCAGCCAAGGCTCTAGCCAAGCCAGATTGTGCTTCATTCTGTTTCCCCAGCCCCAGGCTGCCTTTATAGCCTTGTCATTCCCTCTATTTGGAGCACCCTCTCCCATCTTTCCCTCTCAGTGACACTCCCTTTTGCAAATACTGCCTTCCCACTGCTTCCCTCCCAAGTCCCCGGAAGCTATGCTTTGCAGTAATAGTTACAGCTTGAACTCGGGAATAGGCCTGCCTGCAGCTGAATCCTAGCTCTGCCACTTACTGTCTATGTAAGCGTGGGAAAATAACTTCTCTGCGCCACAGTTTCTTCTTCTGGAAAATGGAGATAATAAAAACACCTACTTCAAAGGGATAGTCTGAGTATTAGATGACACAATGCGTGGAAAGCTCTTCCTTGGCTGATGCACAAATGGTAAATGCTATCGACATAGTTGTTGCTGTCGCCATGGTCATCTGAATCTCTCCGAGGGCATCTTATATCTTCAATCCTCAGCTACCATTGCCCATTTCTGTTTCTTATCAAAACACATACTGGCAAACTTATCTCTGCCGCTCATCCAGAATCTGACACGGGGTGTTGTGTGTTCTAAGTACTCAACACATGTTTGTTGAATGAATACATGCACTTTCACAAGTAGCCTTCTAAAATATGACCATGTCATATTTTGCACTTAATGGAGAGAAAGCAACCTAAGAGAGAGAATTTCTGGCTGTCACTAACTACCTGTGTAACATGGGGCAACTCAGTCCTGGTGTTTCAATGAATGTGGAGGAAAAGCAGGAGGAATTGGAGGAAAGGAAGTTAAATAGACCAACCCAGAAAACAAAGTCCCCTGTCATCCTAGAGTTGCCACTTACCCCACTTTTCAGGAACATTCTACTCTTCTCTTTGCTGGGAAAACAGTAGTAATAACTGCTTAGTTTGTTGCACCTACTATGTATCAGGCACTCTCTTAAGTGTCATATGATGTTACCTCTAATCACCGTGACAACCTCTGCTCAGGGACATCAACATCATTTTATAGATGAGAAAACTGAGGCTGAGAGCAATTAATCCCCTTGTTCATGGTTACCCAGCAGAGCTGCGATTATAACCTGTGTCTCTTGGAATCAAAGACTCGTGATTTATCTTTGACACACCATTGTCTTCCAAGACCAAAAATCTTCTGAAGGTCCCTTAGGGCTCCCTGTGGATTGTTAGAATTCATGGAAGTAAAAAGCATCCTTTTTCTTCTGTAGGGTTCCCTAACTTTTTTCTAACAGACCTTTTTTGCTTTGGGTTTTCTTCCATTAATATTCCTTACAGTATCTTTGTCCTTAAAAGCCATCTCCTGGGGAAGAAGAGCTAAGCCCCTGGGAGGGCACTCTGCCCCACCAGAGTGTGTGCTGCACGGCCAGCTGGGTGAGGGAGATGGTGAAACAGACAAGAGCAAAGATGCAACTGGTGCCGCTTTGGAGAGGCCAACCTCTTGGTTTCAGCTGGGAGGTGACTGTGGACATAGGGTGGATTCCACAGTCAGAGCTAAAAGCTGGAGAGGGCATATTTTTACCTGTAGTGCTTTAGACATAAATGGAGGGGGGGGAAAGGCAAAAAGGATTACAAATGGCCTTAAAATTACGGTCCATCTGGAGGCTACACGTTTATCCTATAGAAATGATTGTGCAAATGTGGCAAGATGTATGTATAAGGATTTTCATTTCACTGTTGTTTTAAAAAGTTAGAAGTAGCCCACTGACCGTCAGCTGAAAAATGTGATGCTTCGTCATCCAGTGGAACACAATGCAGCTGTTTAGGTGGATGAACAAGGCTGCCTGTGCTACTTCGTAAAGATCTTCAGGATTGCGTAGCCTGGATAATAACGGGAATCATGGGTTCTCGTCCCACCGGTCCCAAATCATAGGCTCTTTTCACTGCACCCTGCTGCCTTTTTGGAACACAGGAAACTAGGGGAATGTGTCACTGAGGACTAAACTCTGTGGTATGTAGAGTTGAAGCTAGATTCTTTTCTGAGAAAGGAAATATTAGTGTGGGTTGTAGTGAAAAGAGACCTCTGGGAAGCATTGGACTGTGGCTTGAAAAATGAGATAAGATTTTCTACAAAAGCAAGAGAAATGAAGAGGGAAATCTCTGGTGGGGGAATCACTGTGAGCAAAGGCACTGAAGCAGGCATATGCTGAGCCAGGGGACCTGTCAATCAAGGTCATCCCTAGGGACTCATTAGCCAAGGGTTTGGAGCTCACAAGGTTTAAGGATACATTCAATACCATGACTTTGGGGGCCCTATAACCTGTTGTATAGGCATTAGAGTGTCACCCAAGAAACACAGAATCTAAAATGGGCAATGTTGGGGCTTCCCTGGTGGCACAGTGGTTGAGAATCTGCCTGCCAATGCAGAGGACACAGGTTCGAGCCCTGGTCTGGGAAGATCCCACATGCCGCGGAGCAACTAGGCCCGTGAGCCACAACTACTGAGCCTGCGCGTCTGGAGCCTGTGCTCCGCAACAAGAGAGGCCACGATAGTGAGAGGCCCACGCACAGCGATGAAGAGTGGCCCCCGCTTGCCGCAACTAGAGAAAGCCCTCGCACAGAAACGAAGACCAACACAGCCAAAAATAAATAAATAAATAAATTTTTTTGAAAAAGGGCAATGTTGGGCCAGTTCTTCGGTTGCTGCCAGGAAGTAACTCCCTACTCCCCGTGGAGCACCTTTATTGATTGGTGTTAAGGCTTGGTCCACCATGGGTGGAACCATGTCAGCCAGGGTCTAATTTCTGGAATTCAGAGGATTCTGGCACTCAGGAAGTCCCTGCCACTGCTGTTGCCAGGTTATTTATCTCCTGAGCAGCAGACAGAAGGGGCTGTCAGGCAGAAAGGGGCTTCCCTTCTGTGGAAGTCTGGCTGGGCACTCACCTGGTATTCATCTCCCCTTTCATGCCCTGTTCTCTGTGTAGGTCCCCACTCTGAGAATGCAGAGAGAGAATGAAGAGGGAGTTTATCTTGCTTTGTTTCTGATTACTGTAGGTATGTATTTCTACAGATCCAAGAGAGGATTAATCAAACATTTTAATTGAGTACCATTTAGGATATAAACCTTGCCTTAGGTACAGTGCTAAGCATTATGGCAGGTATGAAAAAGCAAGAAACCTGAGTACAGACCTCTGACTTTGCAAGAACCAAGATATACAAGGGAAGAAAGGTAGATAATAAAGCAGAATGTGCATTTGATAATTCCCAAGGGCAGGATTTATAGACAATAGGTAGAAAAGAAAGATCACTGAGGACTCAAATGGTCTGGGTTAGCTTGGAAGAAAAGGAGGGACTTGGGCTGGTCCCAAGGGATAAAGGTAGACTTATAGAAGGAGCCTCAGGTAAGGCGATGGTGGCAGGAGAGCCCAAGCAAAGCAGAGGAGATGGCTGTGTTTGGAGACCAAGTACCCGGTCAATCACACAGACCGGGGTTTGGATTGTCGTCCACCAGTTACCAGCTATTAAGACTTGAGCCAGTAACTTAAGTGCCAAGCCTGTTCCCTCAACTTTAAAAAAAGAGGCCATTAATACCAATATCATAGGATTCTCATAAGAATACATGAGCAAACAGAGACTAAAGCATGTTGAGTAGTGCCTAGCTTTATTTTTGACCATTAATACCAATATCATAGGATTCTCATAAGAATACATGAGCAAACAGAGGCTAAAGCATGTTGAGTAGTGCCTAGCTTTATTTTTGAACTACAACAGGGGTTCAAGAAAATCTTAATTTTCTTTCCCTTCTTTTGTGTTATCACTTTACTTCCTTTCTGCTTTGTCCCTGGCCCCCTACCGATCATTTATTCTCTGCTAAGAGCTTTCAGAGACTCACTGACATGCCTCTCTTTATCTGGCTGTGCTCCTGGTCCAGCACTGGCCAGAGGGAAGTCCGGATGCTGTTCCCATGAGAAGGGGGAAGGCTGCCAGGTGCAGTGCTATGACTCGAGGATATTGGCAGCATCATTCACTCCATCCCAGGGTTATTCCATACCTCAAGTCTGGACAGGAACTGGATCTGAACTCCTGCCTGCTTCCCTGGCAAAACTCGTCACCTGGGCAGTGACCCTTCCCACCAAACCACAATGGCCTCCAGTCCCCTCCTGATCTCCTGGGCACCCGGTTTTCTTTCTTAGTGGTCAGATTATGATGGTTTCTTCTGTATCCCAGAGTGACAGACACTGGTTTTGCAGGACTTGTAAATACACAAGGCTTTTTCCAGAGAGTAATTAAGAACATGAGCTCTGGAGTTAGACCTGGGCATAATTCTACTTCTTAACACTAATTTGCTGTGTGACCCTGGGCAACTAGTTTTGCAACTCAGAGCCTCTGTTACTGCATAACAAGCTACCCTGAACTTGTGGCATGAAACAACAGCCTTTTTATTATGTTCACAGATTCCCTGGGTCAGGAAACTTGGAAAGGGGCACAGTGGGATGGCTTGTCCCTGCTTAAAGATGTCTGGGACCTCAGATGGGAAAAACTAAAAGGCTGTGGATGACTTGACAGCTGGGGCATGGAATCATCTGAAGGCTCACTTACACCGCTGGCAGTGGAGGCTGTCATCCTGAACACCTATACGTGCCCTCTCCACACTCTGCTTGGGCTTCCTCATGGCGTGATGGCCAGGTTCCAAGAACAAGGGACCAAAAGGAAGCAGGCAGAAGCTGTAGCACCTTTCATGACTTACCCTGAGAAGTCACATGCCATCTCAAAAGGGAAGGAACATATAGTCTACCTTTCAGTAGGACAACTGTCAAAAATCACATTGTAAAAAGAACACATGGAATGGGAGAGGTTGTGGTGGTGGAATTTGGAAAAAACAATCAGCCACACCTTATATATAAAGGGAAGCTAATACTTTTTGGAATTAAAGATTAAAGAAGATAAGGAATTTAAAATACTTAGCATGGTGCCTGACATGTAATAAGTGCTCAGTGAAAGACACGTAGTCATTCACATTCATACTCTCTCTCTCTCTCTCTATCCCCCAACAAACAGAGATACATACACATATGTATGACACTTCTGGACAGTGCTTATTAACATGCAGTCCGTGCTTATTAATAGTTTGTGTCTATAAGAGATGCTAGTAATTATTTAAGTTAATGAATCTATAGATTAGATCCCAAATGAATCTACAGAATGGAGCCTTAAAAGTCAGGTCATTTCTTGTCTACCTCATTTTTATACTTCAGGAAACCCACGTTGAGAGAGTTCACACAGTGGGTTAAATTAACACTGAGCTTTTTATAATCTAGACTTGGAAGAAGCATTTTTGTTGAAAAGAACTCAAGTGACCCTTAACAAACAATGAGCAATTTTTCAAAGGACTGAGGTTTAGATTTCAACAACTTTCAGGATCTGTAAGGCCTTGAACTTCATCATCATCCCCGGAGGCAAATGAAAAGGGATAGAAGGTGCACAAAAGCTTGATGTGTTCTCATTTTGCAGATCTGCACACTGAATTGAGCCAGGTCACTCACTGTCTTTGCCTTTTCAAGACTACACAGATTGTTCCTGCTCCCCAGAGCCAAGGGTTCCCACATTTAGGCAGTATTTGCTCAGTGAATCAGCAAGCAAAACAATCAGAATTAGCAAAATTGAGTTGCTGTGCCTTTGCATCTCTGCACTAAGAAGTACTAAGGACAAAGGGAACAGAACGGAAGGTGCATGGCTTGTTTCTTCTCACCAAGGCTGTGCAGGGATCTTGGCTGGACTCAGAAGACATAACTGTGCCAAGTGACCTTGGGCAAGTGACTTAACTCCTCAGACCTCAGATTTCACAGACTGAACGATCTGGCGTTCTACAATGGAGAGCATTTACTGAGCCCCTACGATCCGTTCTCTCCTTAGTATGGTGGAGAGTACACAGAAATAAGAAATGCCAGGTCTTGGCTTACATGATGTTCACAGTCTAATTGGAGAGATAAGACTAACACACAAGCAGCAATGAACTTACAAAGCTCGGGTGTATCTTGAGCACTGAGTGCCATCCACGGGTGACCCAAAAGGGAGAGATGGATGTTGGTAGAAGGTCAGTCTTCATCTATCCATATGGCTGGAGGGAGAAAGGGCAAGCACATCATTAAACCAGAAGTCAATCTATCAGGCTTCCCCACAAAGCCAATGCTTTTGTATTTCACCATAGCTTCTACATCAAAACTCAAAGAGGGAAAAAGAATTTTCCTACTTATATAGAGAAGATTCATAGTTTATTTTTTTTAACTTCAACGTCCTTTTTACTCAATGGACTTTTCCCTCTTAAATTTAATACAACATGATGAGTAAAGGAAGGTTTTGATTAGAATCTGGTTTTACCCATATCTTCCCCCTTTGAAGCACAACTGATTTTATTTTTTTTAATTTTGTTGAAGTATAACACACAAATAAGTGCACCAATCACAAATATACCACTCAATTAATTTTCATAAAGTGAAAACACCTGTGTAATCAGAACTCAAATTAAGAAATTGAATACTACCAGAACCTCAGGCACCTCCGCCCGCCTGCTCACTTCTCCAAACAAGACTAACCACTTAGTTAGTCTTTACTTCTGATGTCATAGATTAATTTTACTAACTGAGCTGTCTTTGAATCTCAAAGCAGAATTATACTCTGTGTACTCTTTTGTGTCTGGCTGTTTCTGCTCAATATTATGTCGTGAGGTGCGTCTATGCTATCACATAGAATTGTAGTCCGTTCATTCTCATTGTTAGGTAATATTTCATTGTGTGGATTTATCACAGTTTATTTATCCACAAATCAATCCAGAAGTGTGACTGTCTTTGCAGATAAACATTCTGGTTGCTCCCAGTGTGAGGCCATTATAGATAATGCTGCTATAAATATTGTAGAAGTCTTTTGATGAGCACACTTGAATTTCTGTTGGGTGTATACCTAGGAAACGAATTCCTAGGCCACATTATTTATCATTTCCTGTCATAGATTCTGCCAGGCTATTTTCTGAAAACAAATTTACACTCTCATCAATAATATATATGAGTTCCAGTTGCTCGCCATCTGCCTTTTTTATTTTAGCAAGTGGGTGTATTGCAATATACACAGTTTTACACAGTTATACACAGACATTGCCATTTTAATTTGCATTCTCCTGATGACTAGTACCTTTTTCATGTTTATTAGCCACTTGTACAGCCTCTTTTATTAAGTACCTTTGTGAATTTCTTGCTCATTTTTCTGTTGTGTTTTTCTTATTGTTGAGCAAGAATTATTTATATATCTTTGATACACGTCCTTCTTCAGATGTCTGTTATATCAATATTTTCTGTTCTGTGACTTGTCTTTTCACGCTCTTGACAGTGTTGGATGAGGAAGAGAAATACATAATTTTAAGGTAGTCCACTTAGCAAGGTTTTTCCTTTACAGCTAACATTCCTTGTACCTTGTGTAAGAAGGCTTTGCCTACCTCAAAGTCATGAAGATATTCTTCTATGATTTCTGCTGAAATGTTACCTTTCACATTTATCTATGTGTCCTATAGATATGTTCAAGGTCAATTTTTTTTGCACATGGGTATCCTACTGAACTAGCATGATTTATTGAGAAGTCCATCCTTTTCCCCACTGCCTACCCCTTTCTCATAAATCACCCAATGCACATAGGTCTGCTTCTGGACTCTTTATTCTCTTCTGTTGATATACTTGTCTATTCTTGCCCCTATACCACACTATCTTAATTAGTAGAGCTTTATAATATATTGATAACTAGTAACCAGATGTCTGGAGAAGTCTGCTCAGGGTGCTGAAACAGAGGTTGGATGATTCCCCTGGAGGCATTGAATGTGGTGTAGAAGAGAAACTTTTATGAGACCATATCTGCAGTCTTTTTCTAACCATAAGATGCTATGATTCTGTTGAAGCACCAGTGCTTGGGAGTTTTCTCAAAGCTCTAGAACAAATCAATAGCTGAGACTCTGTCAGTGATTTTCTGGACAGTGTTTCAAAACACCTAAAAGTGACAGTTAAAACTCAAGACAATCATGAGTAGAAAAGGTATCCTTTAGCATCCAAACATGGAGCATGTAAAACTCTAGAGACTACCAGAGAAAAGAATTAATCCTCTTTCAAGTAAATTAATGTAAATTTCAAGTAAATTAATGTAAATTAATGCATTTCAGACGAGATAGAAGGTAGTGAGGAGCAGATACGAATTTGTCATGCACTCAACACATGGTTGCTTTTATTAACCCTTAGTCTCAAGTCAATGTGTGAAGAAAGCAGGGCCTTGCATTGGCACACCATAGAGAGATTAAAAACTTTAAAAAATGTGGATTTTTTTCAGGTATTATGTTTTGTACCAGTTGAGTCTAAGGGTATTATTAAGTAATGGATGTGTTGGGCAGTTAAACTAAGAGTATTGACCTAGCTGTGAATCACCCAGCTCTCCATACATGATTAAAATACAAATAAGTCACAGAAAGAGTGAACTCATCCATAGCCTTGAACCACAGCACAAAAACTGTCCTGTGCAAAATTTGGTTCCATTTCATCTCGTGAATTTTCCACCCCTGTTTATGTCAACCGTGGTGAAACACTGTGGCTTTGAAAAGGATAAACAACATTTGGTTTCTCTTGCAGCAAAACAATACCCCCCAACACTCAATAAATCAAAACTGTACTGGCAAAAATCAAACAATTCCATCATTTGCTGAAACGTCTAAAATCCTCAAATTGGTCTGAGTGCTTCTGTAAGCAATTTAATCAATCAGTGTTAGCAAAAGTATGTTAGTCACCCATAGTGGACTCAGGACAGGGCTAGGTGAGTGAGAGATTCTCAAGGAGGATCACACGTGGTGTCTACACACACACACACACACACACACACACACCACTTCTTACTTAATTCAGTGAAAAAAATACATACTCTTTAAATAATTGAACATTCAACAAAGTGGCGTTATCTCCCTCTCATCCCTGTCCCTCCAGCATCATAGCCATCTATATGCTATTGTTACAGTTGTTTTTTCAATGCCTGTCTCCTAGGCTGTTGCTTCTTGAAATTCTTTTGTGCATAAAAATTATCTAGGGATATTGTTAAAATGAGGTTTAAACTCAGTAGGTCTGGGGTGGGACCTAAGATTTTGCATTTCTAACTATCTGCCACATGAAGCCAATGCTGCTGGTCCAAGTACTGCATTTTGAGTAACAAAGCTCTAGGCTGACTCTGAGCTCCGTAAGGGTCAGGACCTCATTGTCTTGCCCACCACTGTAACTCCAGCACCTACCACGGAGCCTTGATGAATAATGTTAAGTGAGAGAAGAAGTAAATGAATACATGTTTAAATAAATAGTACTTATGATTTGCATTTATCAATACATTTTTATATGCATACACATGAGAAAAGTTTCTTAGTACGGGCATAAATACAAAGCTAGGAAACATCACAGTCCGATGAAGAAAGCCTGATGTAAGGGTATAGGAAGTAAAGTAGATACAAGAGTAGTATTAGGGACTTCCCTGGTGGCGCAGTGGTTGGGAATCCGCCTGCCAATGCAGGGCACACGGGTTCGAGCCCTGGTCTGGGAAGATCCCACATGCCGCGGAGCAACTAAGCCCATGTGCCACAACTACTGAGCCTGCGCTCTAGAGCCCGCGTGCCACAACTACTGAGCCTGCACGCCTAGAGCCTGTGCTCCGCAACAAGAGAAGCCACCGCAATGAGAAGCCCGCATACCGCAGCGAAGAGTAGCCCCTGCTCGCTGCAAACAGAGAAAGCCCACGTGCAGCAACGAAGACACAACTCAGCCAAAAAGAAATTAAAATAAATAAGTAAATTTATTTTTTAAAAAAAGAGTAGTATTAAATTATAAAGGGTTTTGAAAACCAGGCAAAGGACTGGATATTATGTGAGAAATAAAGAATAGATCAGAAAATTTATAAATAGGAGAGTTATGGGCTGAAAGTTTTCCTCTGAAATGCTTAATTTGATAGCAATGGACAACCTGGGCAGAAAAGGAGCAGGCAGCATACTGTTGCATTAATCCAAAGAGAAGATTAAAAGGTCCCAGACTAGCTTCCAGGCAGTTAGGAAGGAGGAGGAACTGATGAATACCGTCCGTATTTCACTGGTATAATCAGTTCTCTTCCTTTACGTCAGAAGGCAATTGCTCTGACTCAGCCAAGTCAGCAGAGCGCTGTGACTAGCTATATTCACATGAAGGTTTAGAACTCAGGTAACTAGCACATAGGGCTTTGTCAGTCATGAGGTCAGATGTGCCCAGAAACAAGGTTCAAGTGACAAGGTCTCCTTGCTTCCCGGCTCTCTCCCTAGAGTTTGCTCTGCACACTTCAAATATAGCCCTTTAACCACCTTGACCAGACTCTAGTAATTCTTCCCCATCACTTTAGGATAAAGCCTAAGCCTATTAATGTGGCCTTCAAAGCCCTTTAAAATCTGGCCCCTCCTTTCCTATCCTTGTCTGTATCCATATTTGTATCTCTGTGTGTATGTGTCTGTCCCTCTTCCTCCCTCTCTCCCTCTTCCTCTCTCCCCCCCACCTCTCTCTCTCTCCCCCTCCCCCCTATATTCTGGCCTCTCTTATGTTCTGTTCCATTCCAAACTCCTGGACCCTGTTTGAGTTTTCACCTTGCTGTCCCTTTGTCTGGAGAGTGCACCCCACCCCTTCTCAGGCTTGTGGACTCATTCTCCACAACCCAGCCTAAATATCACTTTCTCAGGAAAGTCTCTCCTGATCTCCTCCACTCCACCTGCTAGGACAGTCCACAGTTCTTACCGCAGAACTCGCATGTATTTTTCACATATTTCTGTTAATTCTCAGGACATTATCTGTGATTCTACAATTCCTCTCTTTTCCTCAACTAGAATGTAAGCTCCCTAAGAGCAGAGCCCAATTTTCACTCGTCTCTATATCTCTATTTCCAGCAGAGGGACTTGGTGCATGGCAGTCATTCTGTAATGTTCTATGTTTGTATATGGCACTCATGAAAGTCCAGCAGTGTCGTTAAGGTCCCCGATAAGAAAACAGAAACATATGCAGGAGTGCCTTGATTGTGGCATGCCACACAGAGTGTGAATAATCTAAAGCAGAAGCCAAAGGAATCCACACCACAGGACTCAAGTCAGTAGACCCTGTAGATAGTTACAGACACCAAGACCATGGAGAGCTCCCAGCAAGTGGGCCTAACTTGGCCCTGTAATCTGAATTTGCCATGATCACTGTTGTACTTTTGGCAGACCAATGAAACTTAGCGGAGCAGTATTTGCAAGCCACTGACACAAACCACGTGAATTACTGTAGAAATTATATATCTTATCGTGTTCCCTAGACTGGCTACTGCCACTTCATTACAGGATAAGGAGCAGACAACCATTTATTCATATGACACCAAATTATTCATTTTCTGTAAATGTCAATTAAAATTAAGTGATAATACAAATACACTTTACTCTGCGATAGAGCCATTCCTAGAATGAACAATCAAGTTGGGCTAACTAAATTCTGATCTAACTGCATCATGAGAGTATGACGTTTAAATCAATCTACTCTGATAAAGGCCTCCATCATCTCTGTTGTACCAATCCCAGTTTTCATGGGTTTCAGTGTCTCAACTCAGACAATACCTATATTAAGGGAACCATCAGAATCTGAAAGGGTGGACATTTTACAGCATTTCCCTTTGCCAGATCACCTCTCTCAAGGGAAATAAAGTGAATGAAGGAGACTTGAGTTACTTTTAAAGGCTCAAGAAGAGTTACTTCTCCTTAGCAAATGAAATATTTTTTTTAAAAACCTGATGATCCCATGATTACCTCAGTTTCCTTCCCATTACCACAGTGCTTGGTCATTACGCCCCTTGGTTCACCCTCCCCAGGGAACAACTGGAGTTAAATTAGATCCATTTCCCTATAATTTTGTTGGTATTTTTTTAACAGTTGAATAAGAGAAGAAAAACAGTTGCCATTTAAGTCTTTCTTCCAACCATTAAGATCTTCCTTATCTTTGGTATTTTATATAAATTTGGCCCCAGATTTTCTTCCTAGTCCCATCCTAAGTTTGAAAAAATAAATATGCAAAGATTCTCTAGTAATGAATATCATTAGCCCTCAATGTTGTATGTAACAAAGTGCTAGATAGTTGCAGGGAAGAACAATATTTATTCAATAGTCAACAAATGTTTACTGAGGGCTCACTAAGCGCCTACAGAAGAATTGAGAGGCATGGTTCTCATTTATAAAAGAGATAGGAGGAAAAGGGAGACCTTGCATTTATTGAAAATTTACCATGAGGTATACTGTGTTCCAGGATTTACATGTTATCTCATTTAATGAGATAGCTAAGCTATCTCATTAATTTAGCTAAGGAAGAATGAGGAAGGATGATGACGATAATAATAGTAATAATAGTAATAATGATAACTAATAATAGTAATAATAATAGTAATAATGATAACACTTGTTTAATACCATGCACATGGCACTGTTAAGCACAGTAAAGCATGGCACTGTGCTTTTGCATGCATTATCTATTTAAATTCTTAATAACACTATGTTAATCTGTAACAACCCTATACCTAGGAGGTAGGTATAATTACCCCTGCTTCAGAAACAAACAACTGAGATTCAAAAAGGTGAGGGAGCTTTCTTAGGTCACACAGTTAATAAAGTAGGGGTAGGGAGCCCAGATTTTAAGTCAGGTCTGACTAACTCCAAAGTGTGTCTTCTTAACTGTCCACTATATTGTCTCCTTTATAAGTCACTTAGAAATACCAAGATCTGCCATATTCTGACCTGAACTCCATAGAAAGGCATCTTTTGTCCCATTTAAGCTGAACTGTTTACTATTTCCAATCCTATCTGTGCCCTTTTTTGCTCCTTATTGATGGTCACTCTTTGAGTTCTTGTTCTTCATGGTGGAGGAAGGGCCTGAACTTGGCGTTGAAGAATGAATAGGATGTCAGTGGTGGGGGAAGGAAAAGTTGGCTCAAGTGAGGAGCATGCCAAGCTCTCAGTTCTAAAGAAGGAATAAATATGGCACGTGTGACCTAAAAGTGAAGCCAATGGAGATAATTTCTGGGATCATGGGGTGGCGTGGAGAGAAGGTGAAGGGCCCAATCCGTTCTGGTTCCTGCCTGTCTCTCCAGCCTCAATTCAGAGCACTTCTCTCTCTCTCCCTCCCTCTCTCTGTTACAGCCCTACCAGCCTCCCTTTGGTTCCTGAAATGTACCATGCATTGATTGCCTTGTTAGCTCAGGACCTTTGCTTTGCAGTTCTACCTGCATGTTTCCCTCCCCTGCCCCACTCTCTCTGATGTTCACAGTAGGGATTAAGTAACATTACATTATTATACACTAAGTGACCATCACCCATGCTGGAATGTAAGCTTCACAATTCCTGTGTATGTAACTTCCTATCTACCAGCAGATGTCTGGCATCCAGCCCAGTGTCTGGCTAAAAGCACATGCTCAGATAGTATTTGTTGAATGAGGGGTTTCCCTCACCAGGGATTTCTCTAAGAACAGAGATTGCCCTAGTGTTTCACCTTAGTAATTGTGTAACTACCAAATTACGAAAGGAAGGGAGGGGGGGAGGGAGGGAGGGAGGGAGAGGGAGAGAGAGAGAGAGAAAGAGAGAAAGAAAGAAAGAAAGAAAGAAAGAAAGAAAGAAAGAAAGAAAGAAAGAAAGAGAGAGAGAGAGAAAGGAAGGAAGGAAGGAAGGAAGGAAGGAAGGAAGGAAGGAAGGAAGGAAGGAAGGAAGAGAGAAAGAAAGATGGAAAGGGAGGGGAGGGAGGGAGGGAGGAAGGAAGGAAATTGCTAAGGTAAGGTAGTATCTACCTTCATAGTTGTATCTGCTTCCAAGGTCTCAACCAGGGTGGACATGTTATCCCTATCTGTAGTGCAGGACAGGCTCAGACTGCAACCCCAATCGGTCCACCATGTTGTTATTTAAATGTACTGTTCCAGACCCTATGTTATGCATAAGGGAGGGATACAGTGCTAGTAAGGCACAGTCCTGCCCCCAAGGAATTCACAGTCTAGTGACCAAGCCACCGCAATGCAGTGTGACGTGCACTATGTCAGAGGCAGAGCAGGATGTTATGGGAGCACAGAGCAGTGACCTAAACCCAGATTAAAGGATAGGCCATGGAAGGCTTCCTAGAGGAAGCTAAATTTAGGCTAGGACTGGAAGAATGAGTAGATATTACTCAAGTAAGAAGTCAGGGAAAGAGTGTTTCAGGCAGAAGGACAGCACATGCCTTGTAAGCTATTGTCAGGAACTTGGGTCTTTTTTTATTTTTTGTGATAAGAACACTTAACACAAGATCTACCCTCTTAACAACTTTCTGAGTGTACAATACGTTATTGTGGACTATAGGTACAGGGTTCCATAGTAACTCTCTGGAGCTTACACATCTTACTTAACTGAAACTTTATGCCAGTTGATTAGTAACTCTCCGTTTCCCCCTCCTCCCAGCCCCTGGCAACCACCACTGGGAATGTTAGAACAGGAAAGTGATTTGATCTGATTTACATTTTTAAAGGATCTCTCTCTAACTCGCTGGTTCTCAGTCAGGGATGATTTTGCCCCCAAGGAGACATTTGGCAAGGTCTGGAGACATTTTTGGTGGGCAAAACTGGGAGAGGGGGCCACCGGAATCTAACGTCGCCAGTCTAAACACCCTGCAATGGACAGGACATCCTCCCACCACAAATAATTATCTGACCCCAAAATATCAATAGTTTGGGGGTTGAGAAACAAACCCTGCAAGCTGTTGTATGAAGAATATAATATTACAATATTACAGACTTAAAGAAGGGAGACCAGATAGGAGGATACTGTATTCGTTTAGGCAAGAAATGATGGGTTTGGAGTAGGGTGATAGTCGTGGAGTTGGTGAGAAGTGGTCTGACCCAGACTGTATTTTGAAGGTAGAACCAATGAGATTTCTGATGCACTGGAGACAGGGTGTGACGGATAGAGAGCAGTTAATGTTTCAAGTCTCAGTAACTGAAAGAATAGTGATGACATTTACTGAGACAGGGAACATTTGTGGAGGAACAGGTGTGGAATGGAGAGAAATCAAGGGTTCAGTTTGGAACATGTTAGGTCTGAGATGTTAGACGTCCAAGAGGAAATATGGGACAGGTTCATGAGCCTGGAGGTGAGGGAGAAGGTCCAGACTGGACTTCAACATTTTAGGAATCATGAACATGCAGTCTGTAAAGCCATGGGACTGGACGAGGTTACCTTGGGGATGAGTCTAGATAGTGAAGAGGAGAGTTCCAAGCCCGGGACCCTTGAGCATTTAGAGGTCATGAAGAGCCATGAGAAGGGACTAAGAAGGAGCAGCCAGTGAGAGAGGAGGAAAACCAAAAAAGTCTGGTGTCCTAGAAACCAAGTGAAGGGAGTACATGTCAAAGAGGATGGCATAAACACCTACGTCAAAGGTTGCCACGAGATCAAATAAGGAGGGAATAGGAAATTGGACCCTGGGCTGTGGCAAAAACTATGAGCTAATGGAACTCACTGTGTTTAGGAAAGTGGAACAGGCCTATAATGTAAAGGTGATTTGTTTAATTCTTTCTGCAAAAAGTCTGACCTCAAACTTCTGTGTCTTCTAGTTAGAAATGCATTTGTATATGCTGGTATGTTATTCCCCTCTGCAGTCATTTCCATGAGAGAAGAAGCAGTAAGCAAAGTGAAACCTTTGATTAAAATTTATACAGACTGTTCTAAAAAAAAAAAAAAAAATTTATATAGACTGAAGTTGGACAGAGAATCTGGGCAGAGGCAAGAGCCTTTTGCATATCATCAAGATGTGATTAATCCATATGATAGTGATTTATGGTTCCAGTTTATCAAGGAGACAGGCTCAGCCTCTAGCCTTGTGTATGACCTCTGGGGTTTGGGGATGGCTGAACCCAGAACTCATTTTAATGACATCTCCCTGGATTCAAAGAAGCTTCATTTTTCTCTGGTGCTTTAACTTTGAGAGAGAGTCTCATCCTGATTACCTTTAACGGTGTAAAGTACAATTCCCTAGAGTAAGATCTGATCACACCTTTTGTGTTCTCTTAATTTTCCAGCCCCTTCACATCTCTGAATAAGAATTTCCCTGCGAAAACAGAATGGACCCTCTAATCCTATATCAATCAAACTCCATCTCTCACCCCCACCCTTCCTCAGTTATTTGCAGAAAATATTCAACTAGGCAAGAACAAGGTACATACATAGCCCCTTGACCAGGTTTTGAACTAAGATAATAATCTTAGGGGTAGGCTTTTGAGTTAGGCTTGAGCAAGTATTGGAGATTATTAGAAAATGGTCTTCTCTTTGGCTTTATCAGTAAAATATATAAGAGACCGAATTAAGGTCCAGGATGTATTGGGTTGCGTTGGAAACCTCTGAAGTTTAGAGTAGGTCAATCTTCAATTGGAGGGTAGGGGTGGTGACATATGGCAAACACCCAACATATGATCTTAATCATAATAACAATTACTACCACTTTTTAACCAGTATCTCCAAGCATTATCTCATTTAATCTTTATAATAACCCTTTGAGTTAGCAATTTTAACTATTCCATTTTTACAGATAAAAATGTGAGGCTCAAAAAGATTACAGAAATTGGCCAAGATCACACAATTAATAAGTGGCAAAGCTGGAGGTCAAACCCCAGTCTGGTTGCAAAACCCATTGGGTCAATTACTGTGTTATCCTTCCAAAGCAATACAGTAGAAAGAACCCTCAGCTTGAGGCCAGGGATTTGCCTTCTAAACCTAGCTTCAACATTAATTTGGAGGGTGACTTTAGGAAAAGTCATTTAATCTCTCTGAGCCTCAGCCTGATTTTCCTCACCTGTAAAATAATCAGGACCACCTTGATGATCCCCAAGGCACCTTCTAGCACTTCTGTCTCTGATTCTAATTCATGATATCAAAACTTTCTGTCCTCTCACGTGTAAGGAGTGTTTTGATTTTCAAAGCACCGTCATCTGCTATTGTATTTGATCTTTACAACCACCATGAGGCAGGCAAGCATTATCCCCTCTCTTGTGTTTTATGTACAGATGGGGAAACAGACTGGAAATGAAGTAGGTACTTTTCCATGGTTCTCACATCTGCTCCCCAGTCAACTGCTCTAATATACCAAGTATCTCTCCCCCTCTGTTAGCTAAGGCATTTTTCTCCCCCCTGGGTTCCACCCCATTTCTCTTTCCCAGAAAGATTTTCAATACTAAATGTTAACTGTTAAGAAGCTAAAAGAAAATACACAGAGGTCCCCATCCCCACCAGGGTACAGAGGCTGACAGACAGGAAGAGTAGTGAGGGCCAGTTCCAGATTCCCAGGAATAGTGCCTGAGTGACAGGGACTCCGGCTGAGCACCCATCCAGACAGGATGAGAAGGAGGAAACAGTGGACATTTCTAAAGGAGGGAAATGCAAAGATGGAGATGTCACTGTCCAGGGTGGTGTGGTAGCTGGTTCTACAGCAGCAATTGCAGGAAAGATCCTACTGGAATATTTGCTCTTCCTAATGCCCCCTGTCTCAGAGTACATTTCCATTCTCTTCTGAGATGCTCCAGCCAAAATCCTGGGAGGTAAGGGTAGGGAGACAGGATAGCCTAGGGCTTAAGGGTAAACTGTGGACTCAGACTAGCTGTGTGTTGATGAGAAGACACCTAACCTCACCAAGCTTCAGTTTCCGCATGCGTATAATGGACCTAAATCTTCCTTCATAGCATGTGATGAGGAATAAATATAGACATCTCATAGATTGCCTGGCACAAAATAGTCACTCAAAAAATGGAGCCCTCAGAAAACTAGTGAGCCCTCTCCTTCACCCTCTATGTCCAGTCAATCTTCCAGGAGGAATTCTTCCTCCTAAATCTACTTAAATCTACTCACTTTTTCTCCACCCTTGCTGCTACCACATGGTCCAAGTACTCATCAACCCTGATCTGGCTCCTGCAATACTGCTTTCTCATCTCCATGCCTCCATTCTTGTTGCCACATGACTCCCAGTTCATTCTTCAGTCTACGTGGTAGAGTGATTTCACCAAATATGTGCATCGACTCATGCTACCTTCTGCTTTCCATCCCTCGCTGCCTTTCTGCCACAGACTTTCTCCAGTACCCCAGGACCCTGCGTGGCCTCTTCCTCAGCCTCATTTGTCATCACTCTGCACCCTCCCCACTAAGGCTTCTACTGTAACCCTCTGTCATTCCTCCACTGGGGGGCGGGGCGGGGGGGGAGCATTAACCCTTTCACTCGCACATCTTTGATTCTTATTATTTTCTGTGCCCATAACAACCTTCCCTGCAACACAGCTTTCCCCGGTAAGCCAATTCTTTAGGTCTCTGCTTCAGGTCCTTCCCCTGGTAAGCCTGGAAAGGAAGCATCGTCAGCACAAGACCCGGCACACAGAAGGGACTTGATAAATATCTGTTGAATAAATAGCAAGAGTGACAGCATCAAAGCTGATTCAACATTAACTCCTTAAATCCCTACAGACTGAGGACAAACTGGGCTCCCAGTCTGGGCCAGGGTTGAGCTTCTAGGTTATGTCAGGACCCAGAGCTGTGAGACATACAATAATGCAGGCTCTTCCCTGACATTCCCACTGGGTCAAGAGCAAACAGGCAGTCAATGACAAGTGATCTGCTCAGCCCCTGGAGGCCAGACAGGTACCTAAGACACTCACCCGTCCCTCTTAATCTTTTCCCAACTTCGTCTTCCTTCCCATAGGCTTCCCTTCCTCACGTAAACCCAACCAGTGAGACACAAGACATCCCTTATGGGAAGAAGTTTTATCACATCTCTGGAAAATTCTTTTCTTATCAGCCATAGCTTTAAAAGCTTACATTTTCACGACTGCTGATTAGAACTGTCAATTTAGTACAAATCACTGGAAGAAGTGGAATCTCTTGGAAGAAAAAAGAGAGACTAAGAAACTACTTTGGCAATTTTCAGAGTGATTTATGAGGTGTATTGTTGATGATCTTATTAATCTCTTTTTCAAATATATGCTGATAGAGAGCTAACATTCTCTATAATAAACTAGGAAAGCACATGCAAATCCCTATTAACACACTAGTTTGGGGAACACATGTCGGGGGATATAAGCAGAGAACAAATGTTTGCCATCTAAAGTGAATTTTGTTTTCAATTTTGTGTTTAATCCAAGGAACATTTGTTGAGTGCCTAATACGTTAGGGATGACAAAGTAATCAAAGTTGAAGATCCTACCCCTGACCTCCAGTTGCTTGTGATCTAGTTGTGCAGAGGTAGAGGAGGACAACTCTAAAAACAGGTAGCACATGAGGTAGAGAGAGGAGGCCTGGAAGGAGAACATGAGGGCAGGGAGGGTGGAGAGCTAGTTCTCTGCTGCATCCTTGGCACAGTGTCAGGTACATCACAGCATGTGACAGAATTGCAGCAGGGATGAAAGAAGGATGGAAGGGCAGTTGGGTCCTAGTTCCAATCCTATCACTTAGAAAACATGTGACCAATCACTGAGCCTCAAGCTCTTTATCTGTAAAATGGGAACTGTGATGAAAACTTCTTCTTGGGAAATGGTTCTGGGTGAGAACTCATGGTTGCCATGAATGCTGTCCAGTAGATATGCCCAGCTCTCTTCCTCTTGTGTACAGGGTAGGATTGCTCATCCCTTTCCATATTGATGCTAGGTGCTACCATTTTATTTCATCTGGCCAATGAAATATGAACGGAAGTGGTATGTGCCACTACTGGGAAGAAACTTTAAGAGCCAGCATGCAACTGGGGATATTCCAGATGACAGCTGCTATGTCAGTCTTGGCTCCAGAGGGAGGGTTGGGCGGAAAACAGCCCCCAACCAACCTGCCTTATACATGTGACATGAGCAAGAAATATACCTGAAAAGACAAAAAGTGTTGGCAATGACGTAGAAAAATTAGAAGGCTTGTTCACTGTTGATGGGAATGCAAAATGGGTGTAGCCACCATGGAAAATTGTATGGAGGTTCCTCAAAAACTTAAACATAGAACTACCATACGATCCAGCAATCTGACTTTCGGGTATTTATCCAAAAGAACTGAAATCAAGATCTAGAAAGAGATATGTTCACTGCAGCAGTATTCACAATAGCCAAGATATGGAACAATCTAAATGTCCATCAATGGATGAATGAATACAGAAAATGTAGTATATACATATAATGGAATATTATTCAACCTTATAAAAGGAAATTCTGCCGTATGTGACAACACGGATGAACCTTGAAGATATTATGCTAAGTGAAATAAGCTAGCCGCAGAAGGGCAAATGTTGCATAATTCCAACTATATGAGGAGTCTAAAAATAATCCAATACAAAGAATCAGAGTGCTATAGTAGTTGCCAGGGAGTGGGTGGGGGAGGGGGAAATGGGGAGTTGCTAGTCAATGGGCATAAAGTTTCAGTTAAGCAAGACAAGTATGTTCTAGAGATCCGTTGTACGACACTGCACCTATAGGTTACTGTATTGTATATTTACAAATTTGTTAGGAGGGTAGATCTCATATTGAGATAATAAAATAATAAAATAAAAATTTTATTCTTGCCATGATAAAATAAAATTCTTGCCATAATAAAATAAAATTTCACAAAAGAGAAATACAGCTGTTGTTCGAAGCAAAGATTTGGGGATCTTTTGTGATCACAGCATAACACACCATAGCGTACAGAATTTAATAACGAGAGAAAACCCTTCATACAACCTAGGGTTTAAATAAACATAATAGCTAGCAAAGGGACCAAAAACAAGGTGCTGCATTGGAAGAGATTGCACCTGACTGAAGGGGTTGGGAAAATCTTGGAGAAAATGTCATCTGAGATGGATTTCGAATTTGGAAAACATATCTAGGGTCATATGTAGAGAAGTAAGAAGAAGAGGTATGCACAAATGAAAGCACTCAGAATGGACAGGGAAGATGAGTGTGGCCAAGCAGTGAATGACTAATAAAAATAACAGTGAGAAAAAATAGCACGGATTAGGCACTTCCTACATGCCCGTATCTGTCCTACATGATATACATGTATTTATTCTTCACAGCATCCCTGTATTCATTTTCTATTGCTGCTGTAACAAAACTTAGCAGCTTAAAATAACACACATTTGTCATCTTACAGTTCTGTAGGTCAAAAGTCCAGTACAAGTCTCACTGGGCTAAAATAAAGGTGGCAGCTGGGCTCTGTTCCTTTCAGAGGGCTTTAAGGCAAAATCCATTTCCTTGTTCCATGAGGTTGTTGGCAATGTTAAATTCCTGTGGTTGTAGGACTCCGGTCCTTGCTGGCTTTCAGCTAAGGGCTCTTCCCAGCTTCCTCATTCCTTGGTTCATGGTCCTCTTTCCCTATCTTCAAAGCCAGAAATGCAGGATGAAGCCTCTTACACACTTTAAATCTCTCCTAGCTATTCTTCTGCTTCATCTCATCTCTGATCAACTCTCTTCCTCTTTGAAGGACCAATGTGATTACATTGAGTCCACCTGGATAATCACCCTGCTTTAAGGTCCCTAACCTTAATTCTATTGGAAAAGTCTTTTTTGCCATAGGATGGGACACATTCACAGGATCTAGGGATTGGGGCACAATGTGTTTGGGGGGCTGATCTTCTGCCAACCACATCCCATTTTGTAGGTGAGGAACTGAGGCTCAGTGTGGTTTGGAAACTTGTCCAAGGTCACCACCTAGTTCTTGGCAGAATGGCTTTTGATCCCAAGCAGGCTGACACTAGAGCCTTTACTCTTAACCACTGACTTCAATCAGAGAACATAAAGGGGAAAAGCAGAGGACTAGGCTAGAACAGATATTGGGGTAGGGATTTATTGTAGCCATCCTCAAACGGCAGACAAGAGATGGATGGTTTAAAGGAACCTGGTTTAAACGGATGGTTTAAATCACTGCATAGTGATTTCCAGTCATACTTCAGTTTTCTATTGCTGTGTAACAAATTACCACAAACTTATTCGTTTAAAACAATACCCATGTATTACCTTACAGTTCGGTCTAAATTTGTGATTGGTCTTTTACAATATTTTTAAAGAAACACGGTTTTATTATTATAACTTTAGGCAACAATTTGCTCTATGACCACCACTTTGCAGAGCGAAGATTCTGAGGAAACATGATTTTATGACTATGGAAGAGTTATGGATATATCTGAGATATCAGTTTCTCAAAAATGGGTGCTCCTAAAGTTTTGAAATCAGTTTGTGACCTCACAGAATAAATGATTCCTCACACAATCATGATTCTGCTATTAATTAGCTTAGGAAATATTTTCTCCTATAGGTAGCTCAGAGGAAGGCATTACAAATGCCTTCTTAGGAGTTTCAAATTCACTCAACAAATGTTGAGGCTGTGTTGGATTCTAGAGAATTATGAAGAAATCTAAAATCCCATAATGATTTAATATTATATGATTTAATAATGATTTAATAATATAATGCAGTGCTAACAGTGCAAAAGAGCAGAACAAGGAGTGGTACTGTGAAGGGGAAAACAGAAGAGTTCAAAGAAATGAGAAGTGAGGGGAGGAAGCAGCAGTCTGGCAGGCCTCTTGGAGGAGGTGACACTAGTAGCTGGACATTTAATCATTAAATACTGAGTCCATGCCCTGGCTTCAGATGCTCTGCTTGATCTAGTCCTTTCCTCACTCTCCAGACTCATCCTATGGCTGCCAATTACCCTGAACACACGAAGCCTTTCCTGCCTTCAAACCTTGGCTCTTTCCATCTCCTCTGTCTAGAACGCTGCTCCTTCAGGTTCTTCACACAATCTGGATCATTCTCAACCCTCAGCTCTCAGCTTAAATGTCACCTGCCCAGAGAGACTGTCCCTCACCTCCCTATCTACATCGGTCCCTTCCGTTCCTCCTCCTGACCCCCTGCCGCCCACCAAATTAGTGATGAAAGATTAACAACAATATTCAATGGCCGACAGGAGGAGGTATTGCTATTATCTCCGTTTTACAGATGAGTGAGCTGAAACTCAGAGAGACTAAGGCACTGTCCCAAGGTCACACAGTAAGAGAAGAAGTTGGGATTGGAGCCCAGGTTGGATGATCCCAAAGTCCATAATTTTAACTACTATAGTCTAGGTTTTCTATGTATTATAACTATTATAGGTATTCATTTAGAAAATCAGAAAAGAGAAGGAAGAAGGTAGGAAAAAAAGAGAGTCCATAATCCAGCCACCTAGCTGACTCTTGTAGTACTTCCAAACACTTATCCCCACCAAAGTTGAGTTTTCAAATGTGGCCATACAGTATAGTCTGTTTTATAACCTGGTTTTTCACTTATCAGCAACTGAAAGCCTCTTGCCATGGCATCTTTCATTTCAGAATAGTAGTAGCTGCTTGTACCAGGTATCTCCTCTGGTCCAGGTGGCCAGTGAAGCACATTACAGCTCACCCTCACAACAATGCTTTTAGGTTGGTCCTGTTATTATCCCCATTTCACAGATAGGTGAAACTGAGGCTCAGGAATATGAGATAACTTGCCTCAAATCACCGTTAATAAACAGAAGGGGTGGAGCAGGAGGTCAGTACAGCTTCTGAACTCCTACTTCATAATTGTCTTCAGTGTCTCAGAACTGAGTGTTCCTTTGATGAAATGATTGGGAGGGTTTGGGGTGAGGGAAGGAAGGGAGGCTGTTCCCTGCCTCCAGGGCCGCCCTGCCAGCTTGGTTGGGGATACGTGGGTGGGAGGGTCTGAGTCTGCAGGGAACTGGGTAGGGTGAAAAAATACCTGACAAATGAGGATTTTCAACTGGCTATTTTAAGTAAAATAACTCCTTGTAATACGCGCCTTGTGCTGGAGCAAACCAAACGTTAATTAAAGGAGAAGCACGCGTTGTGATTTTCTCTCCCATTTGCTAATGGGTCGGGGTCTATTTTTAAAAAGCCCACAGCATCCCACAATTAAATCTGCTGCCCACTCCAAGGACTTCAAGCGCCAGATAGGTTAGGCCACAGATGACCATTCAGGCCCTCACCTGGCCCACTGAGGCAGGGACCCAGGCCCCTGGAACCCATCTCACTTCTGAAAACAGCTGGTGGATCAACAAGGAGTAGGAGCTCTCAGGAGGGCTCTGGATACACGGAAAACATATGTTTGAGTATTACGGGCTGGCCAGCAGGCAGCTAGCTATAAAAAGAGTGGTTTCTTCTAAGAACTTACCTAAAAAAATGTATGTGGAGGCAGTCCCATTTTTAACACAAGTGTGGTGCCACCATTCCTTTGTGTCTAGGAACTGTGGGTAAGTGGTGCTTGGGACCTGAGAAGGTCAACCTTGAGGGAGTTGGTGGTCCTGGTTCAAGCTGGACCCCCTTTCAGCACAATGAAATCACACCACTGGAATTCGATGGACCTGGGTTCACATACAAGCTCCATCACTTGCTTTGTGAGCTTAATTATTTCATCTCTCTGACCCTCAGATTCCTCATTTATCAGAAGGGGGGGTGGGATATGCCTACGTGGCCTGAAGAAAGTGATGGGGATTAGAAGAATGAATGTCAAGTATTTTATGCAGTATCCAGTTGAAAGCTGGTACTCAGGGAACAGGGGCTGCTGAGTAGTTAATATGCTTTGGGCATGTTCTTGTCCCACCTCCACACCAGAGCACAAGCTGTTCCTACTCCAGGAAATACCTTTCTTTCTATTTCAGCATGCTCAAAGCCTGCCTGCCCTGCATATCCCAGGTAAATGGCTCCTCTCTCAGCCCACCTTTCCAGATTTTTCCCAGTGGGGCATGGCTTTCCCCACCTCTGCACTTCCGTAGCACTTAATCAGTGATTTCCCGTGCTCTCCACCCAGTCCAGGTAGCACAGTTGCTTCTGTGTGGGTCACATTCATTCCATTAAATTGACTTTCTTAAGAAGAAACTTTTTAAGTATTTCTCATCAGGCTTGGTAGGTGGTCAGTACTCAATAAACATTGTGTAATCATTCATTTATTCAGCCTATGTTCAATGAGCACCTACTATGTGCCAGGCACTCTGCTAGGTGACAGGGATATGGCAGTGAATGGCAAAGACCCCTGCCCTCTCTGAACTTCCATTTTAGTGGAAGGAGACAGATAATAATGAATAAACAAATCAATAAGTACATGATTATCTAAAGATCACGTTAGACTTTGATAAATGCTATGAAAAAACAGGGTAAGATGAGAGAGATGGAGAGCAGAGACAATACTCGGAGAGGTGTACCTGAGGAGATGATGTTTGAGCAGAAACCTGAAGGGTACATGGAGGGAGGTTTGGGACAATTTCAGGGAAGTAAGTTCCAGGCAGAGGGAACAACTGCAAATGTCCTAAGGTGGGAAAGACTTTGGTGTGTTCTAGGAAGTGCAACAAAGCCAATGAGGCTGGAGCAGAGCCATGGCAGGAAAGATGGTACCAGATGAGATTCAAGGTGGGCCAGATCAGGTTGACTTTGGCAAGGCATTTGGATTTTATTTTCTAAGTGTGACAGATTTTAAGTGGGGTGAGGAACAACGTGATCCTACTTACAGTTTTAAACGGTCCCTCTGGCTATTGCGTGGACGTGGGTTGTACAAGGTCAAGAGAAGAAGCAAGGAAATGTAATGCTAATATCTAGTATCTAGAACGTTACCACTGACTATGGGGGATGATTGGATTTGATGGACTGGAGGTGAAGGTGAGGGAAAAAGATAAGCCAGCACTGTCGACCTGGCATCTGGTTTGAACAGCAGAGGGTACAGTGGTGCCATTTCCTGAGATGAGGAAGACGGAGGAGACTAAGTAATTCCTGTTCAGGAGAAGGACTGGAGATTGAAATTTAGGAGTTCTTAGCATCTATGTATATAAAGGTCATGGGCTTGGAAGAGATCATCTATGGAAAGATGGTAGACAGGGATGGGAAGAGGGCTAAGGCCTGAGTTCTGCACACAACAATAACTTAAGATTAAGCAGAAAGGAAGAACCAGCAAAGGAGACTAAGCAGGACCAACCTGCAAAGTAGGCGGACACTGAGGAGAGTACAGAGGCTGGAAGCGAAGTGGAGTGTTTCCAGAAGAAATCATCATCATCTCTACCACCACCACCACCATCATCATCATTGCAGCATCATCATCATCATCATCACCACCACCACCACCACCACCACCATCACCACCACCAACATCACCACCAACATCACCATCATCACCATCATCATCACCACCACCAACATCACCATCATCACCATCATCATCACCACCACCAACATCACCATCATCACCATCATCATCACCACCACCAACATCACCATCATCACCATCATCATCACCACCACCAACATCACCATCATCACCATCATCATCACCACCACCAACATCACCATCATCACCATCATCATCACCACCACCAACATCACCATCATCACCATCATCATCACCACCACCATCATCATCATCACTGTAGCAGCAGCATCACTATAGGTGACAACTTGAGTCCTGCTCTATCTGTGCTAGATGCAAAACATGACTTGTTCATCAACTTCTCACAATTCATGAGATGGAATTCAGTATCTCCATTTTCAGATATGGAGACTGAAGCTTAGAGAGTGGACCAAAGAATTAGTAAATTTTTTAAAATGAATGAACTGATCTTCATTCTTTTGCAAACTGTGCCCACGCTATGCTCCCATAGCTTACCTAAATGGAAAATAATAGGAACATAAAACCATCCCTCTTTGAAACATAGCTCTGCAAATTCTACAACAGTACACACTAGCTTACAGAGTGCCGGGCTTTCCTTGGAGCTTGTTGTCCAACCCCCAGTTCCCCACCCTGAGACTCAGCACAGGAGTCCAGGGCCTGCCCCCTCCTGCGGGGCTGGAACACAGTGACCAGCAGCTGGGCGATTAACATGACTCACTCCTACTCTGCCAGGGAAGTGCTGAGGGATTTGCAGCTGGTGAAAATGGGATGCTTTGCCACCCAGACACAGCATCTTGGATGAAGTGGCCTCATCAGTGGAATTGTTGCATCTGGCCAGAGCTATTTCCCCCAGTCTGAGAACCCTGATGCCCGATACCAAGTGAGCCTCTCTCTCTGAACATAGCTCAGCTGAGTAATTAGTCAAGATGGACCTTTCTTTCTCCCTGTAATTTAGAGACGGGCTATCTGAGCCTCTGCCTTCATGCCTCTGTTTCCATTACTTTTTAAAAATAGCCATTTGAAGCAGATGACCAAGGGAAATGGGTTGAGCTCAGTGACCTCTCGAGCTCAGCTGAATGAAGGCACACAGGAGGTGTCCCTTCTGCCTCCTTCCTCTTGGGGATGACAGGACATGCTTTTGAAATAAAGGAGAAATGTCCATATCCAACCCCTTGTCAGAGATGTCGTGGAGAGGAGATGGGTGAGATCAGAAACTGATTCCTGTTTAATAACTTTCCACTCCTTACATTGGCCCCGTGTATCCTCTTTTCTGAAGGCCCCCGGCCATAGTACCTGCTCCCCGACTTTCAGCCAGGGCATTGCTCCAAACACTGTCTGCACATCTCCATCCTGGCAGAAATGCTCTCTCTGCCAGGCACACAGCTACATGCTTCATTGGTATTTTTTTTTCTTTTTAATTATGAAGAATACCTTTAAGATGAGTACTAACACTTCATTTTGTAAAGAAACAAGCACCAAGAGTTTTAATGACTTGCCCAATGTCTACAACCAGTAAGTAATGAGGCAGGACTCTATCCTGTCGTGTGTGGCCCCTGAGCCCATTCTCTTAACCAATGCCTTCTCCCTTCTGCTTGAGGAAAACACAAAAGTAACTGGCAAATGAATCATTCCAGTACTTTATCTGGGTGTTTGTGGGCAGGTACTAATAACTGGATAGATGATAAAAAATGTCTAAGTCGTGTATTCTCTTCGATCAAAGGTCTCTCAGACTCAGAGTAGGATTGAGGGAAGGAGTCATTAAATTACAGGCCACTGGGGCTTCCCTGGTGGCGCAGTGGTTGAGAATCTGCCTGCTAATGCAGGGGACACGGGTTCGAGCCCTGGTCTGGGAAGATCCCACATGCCACGGAGCAACTGGGCCCGTGAGCCACAACTACTGAGCCTGCGTGTCTGGAGCCTGTGCTCCACAACAAGAGAGGCCGCGATAGTGAGAGGCCCGCGCACCGCGATGAAGAGTGGCCCCCGCTTGCCGCAACTGGAGAAAGCCCTCGCACGAAGCGAAGACCCAACACAGCTATAAATAAATAAATAAATAAATAGAGTAGCTATTAATTAAAAAAAAAAAAAATTACAGGCCACTGGCTACATCCAGCCTGCTGTCTGTTTTTGTGATGCAAGTTGTTTGGTACACGGCCACATGCACGTGTGTACATACTGTCTGTGGCTGCTTTCACGCTACAACAGCAGAGATGAGGAGTACAACAGAGACTATAAGGCCCGCAAAGCCTGAAATATTTACTACCCGGCCTTTTACAGAAAAAAACAAAAAAAATGCTGGCCCCTCATCTAGAAAGACAAAACCAAGCTGTGAGATTAGAAGTATACATTTAAAGGTCTGTAGTGAATCCGAATCCACGACCAGGACAGGAAATGCTAACTATCAGAACCCAAAAGATGGTTCAATCAGATCCTTACTATCTTCTACTAGCACCAAGTTATGCATTTAATGATATGCTTAGCGTCTCGTTAACCAAAGGAAAAAAACAGTCTTTGCCAGAAGAGAGCAGCATCTAGCGGCCAGCATCTGGCTCCGGAGGCCATGTCTGGATGCATTCACCCGGTGGACGCAGACCGGCATTTGAGCATTTCCCTCTCTCACTGCCTCTGCTCCCGTGGATCGCCAAATCCTATCACTTTGATGTCTTCACCTCTTTCATCAGCCTGCTTCTCCCAATTTCTGTGGGCTCTGTTTTAGTTCAACCCATCACCATCAATGTTAATAAATACCATAGATAATCATAGTGACATCTTAAATCATCACAACAACGTGGTTAGAATCCTAAGAGCAGAATGATCGTGGTGTAACGGGAATACAGAAGGGGCTGCTTGGTGCTCTGCTGGCAAAGGTGGGGAAGTTTACAGAGGAGGTGATATCCCACTCACCTTCTCCTCTTTATTTCTATCCATCTTGCTTCCTCCCACCCCTGCACCTGTTCTGCTTGGCAGTCTCCTACTCATACTTCAAAACCTAGCACAAGTTTCTCCTCCTCCGGTAACTTTTCCCCACCCCTCTGCCAACAGAGTAACTAGTAAGCCCTTCTGTGTTCCCTTAGTGCTGCTTTCTTACTTGTCACGTAATTAACATAGTATTATAATGACTGTTTATGATATGGATATAACATGGTGATAATGGCTTTACTGAGTGATCGTTACGCTCCAGACACAGTACCTTACAGAGAATCAGGTGTCTGACCACCAAAGCCCATGTTTGCCCACCGCCTTCCCACGTTCTCCCTGGAAGGGAAAGGCTGTGGTGTATTCACTTTTACCTCCCCTGTGCCCAACAGTGCCTGCCATACAAGCAATGCTTGTAAACTGAATGAATGATCAGTATGGTGTATGCAATTCTAAAGATTCCTGTCTCTTGGTAATCCAAACACTAACCTAGGTACTCCTGTAAAGAGATTTTACAGATGTAGTTAAAGTCCCAAGCCAGCTGACTTTCAGATTATCCAGGTGGACGTCACCCAATCCGATGAGCCCTTTAAAAGCAGAGCGTTTTCTCCAGCTAGTGGAAGTCAGAAAAATTCAAAGAATGAGAGGGATTTGCCACAGTCTGTCTTGCTTGAAGGTGGCGGGGGCCCATGGTAAAGAACGCAGGCGGCTTCTGGGAGCTGAAGCCAGCGCCTGGCTGACAGCCCACAAAGAAAAGACGACCTCGTTCCCACAACCACAAGGAGATGAATTCTGCAAACAACCAGCGAGCCTGAAAGAAGACCCTGAGCTCCACATGAGAACCACAGCCCCAAACAACACCTTGATTTCAGCCTGGTGGGACCCTGAGCAGAGCATCTAGACACCCTCACCCAGACTTCTGACCTACACAACTAGGAGATAATGAATGAGTGCTGTTAGAAGTCACTAAACTTGTGGTGATTTGTTATTCAGCAATGAAAAACAAATGCAAACAGGTTTCTAATTCTGTGGAGATGCTGATGGCTAGACTGCTTTGTGCAGATCCCAAAGGTTCCAGGGAGCATTACAAAAGGTGAGTATTCCTGGGCATATATCCAGACAAAACTCTAATCCAAAAAGATACATGCACCTCTATGTTCACAGCAGCACGATCCACAATAGCCAAAACATGGAAACAACCTAAATGTCCATCGACAGACGAATGGATAAAGAAGATGTGGCACATATATACAATGGAATATTACTCAGCCATAAAAAGGAATGAAATAATGCCATTTGCAGCAACATGGATGCAACTAGAGATGATCATACTAAGTAAGTCAGAAAGAGAAAGACAAATACCATATGATACCACTTATATGTGGAATCTAAACTATGACACAAATGAACCTATCTATGAAAGAGAAAAAGACTCACGGACATAGAGAACAGACTTGTGGTTGCCAACAGGGAGGGTGTTGGGGGAGGGATGGAGTGGGAAGTTGGGGTTAGCAGATGTAAGCTATTGTATATGGAATGGATAAGCAGCAAGGTCCTACTGTATAGCACAGGGAACTATATTCAGTATCCTGTGATAAACCATAATGGGAAAGAATATAAAAAAAGAATGTATATATATGTATAACTGAATCACTTTGCTGTACAGCAGAAATTAATACAACATTGTAAATCAACTATATACTTCAATAAAAATCAATTGATCAATCAATCAAAATAGTCCCAAAGTCAAAAAATAAAATAAAATAAAGAAAGGTGAGTGTTGGCTGTGATCCAACATCATGAACCATCATGGGGTGAGGAAGTCCATGTCCATCTACAGACGAATCAGAAGTTGGTGAAAGAAGGAATGCTCTGCAGTGGCTGGAGTGCTGGACAGGAAATACGAAGTCCTGGGTCCTAGTCCCAGCTCTGCCAGTGCCTCACTGTGTGACCCTGGGCAAGTCCCTTTACACCTCTTACCTGCAGTTCTTTCATCTGCCACATGGGGGCATTTGTCCCTCTCCCATCCACTTCACAGAGCTACGAATCAAGTTCAAGTATGATAAAGGTCCAACAAGCCACATAAATTGTGGCCAATTCTGGAGGAACATAAGGGTTTCCTTGATCACCTAGGGAGTTTGGGGAAGAGCTATGCCAAGTTATGAGACTAATAAAATTCAGGTGACTAGGCAGACCTTTAAGGGGTTCAGATTACAGCTGTGCCATCCCTATGAAGAAAAGTGGTGCTTCCTTGATCACCTAGGGAGTTTGGGGAAGAGCTATGCCAAGTTATGAGACTAATAAAATTCAGGTGACTAGGCAGACCTTTAAGGGGTTCAGATTACAGCTGTGCCATCCCTACGAAGAAAAGTGATGCTTTGCCTTGTGACTCCCTGGGGGAATCATCATCATCACAAAAATAATGTCTTCTGTTTCAACAGCACTTTTCAAAGTACTTTCCCCTCTACCATTTTAGTTTCGATAGCTTGTATCCATTAAAGGAAAAGAATGGACTAAGAGTTTTTCTAGTTCTGAAAGTTTTGGTTTCTCACCATGAAGTAGGGTTAGTCTCACCCATTAAACAGAAGTAGAAGACTGAGGCCCAGCTAGACAGGCAGCTTGCCAAGGTTATGGGGCTGTAAGTGAAGGGCTGCCCCTGGGATGGAGCTGGGAAAATACAGAGTTCTTAGGTAGAGGCCCAGCTTTGCCTGTGCCAGGTCGGAACTGAAGGAGGGGGTTCACTCACACTCAAGTTCCATACTACAAATTGAATACAAATGAAACATTGCAATCATGTCCCATTTCGAAGAGCCTATTCCCCAGCCCTCCATTTATTCCACAACGACAGTTACTCTGCTGGCTGTGAAGCAGAAGAATTTTTCTTTGCTATCTTCATTACGTAGGCGGGGGTGTAGGGAATACTGTGCAGGGTAAGCTCCTCTCAACGTCCAGCAGATAAATATTCATTAAAGAACAGGAAAAAGGACCCATAAGCCTGGACCTTTCTTGGGAGGCCTTTGAGCTTCACCAGATGATCCCCAAGTTAGGATACTTTAGCTGGGTCTCTCGGTTCACATAATGTTGCCATCCTGAACACATAGTTTGAAACCATGACTCCAGACATCCTGAACCATAGCAGGTTAGAATTCTCCTGGCCCTGAAAAGTATTCCTGGGCTCTAGAATCTAATGTGAGGGTAGCCATCAGGTTCTAAAAGAGGTGGCATCTGTGCACTCACTTGTTATTGAGGCTAACTCCGTGCTGGGTGCTAGAGATCCAACACGGCACAAAAGAGCTATAAGGTTCCCTTACTCTCCAGTGCGTGTGGTCTAGGGGTACACCTGACAGTCAATCACACAAATAGATGTCAGACATCAGCTGCAATGTGAGCTGCACGGGGCTCTGAGAGTCATGTGCTTGAATGCTGAAAGAGTGATGACTAGGATAAGGTCTGAAGGATGAATAGGGTTGATGGATTGATCACGGGAAAGAGCAGCATGTGATAAGGGTGAGAGCCTTTTGAGTATGAAGGATCAAACAAATTCCAGAGTGACCAGAGTTACAGAATCCACACTGTGGGACAGCACCGGAGAGCGGGCCAAGGAGTTGAATTTTATTCCAAGTGTAAGAGGAGGGCTTTGATGGGTTTTAAGCAATGAAGAAACAAGATGTAACCAATGTTTTCCAAAAGATCATGCAGGCTCCCTTGTCGAGAACTGATTAGACAGAGGAGTGGGAGGATGGGGGGTAGGGGGGTTGAATGGAGGCAAGAAGTCCGGTTCAGATGCCCCTGTGATCATCCAGAATTGGAAAAGAAGCAGCATCTTCACACGGGCCTGGACACCTGTATCTGCTGTCTCTTAAGGTGAATAGAGCACTGGACTAGTTATCAGAAGACTGGTGTGATCTTGAGTATAACTGTGTATTAGTCCTGGGGCACTGGGAGAATGATTTTGCCTCTATGTACCTCATCTTGCTTGACTGTCCAATGGAAGCCACACATCCTGGTCTACTTACTTACGATTTCCAATCACACAGTCTCAGAGATGGGAGGAGTGTAAGAGGAAGCAGTTGGTCTCTGGTCCCATGTGATGCTTGGCCTTTCCTCTGTCTGGCTTATTGTTGTGTCCCCAGCACTTAGCACCCTGGAGGACCAAGGGTAGGCACCAAGTACAACATCTCTATAAATAGTTTATCACTTGAACATCTTCAGAAATAGGGACACTCTCATCCCCAGGATAGCCATTGTTGTACTACCCTGCCCATCAAAAATATCTTCCTCCTATTTAGATAGCATGTTTCCTGCAACTTCTGCCAAATGCACCTCACTCAGGTCACAAGGCACAAGCCTCACATCAGTCCTTCAGTGAACATATCTCTCCAAGCCTTTTCTTCCTGTAGAGTCTCCCCTCTTCCTGAAGCTGTTCTTCAAAGGACATCATTTTGTTGCACTCTCCTGCTCTCATTCCTTTGAACAAGTCTCCTCTTATTTCCCTCTTCCTGTGAAGCATCTAGGAACAGTGTTTTCTATATAGCAAGCAATAACAAGTATTCGTTGGATTTCTTGGGGTGAGCACTGTCTGCCTGAAGTGAAAAGGAGTCTCTCAGAAACCGAAACAAAGTAGAACAGACAGGAACATGGGAATAACACACAGAGGGCTGACAAGGTCTCAACAATCAAGCAAGCCAGCAGGCCTGGGTGTTGCTCCCAAGTCAGTATGATCTGGGACTCTTGAATTTCTTTATCCATAAAACTCACGGTTTGGATTGGTGATTGCTCTCGATGTTAAGCATGAGGTTCTAGTTAAGCGTTGTCACCTCTGAGCTTGAGGCTGTCGGAGCACCTGTTATAAAGGGCTTAAGGGCACAGCGGCTCCAGGATGACACTTCCTTAATAAACTGAGCAGCATGGAAGGAGGAATGGAATGCAAATAACTTTATCACTATCTGATTGAGTATGGCTCGATGCCATGTCTAACCACCACGTAAAATCACCCCATATAACATCTACATCATTGGTAACATCTTGGGAAGCCCTGGACTTGAAATCTCCTAGCCAAATCCAAACAATCACAGTGGAACTCTTGGCTGGTCATGTTTCTCTTCACAGTTTTGGGCATAAGAGAGAACAGGACCCTAAAATCAAGGATAAGTTTCTTGTCTCACATATGATTGTCATATTTGCCATTTTGATCCAGATCAGAATATCCTTTGTCTTTTATTTCAGCCAAATTCTCTTTCTCTATGATGAGGAGAACCGTGCCTGCACTCAACAGTGACATTCCCCAAGGTGGCTGGACGGAGTGCTAGTGTTGTCTTTATTTCCAAAATGTTCTCCCTTCCCTTCCTTCTAATCCATCATTTTGGCAGCCTTTGCCAACCAGGAGGGCAGTGGCGAGAAGGCAGTCTGGAAACATTTCTGGACATGATCAAATGTGTGCAGCATATGTGTAAATGCATTGCATTTATATATGTACGCACATACATTTGGCATACATGTAACTGCTTGTAACGGGATGTTTATACATGTTTGTGATTTTTGCGGGCAAGTGTTGACATATCTGTGTCTTTGTTGGCATGTGTCTCGTGTCTCGATGTGTATGTATGTGTGAGAGTGAGTGTGAAGATGTACCTGCAGGGCAGTCTCACCCATGAAGGATGGCAACCCCACAGGTCCTTATCCACAGTAAGGAAGGAAAATGCACAGGAGACTCTGACGTTTGGATTCTCACACCCTGCTGACAGAAGAGAAGGGTGCAAGAAGGCTTGACAGCTCTGCTGATGGGCTGGGGCTGGCCCTCGGCCGCTCCCCACAGTCTTCTGTAATTGATGTCTGTGCTTCTGACACCTCTTCCCTTTGGGCTGCAGGTCCCTGTCCGGCCGCATCGTTGGCGGCGTCTGGTGGTTCTTCACCTTGATCATCATCTCCTCCTACACAGCCAACCTGGCCGCCTTCCTGACCGTGGAGAGGATGGTATCTCCCATTGAGAGTGCCGAGGACCTAGCGAAGCAGACAGAAATCGCTTACGGGACCCTAGAAGCGGGATCCACGAAGGAGTTCTTCAGGGTAGGGATATCCCTTGTCCCAGGGCACTTCCACAAAAGGGAACCACTACTGTCAGTAAAATATCCTTCTCATTAGCATGAGATTATAGGCAACTGCTTAACTGAGCGTAAGTCAGGGAAACTGAGCTTTCTACGGATCCCTGAGAAACCTCCATTTCTGCATTCGTGGAAACTTCAAAGCTCTTGCATTGAATTAGACCCCTTATGTATACCACTCTGTGCCAAGTTCTCTGCGGGCTGCAAAGGATATGACATATAATTCCCTTCCTGCTCCTATAAGCACCTTCAGCCTTATTAGTAATTGATTAGGAGCAGCGAGGAACAAGGTCCCAACCTGATGCCCTTTGTGTCCCCTCCTTGGAGACTCTGATGAATAAGGAGATGTTATATGGGAAGTAATGACTGGAATAGGCGGTCTATTAAATAGTGCCAGGAGATACAGAAAATGTGAAGTGGGAGTGGAGGTGGTGGAGATGTCTTGTGGCTAGAGGCAAAATGAGGAAAATAATGTCGACCTCCAAGAGTCATTATGAGATGAAAAGAGATGGACATCTAAAATACAAGGAAACAAAGAACAATGAATGGGGGCTCCATTTCCCATTAGGGCTTCGGGGGGGTGTAGGCAATTGAGAGCCACCTTGAAGGAGGGGTAGAGAGGGATTATGGCCACAAAGGATAGACCTGTAAACATCTCTAGACATCATGAAATCAAGTTAGATCAGCGTAGGCTAATTACATTCTAGGCAAAAGGAACAACTTGAACAAATGCCCCAAAGCAAGAAAACCTGTAGTTCCCTGGACTTTGGAAATGTTTAGCACAGGGAGTTACCATATATTAATCAAATACAAATAATAAACAATTGCTACCACTTCCTCAGCACATATTATGAACTGGGTCCTGTGCTAAGAAGCACACATTTCATGACTTATTTCATCCTCTCATCAGAGGCGAGTTGGGGATTTGTTATCCCCATTTTGCAAAGGAAGCTCAGAGAGGTAAAAGTAATTGCCCAAGGTCACACAGCCAATAAGGAGGAGGAGGAGAATACAGAGCTAGCCTCTGCGTTGCCTCTGGCAAGAGGGTGGGGATCCTATGCGGACCCACTGGGTTCTCACTGCAACTTCATGGAGCACACCCCAGACTCTGAGTGAACCCACAGGGTGCTGTGCTCAGCCTCCTGATCGTGGGCTCTGCGTTCTGCATGACAGGCAGAAGAGGGACCAAAGCCCTAACCATGGCTGATGGAGGTTCCAAGACTAAAATCATTCATTTTCAACATATTGGAGCAAGAAGGTAACTTAGGGGTCACTTGGTCAGAGTCTTCATTTTAGAAAGAAACATGACTTGCTTAGGCTAACCCAACCAGTTAGTAGAAAAACCACTTGTAATCTTGTTACGATTCTCTGACATCTTTAGCCTGCAACCAGAGCGTGAAGGAGATGCCTGATATTTGTCCATAAAGCCAGTTCTATGCCCCAGGCCCTGCTGATGCAGTTGGGGAACCACCCAATCTGTCCACTCATTATATACCCATGATCTCCACCCCGGTACATTCACATGTTACAGCCCCCAAAGCCCCTTCCCATCCATGGTCTCCTTTATGTTTCACCTGTGACCTAAGGTAGAACAGGGATTGTGTGTCCACGTTGCGGGCAAGAAATTGAGATGCAGGGAATTCATGATGCAAGTGTCCGGGAGGGGTACAAAATCTGAATTTCCTCATTCCGACCCAAGTATTCTTGCACTGAACCACACTGTCCTAATGGATGGTGTCATTAATAATTTTTTTTTTAAAGATCGCTCAAGTTACTAGAAGGGCCCATAGACAAATCCAGTCTAACCCTCCACTCTTGTAGTTGGGGAAAGTGAGGTCCAAAGAAGAAAATGTGTACGTCCTAGCTAATTCAGAGGCACAGCTAAGACTTAAGACTTCCACGTTCTGTTAATAACTACAGAAATAGACATATTACTATCTCTTGTCCAGAACACTGTGCTAGGCATTTAGAACCAAGGCAGTGCATATTCGACAAGCTCTGTGCCCTAGCCAGGCTTACTTCATTAGACTAGGCAAATAGGTTGTATCAATAGTTCACTCTGATTGCTCAGGAGTGCTTGCCTGGAGTTCTATGTTAAGAGGGATTCTGAGGTCACATTGGGCTCAGTATGAAAGAATTCTTTAATTGCTATCAATGTCTGCCATGTATATAGGAAGGGAAACTGGTACCAAGCCAAACATGTATTGGGCATTTCTACCCTAAAGTCACACCGGAAGAAAAGTCATAATTATTAGTAGTAATTGCACCACTTATGGAACACCTACTATGTGCCAGGCATTGGGGTATGCACTTTACCTCTTTAAAGTGTTCTATTCTCATATAATCTCCATGGCAACACTGTGCAGTGAGTACATATTATCGCCATTGTCAGGAGAGAAATACTGAGGCTCAGAAAGGTTATGTTACTTGCCCAGAGTCCTGCAGCCAGTAAAACATAAAGCATAAAATGAGGGAGACAGCTAGTTGCAGTGTAAAGGTACTAGGGGTGCAATCAGGAGATGAGGTTTTACTCCTCCTGGCTCTGCCACTAACAAGCTACATGACTTGGACAGTTCATTGCCACATTGTGGGCCTCGGTTTCTTCACCTGTAAAAAAAAAAAAGAGTGCTGCTGACCCGATGTGTCCTGTGAGCCCTTCCATCTCTGTGACGCTGACCTTGAGAATTATCCCACCAGGACCTTGGTGGGTGGGGAGACAAGGTCACCTACCACCCCCATAAGGCAGAAGGAGGGAGTAGGGCAACAAGAATTCTACCTCTGAACAGTCTGGCTTCTCATCCCCGTGGCAGCCCAGAGCTTCTCGGCAGCCCCAACCCAGAGTCACTTAATCCTCCACCGACAGTTTAATTAAGATGTGTGAAGGGCTGTGGGAGCTGCGGATGAGAGGAGAGATCCAAGAACAAATACCCCAAGCCTGTTTCCAATCCTCCCTGCCACTCGCCTGGCCTTTGCATTCCTGGAGATGAGATTTTCCTGATAGTTCTACCCTGAGCGACTGTGAGCGCAGCCTCGGCGTTGGGGGCACTGGGGTGAGGCTGAGGGGACATATTAATTTCCTGCATACTGTTGCCCAGAGCGCTCTGCAGCTCTGCCTGTCAGCAGCCCAGTGTTCCCCCGCTGTGACCATGCTGTCAGGTCACATTGCATCTTGCAATTGCCCTGCTGCGTGTCTTACTGGTTTTGTGCCTGGAAGATGATCCGCAAATCTGGTCACAGCTGAATTTATCTATTTCCCTGTTTCCTGTGAGAGAATATTCAATACGTTGTAGATGCTATGATTGGTCCCGGATATTTCTTTTCCTAACTTTGAAATCCTCCCTCCCTTTTCTCCTTTCTTTTTTTTTTTTTTTTTCCTCACCTGGACATTGTTGCTTGAATGATAAATATTCATGTAAAGAACCAAATATTTCAAGCTAGCTAGGAACGTAAAGGTTACCATGTCCAAACTCCTTATAGAACAAATGAGGAAAGTTAGCAATAGAACCAAGACTAGCACGCAGGGTTCCTCACCCCCAGGCCAGTGTCCTTTCCAGATTGTAAACCATCTAGTGAAACAAATCATCTCGTTTATCTAATTATAGACTATCTTACAATTCACTCTACCAAACGCTTCCCTGACATTCTCAGTAACGATCTACATTCATTTTTCCTTGAGACCTAGAGTTTTCCTGGGTCTAAATATCTTTATTGGCTCAAACAACAAGCTAACTGTATATCAATATTTTGCCAACTCTTGTTGATATCAACAAAATAAACCTGATATTGTGTGCAAAGAATAATGACATATTGCATGTATAATGATAATTTTATACTAAAGGAATCTGTAATCTATATATCAACCACTAGATTACATAGGTGGCCTAACTCTAGTAGTAACTATCTTTAAAAAAATAGTCCCTTACATGTGTTTAACACTTGTCCATTTACAAAGCATTTTCAAAAGCCAGATACCAGTAGCCCTAAAATACATCTACCTGTTGGGGAAAGGATGCTTTTTAGGAAGAGCATCACATGTGAGAGGGTGGATTTGAGGTCCTAGACCATGGGCCCTAACTAAGAACCTACTAGACAGATGCAAGGTTAGACTCTGTGCAGGACCCACAGAAGGGAAGACGTCCCCTACCCTCAGGTAGTGTTCACAAACTTGAGACCTAAGTCCAAGTATGAATGGTTCTCAATCCTAAAAGTCTAGCCTGGACATCCAGTGGGTGCCTGGACAATGTGTCCTAGAGGAACATCAATCCTCACAATACTCCTTCTAAAGTGAGGGCCACACGGACCATACAGATGAATCACCTAGGGAGCTTGTGAAAAAGATTTATTCTAGGCTCCACCCAACACCTACTGAATCAGAATCTCTAGGTTTAGAGCCAGGGGGTCTGCATATTTACAGTCTCCATACATGATTCTGGTGCCCACTAGAGTCTGAGAGCTACTGTCCTTGGAACCGAGACAGTCTCAGAATACACAGGATTTGTTCTGATCTGTGAGATGATGAGTAGGATGTGGCTGGAGGGAACCAACATATCCAGGGGAGTGAACAAAGGAGGCAAAGTCACGAAGGAAGGAAGGCCCAAAATGAGTTCAGGAGGAAATGAGGAAAGCAGCTTGGCTGGATGTAGAGGCTTTTGAAATGTAAGCAGAAGACAGTATTAAGTCCCAAGTTATTAACTTTATCAGACAACAATTTGCATTCTGAGGGCCAGTCTTGCAATACGGGATGACTGGAACTTGGCACCTATGATCTATTAGAAATTCTTTCGTGTTGTCCTTTAACGATGAAATCAGACTCCACCTATCGTCAGCTCTCCGCTTCTTCAGGGCTTTGTGAATATGACCTTACTGAACAACAGATAGGTCCTCTGATGTCTTGAAAAGTCAGACAGAGCCCCAGTTTCTTAACTCTCCCCATATTTCAGAGGACGGTAACTATTCAGCAGTAATTAAAAGATCCTGAGTTCTCCTATTCATTCTGTATTTGCAAGATATTTGTACTTTGAAGCCTACTGGTACTAATTAGAGCCTCTTATTTTGCAATCACTGATAATTTGTTTCTTCCTGAGCTAATCTCGCTCATGAATGTGTGATCAAGCCACACTTGGCTCTTCATTATTGCGTGTGGGCCGACCTCCGTGCCACGCACAGCCAGCGCTTAATTCCAGCTTCGTTCCTGTCCCCTGCCAGAGGTCTAAAATCGCCGTGTTTGAGAAGATGTGGACGTACATGAAGTCAGCAGAACCATCCGTGTTCGTGCGGACCACAGAGGAGGGGATGATCCGAGTAAGGAAATCCAAAGGCAAATACGCCTACCTTCTAGAGTCCACCATGAATGAATATATTGAGCAGCGGAAACCCTGTGACACCATGAAAGTGGGAGGTAACTTGGATTCCAAAGGCTATGGCATTGCGACGCCCAAGGGGTCCGCCCTAAGGTAAGTAGCCAAGATCTGCTTCCTTGGTACTCCCTCTCCCCTCCCTACCTCAGAAAGGAAGCTGCTGTGCCTGCCACATGGCTCCAGGGCCACAGTGGGAGCTGTCAAGAGGTCTCTTCTTAGACACCTGTGGGCCTGGGAGATTCCAGCCACCCAAGACCTTCAGCCCTGAGGTTGGAAATTGACCCGGGGGCCTCAGCTTGCTCTGACTGTCGCTGCCCATGTGTTCCCTTCCCACGCCTCGCCTTACCCCTCCAAGTGGTAAACATTGATGAACCTTGTGTTTCTGTTGTGTAATCTGTAACACACCATCCTTTACCAGACACCTCCACATCCAACTAGGCCACGAACAGGGCTCTCCAGCAACCTGGATTCTTTGACAGAAGGTGGTTTGTAATGTTTGTCTCCAAAGAAGCAAGTACATGGTCCAAATGAAAAATCAAGTCGTTTGAGTCCTGAGATTCTAGCTGTGGAAATCGAAACAGCACCAAACGAGTGGTAGCACCCATTCTTTCCTAGATGCTGATATCTTTAGCAAGAAACAGGTATTTAAGTAAAGAAGCAAAGTGGACTTTATTTTCACATAAAGAAGCTCTGGTATACATTCCAAACAGCTAAGGCAGAGTCCTGTAAAATTAAAGTCAAAACACCTATATTTAACTCTGGGATTTACTACTGACTGTCTTACAAAAGGTGAGACATATCTCCCGACCTTCAGTATCCTCATCTATAAACAGAGGATAACCATCTCATCCTTTCCTAGGTCCAAAGTGGTTTTAAGTTCAAATGGGATAATCTATATAGAAGGTAAATGAAAGCAATACAGGGTGACGTCACCTGTAAGACATTGTGTCAATTACAGAGTGATTAAATCACTTTAGGGAAGGGTAGCATCCAAGGAAAGGGGAGAGTGTTTTAAAAGGTTGTAAAAAGATGGAGAGAGGCTCCTAACCCATCTTGACATGACATCCAGAGCCACCTCTGCCGCCACTTCATTCATTTATTCCAATAATATTGATCCCTACAACATTCTAGGCACTAGGCTAGGAGCTGGAGCTACAATTTGGAATACATAGTCCCTGTCCCATGGAACTACATTCTTGCAGGGAAGAAAGGCATTAAACAGATGATTATTGTTTAATGGTTCATGACAATTATGATAGTCTATAAAAGGGGACCTAGAGGACACCTACTTCCAGCAATTTGGCAGAACAAAACTCCCACTATTAAACACCTAGATATGCTGGAGAAAGATATAACAAATAGCCTTTTAAATGCAAGTTAAGAAATCTCTAGGTCACAAAGAGAAAAGGAAACCAAAACCATAGTAAAAAGCATAAACTAATTATTCTGCGTCTGCCCTAAGCAAGGGAAAGTTATAAATTATGTGACAACATACATGAGCAAGAATCAGAAGTATAAAACATAAAAGTAATCAAAAATACTTTTAAAAGAAAAAGACACTATCATAAAAGACAAGACGTATTTGGAAAAGTATCAATTAGGACTTACAGAAGTGAAAAAAAATGTAGTCATTAATATAAAATCTCAATGGAAGAGTTAAACAGCAAATCAGACAGAGCTGAAGAGAAAATGAGTACACTGGAAAAAAATAGGAGAAGATTCCCTAGAATATCACACAGAGGGATAAAAAGATAGAAAATATACCAAAGAGGCTAAGAGACATGAGAGAGAAAAAATGCCAGGTGCATCTTCTTTAAGTTCCATATGGAGACAAGAGAGGATGAAGTAGAGGTAATATTTGAAGGGAATTTTCCAAAATTTATGGATAACATAAATACTCAGATTCAAAAATTATGAGTCCCAAGCAGGACAAACAGATGAAAATCAGCAGCTGATTCAACTGAAACTGCAGAACAATAAAGACACAGAGAAGATCTCAAATACACCCAGAGATAACAAGGTCCAACTGGTGTGCAGGATAGGTGGGATGTGGCTGAGAAGACTTTTCCAAGGATGCTTTTTTTCCAAGATGAAATATGACATATTAACAGGAGTTAACTAAGTATAGCGAGGGGAGAGGAAGAGAACAGTCCAGGCAGAGGGAACAGAATGTGCAGAGACTCTAAGGCAAGAAATCATGGTACAGTTGATAAACTAAAAGAAGATAAGTACTCCTGGAGCACAGGTAATAATAAAGAGGAGAAAAAGTTAAGCTACAATTGGAGAATAATGAAATGCAGACAGATTTTGTAAAGGATTTTTGTCCTTATTTGAAGAGCAATGAAAATACATTGAAGAATTGTAAGCAATTGCCCAAATATCAGGAAATAACAATATCTGTAGGAGTGTAAAAATAATTATATGTGACCTAATAAAGGGAAACCAAATGGCCCGGTATTTATTAATCATGCATCTTTGTCTGGAAGAACTTAAAAAACTCTTTGTACAAGTTTAGGCAAAGTTCAAAGGGGATTCAGAGAATAGTGCTTGGCAAGAAAAGAAACTTTTCGGTACTTATAGAACATCACCCTAGAAAGGCCCAAAGTAGAGAATGAGTTCTTATAGGTCCAGGAACACCAATGATGCTGCAGAATTACAATTTACTGAAGGCTTTATGAGTCAGGGACATCATTTGATCTAAATAGTTGGATGCAAAGTTGAAAAAAAAAAAAAAAGGGTACAGAAGGTGACACGATTTGCCCACTCAATACATTACTTCTACCACCCTACCCTATCCATGGGTGCCTGGAACATGGTGACAAACTCAGTAATGTGAACATAAATCTCCGGTCATCTGGGACTCAAATGACTTCCCACTACAATAAAAGCTACCACTGAGTGACTGCCTACCACATGCCACACGCTGTGCTATGTGCAGTGTCTCATATTATCCTCTTAATTTCCCTATGAAGTACCATTATCCCCATTTTACAGATGAGGAAACGGAGGCACAAAATTAAGTTACTTGACCAGGTGGACACAGCTAATAAAGGAGCCAGATTTCAAGCCCAGGCAGTCTGACTCCAGAGCCCGTGGATGTACTCACTCTCACACTGGGCTGGGCATTATGACTGACAACACTGTTAAAGGCAGGACACCGAACTTATGCCAGGTTCCCAGCACCTATTTAACTGGGCGAACAATCACCGTCAACTCAAAAATTAAAAATGCAGACTTTTGGAGCCCAGAGCATCCACTCACCACTCTGAAGGCAAAAGGTGATAGTGAATGCTCACTTTAATGCCCTTCTTCTTTAAGGCACCACGTCTTTGAGCAGTAACACTGCCTTTATAGGTTTTGCATGCCCAAAGATTCTTTCTGGTGTAAATATTGAAAATAGTTCAACTCTATAATAAATAAACACCTAATTCTATTGCTTACATCTCTGTGAGAAATAACAAGCCATTTATTGATTTTGAGAAAGACACAGAAAGGGAAAGAGACATGAACAGGAACATCTTCCAGATAAGATCACTGATGGTTGATGTGCAAGTCAAGAATACCTAAATGGAGCCCACATGCCCCCAGCTCTCTCCCAGGGCTCCTTTCTCTCCATTGGCAACCTTTATGATAGCCATGGGGCTCCCTGACCCGAAAACAGAAGAGCAACGCTCATCCTAAGAGAGCCTTGGGTTTCTGGCCTGGGAAAGTCCCTCTTCACCTACTTCTCATCTCTGCAATAAAAGGAGTCATTCTAGCAACCAGCAGTGTAGAGGTCCCATGAAACATATCCTTGCAAAACGGTTACAGAAAATATGAGTAACCACACATGCACACCCACAGTCCAGCCCGGCTTCCTTCAGGTCTCTGTCTCACATGCCCCCAAATGATGCCAACTCCCCAAGTCATGGTCAAACACCAAAGAGTCACGGCAAGCCAAATGCCACAGACACATGTGCCTGATGCAACAATCTTAGACTCACTGATCTGATCCCAGCAAACCATTCTGCATGACAGAGGTGGAAAATGAGGAGAAGGGTAAAGGGGTAGGACGTGATACCTCTGTTCCCCATTGAAAAGGGGCTTAAATGTGCTTAAAGAGGATATGGCAGAGGAAATCAATGTTGTCTTCAAATTATTTAGAATCGTAGAAAATACCTTTTCAAAGACTGTCTAGTCATTCACGAAGCTGCAGACTCTTTAGGAGTGTTTTACACTATAGACTTTGCAAACGTCTCTTCTGCCCTGTGAAAAGGGGGGCTTTGGCTGCCCTCACAGGTAGATGTGCTCCAGACTTAGTGCCAGTGTCCACAGCCAGAAAGGACCACCCTGGCAGTCCCCTGCACCACTCTCCATAAAGCCAGACCTGACCACACCCGCGGGACATTCGCTCCCTTCCAGCCTGCCTGGAAAAAGGTCCAGGTTCCTCCAAGGCAGATCACCCAGCTCTGCCCCAGAAGGTCAGACAGCCGATATCTAAGGCCCAAATGTTCCTCTAAAACTTGCCAAGTCTACTTGGCAGAGGTCAGGCTTGTCCCTACAGAGCATTAAAAGGCTGTGGCAGTGACAGAATGGCGTGTTTGTCTCTTCTGCTCTGGAAACAAATACTCAGGAAGCGAGGTGGTTCAGTGCTTGATTTTCCATTTGGACAGGTGGTGTTTCTTTGAAACAGATGCTGTTTGTTGGCCGTCACTGCATGCTTGGGATTGGGTGAGGGGCTGAATTTTGTTTCCGAAGCCCTGAGGTTGTGGATAAAGACCTACGCAGCCAATGCCGGTCACTAGGGAAAGGTAATAGGTAAATCCACTAACTGTGATCTATTGGCCCTTCTGTTGCCAACTCAATGTACCTGCTGGTCTGAACTGAAGTCTCTTTTCTTTATTATGATAAAGACTCCCTTCAGTTAGAGACGATGTATTCAAATTTCCTAACTAAGGGAGCATGACCCTTGTTTTACCCATTCAAGAAGGAATCCACACCAGGTGGGCCTGAGTTAAAATCTCCACTAATGACTCTCCTTCACAAATCATCTATCAGGAGTTTAATGGATTTGCTAAGAGTTATACCCTAATCGGGACATTGGTCAAAGTCTGGTCTTTAACTGTGACTGTGGTTCCGCGGCGTCTTCTCTGGTCCCTGTGATCATGACGTGTTTGTGTTCTGTCACGTGTCTTATCCATGCCAGACGTGTGAGCCAAGGTGATGGGAGGAGCACAGTGTAGCCTTCTCCTACAGCTTAGCGGGTGAGGGTCTAAGACCCACTCCCTGGGATTTCCACGCAGCTTCACAGATTCCTTTCCAAACATGTATCTTCTCCACACAAAGAACTGTGCGCTGCACTTCAGGGAACGGTGGTGAGAGAGAAGCGTTCCCAGCCCCTAAATGATGCACAGTCAAGCACAGCTCATGAGCAGTATTACACAGATACCTGTTATTCTGCTCAATGCCCTAAGAGAGCCGGGAACACTCAAGAGGACAGTCCACATCTGAATGGGAGGATTTCCAAAAGTTTCGAGGCCAAGGTAACATCCAAGTTAGGCCCTGAAGAAATTGTGATAGATGAGACGTAAGGAGAGGGAACTCCAGATGGAGGGGACAGAATAACAACAAACACAGCGGTGGGAAAACATAGGGCCTGCTTTCAGGAACAACAAGAATCCACCTTAACTAGAGAATGCGTTAATAAGCAAGGGCGACTGGCTGTGGGCACAGTGCAAAGGATTTCAAAAGTCTCTGTATTTTTTATCTGATGTCAGTAGAAGTCACTGAAGGCCATTGATGGAGGGACCACGGTCAGACAGACTCCCGAAGATGATCCTGGCAGTGGTTTGCGACAAGTACCAAAGAGAGGAGGCTTACAGGCAGGGAGGTCATTTAGAAAGCCATTGTGGTCATTTTGGTAGGCGATAATGAATGTGGTTACAGATCATAATGAGATGGGGACAGATGGAAGAAGTGGCTCTATGTTTGTCATCAGTCATAGGCTTTACTTTAAGACTTGGTAGTTTGGGAAAGAACTCTGTCATGGGAGCTTCCTGGGACTTCTGTGCTCCTGCTTCAGAACCACTCAGGTACGAAGTGATTCAGGCAAGGACAGAAAATGGGCAGATGTGTCCCCACCTCAACTTCACCTCTGGGGCACCTAGAAGATTGAGAAAGGCACCTATGGGAGGGATACAGAATTCCTGGCACACACGCAAGAATGATAGCGGCTGCCAATTACCTTTACCTTCCTCCTACTGCACTGTATCTTGTCTATATCTATTTTATTTTTTAATTGGACATAAGCTCAAGATTGCTCATCAACAGTTTAGTTTCAATCGCATTCCTACTGAATATATCTTTCTTCCTTCACAAAACCCTAGGCTGGAAAATATCTCCTAAGAACCACTCGTCTGTATTGGCATCTGGCTAAAAAAGAGGAGAGAGGTTAAGGCCATGACTTAGGAAGAAATGTCACAAGGTTTTATGGGGAGTGGTCTCACTTCCAGGGATTGAGGGTGTCCTAGCTGCCCACCTCCATACTGGGACCATGTGACATGATTGTACCTTCCAGGCCGTTGAGAAGAGTTTTCTACTTTTAGGGAATCACCCTGACCCAGAATGTAACTGGGAAACAAATAAGCAAGTGACGTCTTGGTGGTGTTGAATCCATTGCCATAAAAGAACAATATCCCAGTTTTAGTATGCATTAAAATCTGCTAGGGAAGCTGGTTTAAAATGCCCCTTTCTAGACTCTTGATTCCTGAGATGCCTCATCCTGCAGGTCCAGGTAGGGTCCAGAAATGTGCAATTTCCACAAGTCCCCTAGGTGGTTCTGTTAGAGGTGGACAGCAGTCCACTTTGGGAGGCAAGGTTAGAGGTCAGGGAAAGGAGATGTACATGTTTTCTGAGGAAGCAGTGGCTTGGAAAGAAAAGGAAGATTAATATAATGGGAGAATGGCGGGGAAACTGCATTGAAGAGTGTCAAAACCGCGATCCTTGGAGTCAAACCGCCTCAATTCAAGGTCAAGGGCCATTACTTTACCAGCAGTTTGACTTAGCTTCCTGAGTCACTATAACTTTATGAGCCTCTGTTTTCTCTTCTGTAAAATTGGAGTAATAACAATTCACTGCAGTTGCTCTGAGTTTTGATGAAATAACATAAAGTGCTTGTCACAGAGGGTACTCATTAATGTTAATTCTCCACCCCATCCTCCTCCCATTAGACCTACCAGAAAGCCACTTTTGAGCCAAATAACTTATTTTTTTCTTCTTTGTGAAACCAACTGTGTTCATCAGAAATACACATGAGCCCCACCCTCAGCCCCCTACACTGGCTGCATTAGAAATAAAATGTCTCTCTGAGAACAACTTGTGATCCTCCCCCACAGAGAACACACTAAAAAAAAAAAAAAAAACCTGATATTTCTTTCTCTCCCTCTCTCCCACCCTCTTCCCATAGTATGGTACTGGTGCAGGGCCCACTGCTGAGAATAAATGCAGTATGTCCCAGGGAAATGACAGTCCCTTTCAATTGGTCCTTGCCTCCTGATGGGTAGCCAGGGATGCTTGTTGTCATGGTAACCCCCTGAACTCTGTGACCCAGGTCGGGCCTGATCAGAGACAAAGGTCTCCAAGCAGAGAGGCTGGATTCGCCTGTATCCTCAGAAGAGCTGGAGAGAAAGAAAGAGAGGGAGGGAATCAGTGGATAAAAAGGGAGAGAGAAAAAAAGAAGGGAGGGACAAAGAGGCAAGCAGAAAGTGTGTGTGTGTGCCTGTGTGTATGTGTGTGTTTGAAAAGAGACTGGAGGTTTGCCAGAGGACGGCTGCATCAATACAGAAGCTTCTCGGGTCAGGACACGTGGGATGGCTCAGAGAGAGTACCAAGAAAGCCTGCTAGGAGACTGGCGCAGCAGCCCAGTGCACACGCCCAGGCGGGGGATGGGGGCGTGATTTAGCCTTTTAGTGGTGATGCCAAGACCTATTGTTAACATTTCTCAAGCACTGACTCATCCCAGGCACTCCTCTGAAGTATGTGATGCGCACTAGCTTATGTAATCCTAACAACGACCCTGGGAAGGTAATATTGCTTTCACCTTAATTGTACAATTCAGGAAACTGAGGCAGAGAGAGGTTATGGAACTTGCCCAGGGTGACCTGGTGTGGAAACTGGAGAGCTGGATTTTCAACCCAGCCCACCTGATCCCAGGTCGGGATCTTCCCAACCACGTGAGGCAAGCGTGGACGTAAGGAGGGAAACTATCAGGAAGGGATGATTATTTGGAGGAAGAAGATCATTTATCCTCCCCCCGACACCTACACGCAACTTAGTCCCAGCCAATCCATATACAAATAAGAAAAGCGAGGCTCCACGAAGGGAGGTGGCCCGCTGCCTACACTGCCTGAATCCCTAGGGAATCCTTCCTCCCTTCTGCACTCTTTGCATGTGGGAGGCACACAGTGCAAGGGGCAGGGTCACATCACAGGCTGACGTCATTACCCTCTGCCTAACAGCAGAAAGGGGCACACTCATTGCTTGTTAGGCTTCCCTACCTGCCCATGACAGACTGAAACAAAAACACCCCTAAAGCGTTTTATGCTTCCAGAAACTCTGCAGAGCTTTTGATGGAGTTCAACAGTGAAACGCAGACCACTTTAGACTGACTTTACCATAAGTGTCCAGGCGGGGGAGGAGGGGGAGGAGTTGTGCACTCATTTCATACCTACTGTGTACCTACTGCGAGGTATGAAATCAATACATACGAAACGAATGCATTCAGCACCCTAGCAATGTCCAAGCAGTCATCCTTCTCTCATCTTTTGATTTAGGCATTATCATTTTCCTTCACAGGTGAGGAGGCTAAGATTCAGAGAGGTGATGTTTTGCCCAGGTTCTCAAAGTGACTTGTGGGACAGGGCTTAACTACAAACCCTGATTCCCAAACCCTCCTTTCTTCCACACCTCCACCTCCGCGCTAACAGAGGCATAAACTGCCTCTGTCAACTTGTAAGGTGGCATCCTGAAAGCATCAGGGGAAATGAGACACCAGGTCCATTTGCACTCCACAGCCAAAGCACTCGTTCCTGAAGCACTGGGCTAGGCTGGAGCTCCACGGTGCAAGATTTATTTTGGAGGATCCTGGCGGCGTCCCAAAGACAAACGCGCGCTTATTCCTGTTAGGGCTCCGTTTTTACCATGCCTGGTGGAGAAGCTCGTAAACAGCAGAGCAACACATTAAGGAGAGAGAGAAGGAATGTGGAGAGAGCAAGGTGACAAGGATGGATGTGGGGAGATGAACCCCACAGGAAACGAATGGCCTTGACCGCAGCGAGAACAGCAGCCCAGCGCGGGCTGTGATTTGCCTGCCCAAGCACTGCGTTCTCCCGCTGATACACAAATTGTATGTTGCTTTCTTTTAAGAGGCTGATGCTGTCAAAAATAGCACCTCTTTTCTCTCTCTCTCAACCTCCCACCCTCCCCCTGCCTCTCTCCCCTCAGCAACTTTTTTTCAGACTTGCCCAGCCTTTTGCCTTTTCTAAGAAGGCAGCTGCTGTTACACAAAGGCAGACCAGGACAGGGAAGGTCTGGATACCTGTCCCAGCTCTGTCACTCAGGGCTTGTGGGTGTGGAAAACAATGTGCTTTGTGTGGATCAGACCCTGTTCAAACCTTGTCTCCCATATTTACAACCCGTGTGATCTTGGGAAAGTAGCAATAAGCAGTGTGGACCATCGACTGATCATTGGGGCCTTGAAGTTAGGGCTGAGTATGAATCACGGGCTGCCAGTTAATGACAAAAGTCGCTCAGACACTTCACCTCCCGAAGCCTTGACTTTCCCAAATGTAACAACTGCAGGTAGCACTAACATAAACTCCGGGGGTTGTTAAATGGGGTCATATGAAGGGCTTAGCACAGTGCCTGGCACATACTAAAGTGACTAAGAAGTGTTAACTGTCATTATTTAATCTCTCTGAGGCTTAGTTTTCTCATCTTCCAAATGGGGATCCTAAAACAGGCTCCGCAGGATTGTCTTTTGAGAATAAATAAAATCACTTACGAAGAGCTCATGGTGCATCTGGAGTTCTTGGATGTTAATCCCCTTTGCTAGTCAACTTCCCCCTCACCTTGCTGCTTCCCCTCGCCACTCCCCATCTATTCTATTAGTTTGGGGATCCATCCAAATAAGTGGTGAGTGCCTTCTCTGGGCCAGACCTCTCTTGGCTTCTTTTCATTACAGTGGGGCAGAAATTGCAGGATACCAGGGAACAGAAATGTTCAAATGTATAGCTTTATTCCCTTTACACTCGGTACCACAAACGTTCGGCTAATAGCCACATTGCTTCCATCCATTTGTCTGGAAGTAGAAAGAAAGGGTAGGGGTAGTCCTGAGTTGAGCACTTGCACAGAAATTCGGGGCCATCTGTTTCAGGAATGTTTTATGAGTGGCCCTGTGGGCTGGGATCATGGCTGGATCACCATATCTAATCAGCCTCTCCCTACGGAGAGTAAGGGACAAAGGCCCAGGTGAATCCCTAACCAAAAGAGCCACTTCCTCCCAACTAGATGGAGGTAGTAAGCCAGCAGTTTTCAAACAAAAGAAAGTCAGGCAGGGAAATTTACATATATTATTCATCCCTCCTCAGCACAGACATCTAGCAGAAGAAGAGCATAATGACCTCTTCATCCTATTCCCTATTCCCATGGGAATGAAATTTATTCCTCTGGAAGAACATTAAAAAAAAAAAAATCATAGTACTATTTTTAGTTTTTTAAGGACCCTCCATACTGTTCTCCATAGTGGCTGTATCAGTTTACATTCCCACCAACAGTGCAAGAGGGTTCCCTTTTCTCCACACGCTCTCCAGCATTTACTGTTTGTAGATTTTTGATGATGTCCATTCTGACTGGTGTGAGATGATACCTCATTGTAGTTTTGATTTGCATTTCTCTAATGATTAATGATGTTGAGCATTCTCTCATGTGTTTGTTGGCAATCTGTACATCTTCTTTGGAGAAATGTCTATTTAGGTATTCTGCCCATTTTTGGATTGGGTTGTTTGTGTTTTTGATATTGAGCTGCATGAGCTGCTTGTAAATTTTGGAGATTAATGCTTTGTCAGTTGCTTCATTTGCAAATATTTTCTCCCATTCTGAGGGTTGTCTTTTCCTCTTGTTTATGGTTTCCTTTGCTGTGCAAAAGCTTTTAAGTTTCATTAGGTCCCATTTGTTTATTTTTGTTTTTATTTCCATTTCTCTAGTAGGTGGGTCTAAAAGGATCTTGCTGTGATTTGTGTCATACAGTGTTTTGCCTATGTTTTCCTCTAAGAGTTTGATAGTGTCTGGCCTTAGATTTAGGTCTCTAATACATTTTGAGTTTATTTTTGTGTATGGTGTTAGGGAGTGTTCTAATTTCACTCTTTTACATGTAGCTGTCCAGTTTTCCCAGCACCACTTATTGAAGAGGCTGTCTTTTCTCCACTGTATATTCTTGCCTCCCTACCATACGACCCAGCAATCCCACTACTGGGCATATACCCTGAGAAAACCATAATTCAAAAAGAGTCATGTACCAAAATGTTCATTGCAGCTCTATTTACAATAGCCAGGACATGGAAGCAACCTAAGTGTCAATCAATAGATGAATGGATAAAGAAGATGTGGCACATATATACAATGGAATATTACTCAGCCATAAAAAGAAACGAAATTGAGTTATGTGTAGTGAGGTGGATGGACCTAGAGTCTGTCGTACAGAGTGAAGTAAGTCAGAAAGAGAAAAACAAATACTGTATGCTAACACATATATATGGAATCTAAAAAAAAAAAAAATGGTCATGAAGAACCTAGGGGCAAGATGGGAATAAAGATGCAGACCTACTAGAGAATGGACTTGAGGATACGGGGACGGGGAAGGGTAAGCTGTGACAAAGTGAGAGAGTGGCATGGACATATATACACTGCCAAACGTAAAATAGATAGCTAGTGGGAAGCAGCCGCATAGCACAGGGAGATCAGCTTGGTGCTTTGTGACCACCTAGAGAGGTGGGATAGGGAGGGTGAGAGGGAGGGAGACGCAAGAGGGAAGAGATGTGGGGACATATGTATATGTATAACTGATTCACTTTGTTATAAAGCAGAAACTAACACACCATTGCAAAGCAATTATACTCCAATAAAGATGTTAAAAAAAAAAAATCATAGTACTAGTCAAGCCAGTCTCCTTGAGTCCCATAAACACTACTTTTCCCCACTCCAGTCTCTTTCCTCTTACTGCTTTTTATTTCTCCCCACCTATAATTCAAGGTACAGTTCAGCAAAGCAAGGGCCAACTGTCCCACAGAACCTAAGAAAAAATTTAGCTTGTAGGAAACTCCTGTTGATTGCATATCACATGGACTGATTTCTACCCTGCCAACTTCCATGTATACTGTGACTTTATGAGCAGGTTATCAAGTCAGTTGATGTGTTTGCTCTGCCTACTTCAGAGAACCAGGAAATACTAGTCCTGTTGCATAGACCATATATTACAAATTAAATCAACCAACTCTTAAAGGGACTTAATAGTGCCTTTCGCTGTTACCAGTGATTATCCTAGGAGCAGCGTGAAAGTATATAACCATGATCATGCAGCTGAACTCTACCAACATCCTCCGAATAGTATCCTCAAAGCACTAAAGTAAGTACTTTTAAGGAAAGTAAAGAGGCATAAATCATGACATTGGCACTCCCAAGATTAGATCCCAAAATCTAACGCAGGGACTGCAGCTTACGTGCCCCCGGGGGCCAGGAAAAGAAAATGAATGAAATGGACCAGGGGTAAACCCGTATGTGGTTTCTTCATTTTCAATAGAGGCATGAGGAAACAAAACCACAGTTTAGGGTAAATAATAATTACAGTTAATATTTATTGAGCACTTGCTATATATGGCAAGACCGTCTAAATCCGCATATGCATTCCCTAATTCATGTAATCCCCTCACAAAAACCCAATGACGTAGGTATTATTAAGAACCTCATTTTACAGATAATCAGTCAGTGGCACAGAGACGTTAAGTAAATTATCAAAGGTCATACAGCTAGCAGATGGCAGAACCAGAATTTGAACCTAGGCAGTCCAGCTTCAGAGCCTGTGCTCTTATCCACTAAGCTACACTATAGATGGAGAAGTGATGGTCTCTGGGGTATCCTAGGACATGGTGGGGACTTAGTGAACAAAAGAATATATGCCTATCTAGAGGGGACGGCCTCCACTCAGTTCTGGTCTAATATTGCCATATGGGAATATTGCCAGATCTTCTCATTTTTCAAAAGAAACTAGTAATTGTGATTTTGTGTGAACTACTGAAATTTTTGAGTGCTGTCACAGTTAAGGGAGAAGGAAAGAAAGGAGATACAACCCAGTAACAACTAACACTAATCCAAAGAAGAGAGGAAGTACCATAAAAACAGACAGATAGATGGACATAGATCCATTGACTGAACAATCAATAGGTAAGGCAACGTGGGAAAACCATGCAGGTAGGGGTTAATACCTTGCCCTTCCCCAGGGTGGAAGTTCCAGCAAGGCCTCTAGCATGAAGCAGCAGTCCCTGAACAGGGCCTTGAACCAGTGGGGAGAATATCTACGAGCAAGATGGGGGGAAAGGTATTTCAGGTAAAAGACACAGCAAGCATACAGTACAAGAGTGAAAGAGATGGTAATTCATGCATTCTTTTTCCATCTGTGTTATCACTGTTTTTCCGCAGGGGGATCATTTTCTCATAGAAAATCTCTCATGGAATCCCATTATACAAGATACTTAGGCATAGAGCTGCTAAAGGAAGAGATGAGGGGCTGGAGGTGGAAGTGGAAAGGGGGAGGAGGAGGAGGAGAGAGAGAGAGAGAGCTGGAGACAGGTTCAGGCCCGGGGTGGGGACATGGGAGATCAGAGCGTGCCTTTCTTCCCCGGGAGCCATTCTCTATAACGGGAGGAGATCATTCTCCTACATTATGACCTTGTGTATTTTAAAGTCCACAAGTAAATAATAGTCCTGCTGGTCTGCCCAGCATTCTTTTCACATTGACATCTGTCTTCCGCTGGCCAGTCCTTAGAACGAGCCCAGCTTTTCTTCTTTTCATTGAACCAGAGGTGGCCAAGATGAGGCCAGTGGGCTGGCTCTCATCCTGAATGGTGTTTCCACTCCCTCTGTTAATGGTGGGAAGACTTTCATTCATTCCCTCCGTTATCTTTTGGCAAGCATCTCCGAGGTGTCTGACACAGAGCCACATGCCTGCTGCTGGCAGATGGTCCTACGTTACGAGACCAGATGTGGTGTACTGTGAGCTGCCACGAACTGGTGATACCTGCGTCTCACATTATGGGGTGGCCGGGTGATCAAACGTGCCTTCTAAATGCTGTCTGTAGAACCCCTGGCTGGAGGGGCCAGACCTCAGGTCCCCATCTGGATCTCTGTGCTGCATCAGGTAATCCTAGCCACAGGACCCTAAAGAAAGTTACAGGGCCAGAAACACGTATCACACATGTAAAACGAGTGTGCAGTTTCTGGAGGCTCAAGAAACATGCGGTACAACATATATCTTAGAAATTTAAAACCACTCGTTCATTCAGCAAACATTTATCAAACGACTACTGTGTTAGCTATCTTGCTGGGAGCAGGGCCCCTACCATTAAAGAGATCTCAGTCTAGCTGGAGGAGTAAATGATGGATAATGAAGTCATGAGTCCGCTGTATTTGGATGGCAAGTACAGCAGGAAAGAAAGGAAGGCTAGATCCATTCTGCCTGGGCCATTGCAGGAAGCATTGCAGAGAACAACATACATTAGCAGCTTGAAAGATGAATACGTTCCGCAGCGGCAAAATCTGCTGTGCAGAACATGTACCCACCCACAGGGGTATGGCTTTCACGGCACATCCAGTCCAGCCACTTGAACTTGTCTAGAATTAATGTCAAAGCACTTTCACATCTGTCACCTCATTTGATTCTCACAATACAGGCAGCTGGGGCAAGAGAATTATTCCCATTTTACAAGTGGAAAACTGAGGTACAGTTGTTAGGGTGACCAGCTGTCCTGGTTTGCCCAGCACTGAGCAGGTTCCCAAGATGTGGGACTTTCAGTGCTAAAACCAGGAAAGCCCCAGGCCAACAGGGACTAGGTATAGTTACAGGATGAGTGAGGGACTCAAATCAGGCCTTCAGCCTCTTTCCTCCAACCCCAAGTGGAGACAGAAGAGAGTGTGCTATATGTGTTTTTGCTTTTTTTTTTTTTCTTTTAAACCAATTCCTTCGTGTTGTTTTGTAGAGTTAGAAACCAAAGACAAAACCTCTGTGTTCTGACTGACTCACTGCCTCACCAACATTCCTGCTCCTAAGATCCCAGAACTGTCTGTCCCTTGGGTACACTCAAGAGGGGAAACTACCTGGAATGGCCAGCTGTGAAGGCAACTTTGACCCTTAAGGAGACCTGAGGATGTCTGCATTTTAATGGAGGCTCCTGATATAACCCCATTAACTCTTTATTTCCTTCCACTTGGAAGGTCATTGGTTAACCTCTCCCACTTCACCCACCACCCCAAGCTACTGGACCAGAAGAGTCCTACGGACCCATCGCTTTTTGCCCAGTGATGGTGTTTGCCTTAGATGGTCCACACTGACGATGTCACACACTGGACTATGGACAGAAGGGGTCTTAGAGACCACTGTCCAAAAGGGAGACGATTAAGAGAGTGCCGTCCAGACCCAGGTCTCCAAACACCCAGTCCTATCCTAGACTCAACCACCTGTCCCCACCTGCCCCAGGCATGGCAGGTCAAGCAAGCTTCGGTTCTTGCCAAAGCTCTGGCCTCTCACTCCCAGCAAAATGAACCTGGTTTGATCTCAACAAAGGAACAGAAACAACCAGAGAAGGTTTCTCCCCAAAACCCTCAGCAGAAGCGGTGTTCTCCTCCTCCTCCTCCGCAGGCCATGGCCGTACGAAAGGAGAAGTGTATGGGAGAAAGGAAGTGGCTGGACCTTCTGCACAGAGGGAGCACCCTGGGCCTTGGAAGCCCCCAGCCCCGTGGAAGGAAGAGTTAGAATGACCATACTCGCTTGTATATTGACCTTTATCCAGGTCACGGAAATTCCCACTCTTCATGGCTCCCCCTAAATGTCTTCAAATCTCACTCATCAGTAGCTACACTCCCCCTTCTTGAGGGCAGATGCAGAGCCCTTTGAAGCCTCTTCTCCTAGAAGCCCAGTGGTTCCCAGGCTAGAGAGATCACAGACCATCAATGCCCAAAAAGGAAATGGGGGTGGCGTGGGACACTTGACAGTTTTTTATCTCACCAAGGAAAGATACGAAAAGAAACAAAAAATTACCGTCTCTCCTCAACATCATTTAGTAAGAGAAGAAATGTGTTAACACTAAAAAAGAAGAAAGCAAATCATCAATTGCACACAAAGGACTGTCATTTCAATGGAAAACTTCGGCTCTCTGAAAATTGATTATGCAACCCTCTCTTTCCTCATTTTCCCATTGATAAGTAAACACTTCATCACAAATTGGCGTGGCTCTTTGGACCAGCCTTCTGGGACCCACTGATTGAATCCCAACTTTGCCTCTCGTTCATGAATTCCCTCCATGTTTTTCCTGACAAGGAGTCGTCCCACTAACAATGTCTTACCTAATTGATACTTTTCAAATAACAATTCCCAGAGAGCTCTAACAGCTCCAAAGTTTGCCACCCTACTGAGCAGCAATCTGTGTCCCTGTGGCTTTGTCTCCCTGATCTAATACTGCCCTCCAGCATCTCAGAGAAATCTAATTCCTCCTCCACTGACAACCAATCCCAAGTTTCCAAGTGAGCCCTGTTTACTTTGCAGTGACCTATCATCTCCATTATCCCTGGATCCAGGGTTACAACTTTTGATGTTGTCTGTTTCTCTTACATGAGTCATTACATTGGGTAATTAATTGATGCCTATTGACTTAGTACTGAGTGCTTAGTATAGAAGGGCTGCTGGTCTGAGGCTTCTCCCTGCTTAAACACCTTCCATATCTCCCTGGCCCACAGGTAAAACGTTGACTTCTTAGTATAGAATTCAAGGATGTTCACAGCTGGGACTCAGCAGTTGTAACCTCATCTCCCAGAAATTCCCCTCATCATGACCACACTCCCCAGGCCCTGTAATGCCTATCTCAGGGCTTCTGATATCCCTTTTCCCTTGGCACAGAGGACTCCCTGAAGGTTTTCTCACTTCCACCCACTATCAGAAATAACCTCTCTCTCTTTTCTGGTACTTCCATACCCCTTGTTGTAAAGTCAGATTTAGCCTTCCATGGACTATTGAGAAGCTTTTCCGCCTCCCACACTAGACTGCACATTCCTTGAAAGATGAGGTTTATAACTTCATTCCTACTAAGTACCTAGCACAGTACTTAACACTTAATTGGCCCTCATAAATATTTGGGGAGCTGACCCAAAGACATCGACTCTTTACTCCAAAGGCTTTATAATCAAGTGAAAGGTTAAGGCTAATAATACACATGAAACAATGGTGGGCAGAGCAATGAATTGATTGCTAGGTGCCAGGGAATTTTAAAGGAAAGGTCAAGGAGAAATCAGGTGTTCAAGGAAAACATGAGAAGCATTGTAGGGCAACCAGATATTAAGAAAGAATTAAGGAGAATTAAGAATTCCGGCTTCCACTGCAGGGGTCGCAGGTTCAATCTCTGGTTGGGGAACTAAGATCCTGCGTGCCGCACGGCGCAGTCAAAAACACAAAACAAAACAAAACAACTGAAGCTCCCTTTGGAGGAGGAGAAGCCAAGCATATCAGTGCAGGCTGGGCATCAACTCCAAGGGTTGTTTTATACAACACTGCTAAGATGCTTGAATTCAAGGTTTTGAAGGAAAGAGTGGAAGTGTGGACAATTGCTTTAGGATTGAAGGCCCGAATTCAATCTTTAGCTTTTCATAAGTTGAGGCCAGTTAAAATCATCTGAAATATCTCCCTTGGCTGTTTTCGCTTTTTCCAAACTTTAGTTTCCCTGCAAGTATATGATAATATACTTCTTCACGGTGGCAAAGTTGAATACATTGAACCTTAATGAGTACAAAGTCATCCTAAAGAATATATTTCCAGAATTCCAACTTCTCTCTCCCCAAGACTTCCAAAGATAATTCATTGATTCAAAGGCTCCCCTGGGCCCATCAGCTCCTGTGGCTGAGGATCAGGGCTCAGGAAGTTGAGGGTGTCTTCCACTCACTGGTCCTCTTGGGGAGTGAATGTCATGCACATCACCATGTCCGTGATTACAGGCCTAGCTGCGTTCCCTGACGACCCAGGACCATCATCACCCTTATACTGAACATCTGTCTAAATCTGGGAATTTTCAGATGACTCTTGCTCTGCCGAATTAGGACCATACCTGATTCTGTTTTGTTTGTTTGCATTATGTTTCTTTGTTTGTTTGTTTGTTTTTCTCGATTCCAAGCACAGGATTTGGCATAAGAAAAGTTCAGCTAGAGATCTGGTTACTCAAACAAGTAAATGTCATAACTAATGTCAATATTTGAGCCCTTTATAAATGCCTTGCTAAGATCCTTGCAGTTCTGTTTTTTTTATTCAAATTACAGAAGAAAATAAGGACAATGTGTCTAAATTCATTCTGAAACGTCGTCCTTCCTGTTTCTTTGACTCTTCGAGTGTCATCAGTTCCATGACAGGGAGGTGATGCTAGATGCTGGTTGCTCTCTTTAAACATTTTTATTCAGCAAAGTTAACATTTAACACACATCTGTGTTAGTTCTTCCACCTGCACTATATTTTTTTCCTCATCCGTGAAATCTAGATGTCTGGAAACTACTGCTAGTCTGGAGCATGGCCTCTGCTATCCAGGACCCTGGATTTTGCACATATCTCGGTTCTTATCTTATTAAGTTCTTGGCTTTTATTTGCCTATAATATTTTTAGAAGGCACTATTTTACAATCTGATTTATACCTCTTTAACTTCTATTTTGAACACGTTGAGCATAGCCTTTTCTTGAGGATTCTATCATTATCAGTTATCAACGGCATTGGTTTACAATATGGTGGATCTTCTGGAAAACACATATTATAGGACAGTTTGCCAGAATCAGAACCAGAACCCAAGTGATCATCATTCTAGGACCATCATTTTTGTCAGAAGGAAGGAAGGAAGGGAGGAAGGAAAAAAAGGAAAGGAAAAAAGTCAAGTTGTAGATTAGCATCTTATGAAACGGCCTATGAGGAGGTTTTCCTCATTTGCTGCCTTTGCTCTGCTGTGGCCTTAGAGAATAGAGATCCTTGGGTGTCACTGCTGTGGGCAAAATAAAAGTTTCAGAAATGACTGGGCGAGTGTGGGGCCTGAGCGAGCACTGGAGGGGGCTTGTCAGTGCATACAGTACCCCAGCTCTGGAAAGCTGGTTATGTGCATGGACTTGAGTCACACAGAGCTGGGTTAGAACCGTAGGCGAGTTATGTATTTGTCTGTGGAATGGAAAGTGCAACAGTATGACAACCAAATAGGATTCAATGAAATAATGCATGTAAAGCACTTAATGCAATGCCTGGCCCATAATAAGCCCTCAATAAAACAACTACAATGATCACCCCATGACCCTGTGCATTTTCTTTGCACACTTTCTGGTCCTTTTCCATTATGTTCCAGATAGGTAAGTTTGCCAGACAGCTGAGTTAGAAACACGTAAGATGATATTGCATTTAATTTTTGTCCATTCATTCATTCACTTGGGGGGAAATAAAGTATTTCTTTCCAATCTCTTACACTGCATGGAGCGCTTGTACTAAATGTTGTCAGGAGAGAGGCCTAAAAACACAGGAACCATTATCTGTGTTCCAGGGATCCAACAGTCTATTTGAGGAAACCCAGCTCACAGCAAAAATGAGAATTAAGGACATGGTAACACCAATCTTTATTCTCTCTTTCACTTATTCCCTGCACCTTCCCCTCCTACGC